>NW_022103915.1:5035968-5054166 GCF_000313985.2 Echinops telfairi
TCTCTCTCTCTCTCTCTCTCTCTACACACACGCACATACACACCAGCAAAGAGTTAAGCATAGGGTTTGTTTAAGCATAGGGTCACTTCAAAAGAGATGGTGAGGGACCTCTCCAGGTGAGGGGACTTTAAGCATAGATGCGTATGGCTTGCTTGGAAAACCAAGAGTGAAGAGGGACCCCTCTCAAGGTGAGAGAGGAGGAGGAGATTGTCTAGGGCAGCGGTTCTCATCCTGTGGGTCAAGACCCCTTTGGGGGTCAAACGGCCCTTTCACAGGGGTCGCCCGATTCATAACAGTAGCAAAATGACAGTTATGAAGTAGCAATGAAAATAATTTTATGGTTGGGGGGGTCACCACAACATGAGGAACTATATCAAAGGGTTGTGGCATTAGGAAAGTTGAGAACCATTGGTCTAGGAGGATGCTTCTTGTTTTTAAGAAGCATTCTTGGTTTTTGATAATATAACACACGAGCAAGGGCGCTTTCAAAGGGAGGAAGCCTGGTGGCGTCATGATTACTCATCATTGGGCTGCGGTTCAAAACCACCAGCCAGCTCTTCAGGAGAAGAATGAGGCTGTCAGCTCTGGTAAAGATTTACAGCCTTGGAAACCCTAGATGGGATTGTTTTAACTTGGAAGAGGTTTCAAACTGTTGGTCTTGTGGATCACAGACCCACATCTTGTTGTCAGGTGCTGTCAAGTCTGATCCGACTCGCAGGAACCCTGGACACTGCCCGGCCCTGCACCAGCCTCACTGGTTTTGTCTGAGCCCCTGGTTGCAGCCACGGTGTCCATCCATCTCATTGAGGCCCTTCTGCTGGGTCGCTGCCCCTCTATTTTACCACACATGCTCCCTTCTGACGGCGACGTCTCTCCATCCTGGCTGGGAATCTGGACGTAGCCATGGGTCACAGCTCCCACTTCTCCTGTGCCCACTGGGTGCCAGGCAGCATGGGAGGAACCTCAGGCTGCCTCTTCTCTCCCTCTGCAGCCCTGCTGTGCGAGGTTTTACACACTGAGCCGCAGCTGAGTTATCCCAGGCCAGAGCTCAGAGGTGTCTGAGATGGGAATGAGTCCAGACCTATCTGGCTCAAGAGTCCTGCCCTTTAAGGAAGGAATCTCCCTGGAGCTGGGAGCCAGACCTGCGACGGCTCCTCAGAATGAATGCCTTCTCCTCCCATCTCCTTCGTCATACTCCTTTCAGCACTAGGCGGCTGGATTTTGCCACCCCCCCTAACCCCCCCTCCCCCCAAACAATGAAAAGTCATTTCACACACACACACAGTCACACACACACCCTGTAAACCACAAGATCGCCTCGCATCTCAGTGCCGTCCAGAAGCTGGGGACACATTCCTCTTCCCACCGACACCCTGTGTCCAGTAGCCCTCGGATCAGATTCGTTTTAGATCACTTGTCTGAGACGGTTTCTCTGCAGACTCGCTTGTGGCCTGGCATCCTTGTGGCCTGGCCTGGTGTGTGTTCAGATGGGAGGTATTTTTCGGTTTTGTTTTATTTTCTTTCCCAAATTTGCCCTTAAAAGCGGCGACCTCTCTCCTCCGGGTGGCTGGTGCGTTTTGGACACAGGCACTTGGAAGAAGCTTGGTGTGGCTGTGAGTGCATCGGTGGTGGTGGTACCGAGCCCTTCGAGAGCCGGCCGACAAAAGCCCTGGGGTGCATCGAGAAGGCTGAGCAGGACTGGATCCTGCCACAAGCGATCTTGCCCTTCCTGACATTTTAAGACTGGTCCTCATCTCCCTCCGCCTTTTTTTTTCTTTCTTTGTATAATTTCCCATCAAGATTTTCATCGTTCCGTTTGCTCCTGGCACAGTAGTAGGCTAGAAGGACTGACGATGTTCAGATGAGGGTTGTAAGGAGATGGGTCTGGACAGAGCCTGCAGAGAACGCTGGCAGGCACATTCCAAGGAGCAGTGCTGAGGGGAAGCTGGGCAGGAAGAGCAAGGGAGATAAGGCTGGACCCTGTGTCTGTTACTGGGGCTGATGTCACACCTGGGGGCAGGTCCTTTGTCATCAGTCTTCGCCCGGATCTAGGAGTTTCCCCGCCCAGGGATCCTGGGCCCTAAGGGTGTGTTTCATTTGTAGTTCTTTCTCGATGGTAGGAAGTCCCTCTGGTCTGCCTGCTTCACCTTCTGTTCTCCCTTTTAAGAAAAAAGGCGATCGTAGCCACACACCCGAGAACCCCCCTGACATCGGATCAGGATTGTGACTGAATAAGGTGTCACGTCCCACACTGATCCTCCTAAGCCTGGTTGTCTGATCACATCACGGGGCTGATCACATCCCTTCATAACTGCTCAAGTACAGGGTCATCAGCCCAGCCAAGCTGATACATGTTTTCTTGAATGGAGGGGGGAAAAAAAACTCCAAAAAGCAGGAGGAGGGAGATGAGAACCACTCTTAAAATGATATATGCCATCCCATGGTTTCCCTAAAGTATGATAACTCTGTGATGGACAAAATCATCTCTGCTGGCATGTTTGATAAGTGTTTGATTGTAGATTGATTTTAGATGTACAGAAACGTTGCAAGAATAGCAACCAAACCAAACTCACTGCCACCGTGTCAATGCCGACTCATAGGGACCCTGCAGGGCAGGGTGGAACTGCCCCTGGGAGTTACTGACACGTAGCTGTTTACAGGAGTAACTGTAACTGTTCAGAGGCGTAGAAAGGCGTCTTTCTCCTGCTGAAGGGCTAGGGGTTCGGAAACATCCTACCTTGCTGTTAGCAGCTCAGTGAGTAACAACTTTACCACTTCAGTTCTTTGGTGGAACGAGCTAATGTCAAACAAAAACAAACCAGAGAGAGAGAACAGTGCAGTCGTTCTCTAATACTCGGCACCCTGTTTCCCCCCTACTGTCAGTATCTTACATGATGGGTCATCCTGAATGAGCCAGTCGGGATACATTGTTGACAGTTAACTGTGGGCTTAAACATAACAGCCATTGTGTTTTGTTCAGTGGTGAACAGGGTCCTTGAGAACCAATTCAACTGCAACTTTGTTATCATCTGTCACCACAAATGACCAGTCCTGTTACATTGTTGCTCATTGAAGTCTCTGCTTTATCCGCATTACCTGCTGTTAGTAGGTGCCTAAGTGGAGTCGGTTCCGACCCATAGCAACCCCGTGCACAACAGAATGAAACACTGCCCAGTGGTGCGCCATCCTCACACCTGCTCCTACGCTTGAACCCATGATGCAGCTGCTGTGTCCATCCATCTCCTTGAGAGCCTTCCTCTCCTTCACAGCCCCTCTACTTTGCCAGCATGCTGTCTTCTCCAGAGACTGGTTCTTCCATGTCCAAAGTATGTAAGAGGAAGTCTCCCCATCCTTGCCTCTAAGGAGCACTTTGGGCTTATTTCTTCCAAGACAGATTAGTCTGTTCTTTCAGCAGTCCTGGGCACTTTCAGTGATCTCCAGCACCACAATTCAAATGCATCCGTTCTTCTGCAGTCTTCTCTATTCAACGTCCAACTTCGACGTGCAGATATGCAGTGGAGAATGCTAGTCCAAATTCCCCTTCAGACTTACAACACATGCAATGATGCTGAATGCAGGAAGATCACAGGCCAGTGGGTGAAAGTCTTGTGGAAGCAGCTCAGCGCTGGTGTGGGTCTCCACATGTCTCCTCCAACTCCAGGGCTCTGGCTCCATCAGTGTGTCTCCACGTGGCTTGTCATCAGGAATACGAAGCAGAGAGAGTGTGTCCCACCTCCAGGGAGGAAGACAGGAGTTCCCAGAATCCTCAGGAGAAGGCCACACCCACACAGAGGCATGATTGGCTATGACCTGATTGACATACTAGACTCCACCCCTTCCCAAGTTGACAGGGGATTATGTAACTGCCACAATTGGGTTGTTTGCTTTTTTTTTTTAACCATTAAAATGTCAATGTTCTTTGTCTATTTTGTACTTAATCATCAGCGTGTGATTGGCAAACACCCCACCCACACACACACACACACACACACTCAGTGGCTTGTCTTTTCCTTCTTGCTTCCACCATGTCTAATGTCCTTTTCTGCTTCTTTTACAGCCAGGCCACTGGTGCAGACCCTGCCTTTAAGAACCACTGTCAACAATGGCACCGTGTTACCAAAGAAATCCACGGGCTCCCTGCCCTCCCCGTCCGGGGCCAGGAGAGAGATGGCCATGCCTGCAACCAAGAGGTAGGCCCGGCTGTCCGCAGAGGGTGCTGGCAGCAGGTCCAGCTCAGGTTTGGAAACCAGTGTTATTTTCATATACAGATGCGTGTGTGCATATTAAATATACCTCTTGTATATATCCATATATACAGTTTACTTTCACATATACATGGTGTACATCTCACTGCTAGCGGGTCAGAACTGCCCCTGTGGGTTTCCAAGACTGTAAGTCTTTATAGGAGTAGAACGTTCCAACTTCCTCCCACATATGTACACACATAGATTTTTATCTATATGTACGTGTATTCGGTGTACATATTTGTGTATATACACATGTAAATATGTATATGTATGTATATGTGTATATAAAACATTTCCAATGACTGGTTTCCCACATCTGTACATACATAGATTTTATCTATATATACATGAATTCAACATGCATATTTGTGTATGTACGCGTGCATAGATACATGTATATACATGTATATAAAACGCACTTTCCAATGACTGGTCGGCACTGAATCTTGGCCAAAGTCCAATGTTTTGGCGTGCTGCCATGACACGTTATATAAGCGTATTTCTACTTTTCTTCTTTTTTTTGCCTTTAGTAGAAAAGGGTCTTTGAGATCTCAGTGGCTAAACCACCGTGTGCTGTTTTGCTTTTTGAAATTTTTCTTAACTTTTGACTGAGAATCGGTTGGAGGTTTGGGGGCAGCCCGTCAGTCAAGGACTTGCACTCCGTGTGCATGTTTTGCCCACACGTCTCTCTTGGCAAAGCAAATGGGAGCCTAACCCGTGTACCAGAGCCTGCCCTGATCCCAAGCCCATGCTTGGAACCTAGCCAAATTCTAGTGGCCTTCCCAGCCGGAAACTGTTACGTAGAAAACGGAGACACCTCTCTGCCTTGAACTTGCACCCTCAGTGGGATCCTAGTCCACCCATGCCCGCTTGTCCTATCAGCAGCTTATATTTCACACGCCATGGGTCTCCAACCCACAAAACTCACTGCCATGTGGAGTCGGTTCAGACTCGTAATGACCCTGCGGGGCCTCAGAACTGCCTCTGTGGGTTTCTGAAAATGTACCTCTGTACGGGAGGAGGCAGCCTTGTGTTTCTCCTGAGGAGCAGCTGGTGGTTTTGAACTGCTAACCTTACGGTTAGCGGCCTAATGCTTAACCACTACACCACCAGGCTGTGGAGCATAAAATGCCAGATGCTTAGCTGTGCAGAAAGCCTTAAAGAAATGCTTCTGCCCCTTGTCCGTGGCGGCTGTTCCACAATGATGCCATGGCCCCAGGTGCGCTAACACTTGGGATTTGAGGGTTCCCAGCAGCGGGCAAGAGTGGGGACCCACCAGACCCTGTGCTGGGCTGTGACGTGGCATGAGCATTTCCCGGGCATCTGCACAGGGGACGCGTTTGCATCACGTCCCATGAGCTAAGAGTCCAAGGATTTCCATTTACTGCTTCAGACAATTGGTTTCTCCGGCTCTTTAGAGCTTCAAAATGGAATTCTTGGCCTCCTCTCACACCTGTGCCATGCTTGTGTGGATCGTTTTTATTCTTAATCTACACCAGACAGCCCCCGGGTTCTGATCGACAGCAGGACACCTGGACCATCTTTTTTCTTTAATTCAGCTGTCTTCCGCTGGATACTGTGGAAACATTCCTGTCACAGGTAGCAGTTCGTGAAGGAGTGAACGAGAGACGGGCTCCTAGTCTTCCTTTTGAAAGGAAGTGCTGTCGGGTCGGTTCCGATAGACGACAGAGGAAACACCGGCCGGTCCTGCGCCATCCTCACGACAGCTCTTATGCCTGAGCCCACTCTGGCAGAGTCTGGGGCTGCCCATCTTGTGGGGGGCCCGCCCTCTTCTCCCCTGCCCCTCCAGTTCAGCGAGCATGATGTAGAAAATTCACACCGGGGCGTATTTGGAATTTATATAAAACTTGTGTTCGGAGCCAAAAAGGAGACAGGCGAGTGGGAGCACGCCCGTGGGGGTGAGCTGTGCTCCTTTGCTTCCTGCTGAGAGCACGTGCCAGGCTCGCTCTTGCCCAGTTTTATGGACGTCTCCGTGTTTGGGCCCCAGGAACCTTGATTCTGGGCGGCCACACCCTGTGCCTAACCGGCTGTCCTTGGTCTTCCTCGACCCCCGCACCAGTCCCTAGCATGACAGTTAGAATTTGGGAAGATCCGTGGCTCCGAAGGGAGGTCTCTGGAGCAGCAGGAGTCAGGCTGGGCTGTAGAAGGCGTGGTGGGTGCTCCCTCTCCAAATGGCTCTCAAGTCAGGGAGGGCAGACATAGAAGCCCAAGGTTTTGCACCAGGGTTTTCGTTTCTCAATGCCGTTATCTCCAGTCTTTTATGAATAAACAGCTTCGATAAAAGTCCACTGCCGTCGAATCGGTTTCAACTGCACATCTGAGTGGGTCGCCTTATCTTTCTCCTTCCTAGCAGCTGGTGGGTTTGAACCACCGTCCTTGTGGTTAGCAGCCTGGTGCCAAACCACAGCGGCACCGGGGCTCCTTACACCACCTTTTGGGGTAGATATGACTTCCCTACTTTGCCAGGGAGGAAACAGAGGCTCAGGGAAGTAAAGTCACTGGCCCCAGGACCCCATGGGAGTGAGGGACACAGGCTGGCATGTGAGTCCTCTGGCTTCACACTCCCTCCCTTCACTGGGCTGGGCTGCTGTCTGCCCAGAGTCCCAGGTGGGCCCGGTGTCCCCACCCCAAAGCATTAGGTGTCCTTACCACCTGGAGGCACACCATCGCCCACCACATCATACCTGCACACTTACTGGAAGCGGTATGGTTCTGAGCGGCCCCAGCAGCAGCGACAGCAGACAGCAGGGCTGGGCTCTGGGTCAAGAACCAGGCCCTGTTCTGGGAGCAGAGCCCTGGGTCTCCTGCCCCATGTCCAGTCAGTCTGGAAAGGGCTCAGGGGTGGTGGTGACACTCATCGGTGTTATCAAGTGAAAGAGACAGGAAAAAGAGAGAGAGAAAGGAAGAGGAGGGAGGGGAGGAAAATTCTTGGTAGTGGCCATTGCAGAGCGGTTACACGTCGGACTGCGATGAACAAGGTCGGCAGTTCGAAACCACCAGCCACTCCGCGAGAGAAAGATGAGGCTGTTTACACCCATAAGTAGTACCAATCTCAGAAACCCATAGGGCAGTTCTACCCTGTCCCATAGGCTGAGTCAGAACTGACTCGATGGCAGTGAGTGAGCAGGGAGCTGTCGGGGTGTGTGTGTGTGTGTGTGTGTGTGTGTGTGTGTGTGTGTGTGTGTGAAAGAGAGAGAGATGCAGAGGGTCACATGTTGTATGCTAACCACAAGGCCAGCAGTTGGGCAGCATCATCCGCTTGGAGGGACAAAGACGAGGCTGTCTGCCCTTGTAAACATTTACAGCCGCGGAAACACACAGTGGCAGTTCTGCTCTGTCTTAGAGCCGCTATGAGTTAAGCACTTGGCTGTGAACTGAAAGGTCAGCCGTTTGAACCCACCAGCTGCCATGGGGCGTGGGGTGGGACGGGGGCAGAAAGATTGTTCTTGTTGGCGTGTGGTGCTGTCTTGTCAAATTTCTGGCAGACGGTGGAAGTGCCCCATGGGGCTTTCTGGGCTGTAATCATCACAGGACAGGCTGCCCGGTCTTTCCCAGAAAAGCCACTGAGTGCATTCAAAGTGCTAGCCTTTCCTTTAGCTGCAAGCACTTAACTGTTGCGCCACCTGGGGTCCCCTTAAAAAGACAGCCTAGTAACTGCGTGGAGGCAGTACTTCTCTGTCCTATGGGCCAGCGTGAATCAAAACCGACTGAGGGCAATGGAGGCGCTTGTATGTAAGTGTATGCTTGAACTGGTGTGCAGTCAGTCAGCTTCCTTCCAGAAAGATTCTAAGGACTCTGTAGACATGTCCTTGTCATTTAAAATTAATCCGTTTGGTCAGGAGCCCTGGTGGTGTAGTGGTGACTCGTTGGGCTGCTAACTGCAAGGTCAGCAGTTTGAAACCACCAGATGCTCTGAGGGCGAAAGAGGAGGCTTTCTACTCCTGTGGGGAGTTAGAGTCTTGGAAACTCACAGGGACAGCCCCACCATGTCCTTTAGGGTCGCTACAAGTTGGTATCGACTCCATGGCAGTGAGGGTTTTTTTGGGGGGGCGGGGCGGGTTAGGTTGGTCCATCTCATAAACTATGGAATGAGGATCCCATGGTTCACTCCACTGAATGCCAGGACTCTTGCTGGCTTCCTGTGTCAAGGTAGACTGATTCATTAATTTTGTTCTCTCTGACTTTCCATCCATTTGGAAGCCGGGGCAGCGAGAAGCCGTACCAAGTTGTCCCGCTCAGACAAAATCTGTACAGAAATAAGCAGGCGAGGCATTCGGAATCAAACATGCAAACCTCACCCTCCCTGCCACAGGGCAGCGTAGCACTGCCTCTCTGGGTTTCTGAGACTGTCATTCTTCCACGGAGTAGAAAGGCCCGTCTCTCTCCCTGCCAGGGGTGCCTGGTGGTTTTGAACTGCTGACCTTATGGTTAGCAGCCCACTCATAGCCACTGGAGCCCTGATGGCATTTGGAATAGCTCCCCAGCCCCACCCCCATTGCAAGCAAGTTTGCAGTGGGGGGTGGGGTGGAGTGTTGTGAGTTGGCAAGCAAGGCTAGCCCAGCAGGAGCATGTGTGGCTGGGAGGGCCGGCTGTTGGTTTTCGTTTCAGCCTGGTGCTTAAGAGGGGACTAAAAGGGGAAAAAAAAAAATCCTATTTGGAAATTTTCCAACCACCAGTGTCTGTCCTTTGGGTGGCCAATTAAGACTTGGATTAGGGGCTTGGTTTGGAATCCCTGGGAAAAGCAGCAGGAAATCTGGGGAAGGCCAGGTAGGTCACACCTTGCTCCCTGGGCGCCGCCTGGACAACAGCACAAGGTCTCTGCAGGCTCCTGAGTGAGACTGGGGTTGGTGCCCCCGCCCAGGAGGGGAGCGTCCAATAGGGCAGCGCCAGGCGAGGGACATCAAAGGACAAGACTGGTCCACAAGGAGCTTTCCATAGAAGTGCTCGCAGCCAGCATGAGATGAGGGAGCGGCACGTAGCCCCTGCCCCCGCACACAGCCCATGGGACCTCAGGAAAGCAGTCCCCGTTGTGGGAAAGACAGCGTCTGTCGTTTGTGCCGTCGTCTGGGGCTAGTGCACACAGCTCTATTCCAGGGCCAGGGACCCGCGGGCGGCCTGGACAATATGTTTTTATTCAAGATTATTTCTAACACAGCTCTCTCTTGTCCACATCCATGGAAACAGAAGTCTCATGAGGCGAGTCCGTGCTCACTAGCAAACTAGACAGTGAAGTACTGCCCGCCGAGCAGAGCAAGGCCGCTTGCTTGGTGCCCATCCCTTTACTGAAAGTAATGAGTCTGCCCTCTGGGCTCGGCTGGTCCCGGGTTTTCTCAGGCCACCAGCCTTCCGGAAATGACTCCCTTTGGCCAAAAAAAAAGAGAGGCCTCATTCTTTTAGGCAGTGAAGGATGGGACAGTGCTTCGTTGGATTCTTAGGTCACAGGGACACTCCAGCAGAGCGGTGCCACTTCCTGTCCTGGGTTCCCCAACGCCCGGCCGAGTGCCCAGACGTCACGGCTGCCTGCCCCATGTTTGTCAAGTGAGCCTTCGTTTGATGGCCCTGTCAGTCACAATAGAATCGCCCGGAAAAACACAGCTGACCCTGCCTGAGAGCTGTGCCCAGGCGTCTGTCTGCCCAAAGTTTCGGTCTTCAGGGGCAGTGTCAGAAAAGGAGTAAGCTCGATTCCAACTCCCACGGTGAAAGGCAGGCATCGTCCCGCGCTACGGCACGTGTAGGCTCGCTGTTCAGCCATCAGAAGCAAGACAGTGGCCCCCCTGGTCACCGGGGGCAGGGGCGGCAGACGTGTGAAGTCGCCACGAGCCAGAATCCACTGAAGGCAGCCACCCACGTGCCACCTCCATAGCCCTCCCTCACACCTGCAAACAGGAAACGCAACGACCACTGTCTTTTTCAGGCCGGGAAGCGCTGTGGTTGGGGAGTGAGGGCGGGGAGCAGGAGGAGGGAGGCAGTAGGGAATGTAGTGATCGCAGAGGCTCCACTGGGCTCCCCCACGGCCACAGAGCGGATTCAGACTGGCAGCAAACCCACGCGGGGTCTCCGAGGCTGTGCCTCTTCCACAGAGCAGAGGGCAGTGTGGCTGGTGGCGTAGAACCGCCCACAGGGCCTCTCAGTGTCCCCCCAGCCACTCCTTCCACCACTTTCAAAACGCAGAGCCCTGCTGCGCCGACGCCCCTGCAGGCACAGCCATGTAGAATATTCCCTGACATTTTGGTGAGCCGGCCTCCCACCAGTATTGTTCTCCTCACGTGAATTTCTTATCCCTCGGCCTGATCTTCTGTGCCTCAAGTGGAGTCCCGGCAAATCCTCTTTCATCCCTAAGAGCTCTCCACCCTGGAAAGGAACATGCCTGGCCCCCAACCCCCGTGTAGACGACAATAAAAAACAAAGCAGAACACTGCTATCAAGTCGCCCTGTAGGACAAAGCAGCCCTGCCTCCTGGGTTTCTGAGGCTGTAACTCTTTCTGGCACCGGCAGGCCTCCCGTCTCTCTCCGTAGTGCGGCTGCTGGATCCAGGTTTACGAGTTGCACCCCGGCACTTAACCCATTACACCAGTAGGGCTTCTTAGAGCAACTAGGGTAATTTTTTTTTTTTAACCTTAACGTTTCCATGCGATCGCGAGTGGCAGATGTCATGAAGGGTGCTGATGGAATGTTTCCACGTTTACATATATGCAAACCAAAGCGCCTTTCCCTGCTGCTGGGTGGTGTGTGTCTGTTGACGCTTATCACAATATTTCCCTACGCCTTTATTACTGCACTCACGGTTGTTTTCTGCTTTGTTTTTTCTTCGGCTTCGCTTGCTTGTCTCTGGCGTGTAGATTAAACCGGTCTGTGAGCCTTCTCAATGCATGCAAATCGCCCAGGCCAGCACCCAGGTGAGGGCCCTCTGATGTGTGTGTGTAACCTAGCCCTCTCTCGGGTCGTCCCCCTCCCCCTAACACGGCAGTCCTACTCTCTGCCTCCTGTTTGTGAAGTCTGAACTCGCGCTAACAGTCTGCATACATACGTTAACTGCCCACCCCAAGCAACAACAACAAAACGACTCCGACTCAGAGGACCCTGTTGGACAGAATAGAACTGCCCGACTGGGTTTCTGAGACGGTAAACCTGAGGAGTGACTGGTGGTTTAGAACTGCCGACCTTGTGGTAAGCAGTCCAATGAGGAACCCCTGTGCCTCCAAACCCCAAACAAAACCCCTGCCTTCTGGGCTGGATGTCCCAACTTTCAGAAATGCAATACTCTCTTAAGATCTGTAATTTCCTGACCCCCAAATTGAGCATTCTAAATATTCACATTCTGACCTCGAAGCGACCTGTGGGGTGGCAGTGGTAAAGTTCTGGTGTAAGCCCAGCGTGTCCTCAGTGCGGCACAGACGACAGATGTGCATGGGACAACAGAAATCGCTGTTGTTCCGACGACGGTCACTCGCTGGGTGTTTGCGCCTCACACTGCCCCTGTAGCGGTGAGCAGAGGTGGTTTTTCAAGAGCCAACCCGCCCTGCCATTTTTGAATGGATACTTAGAGAGGCAGGGAATACAGCCTGGCATCTGGGCGACAGAAAGACCAGACCAGCATTGGGGCAAGAGGGTGGGCGATTACTGAGGCAGAGCAGCATACAGAGACTGGAGTCCCTGGGTGAGACTTCCTCATCCTCCTGAGGAGAAGGGGGCTTGTCCCGGCTTAGAGATGGGCATGGGGACATTCCGCCTTGCTGCTGTGGACCCTCAGCTCCCCTTCACTCCTGACTGGATGTGAGCTCCCCCTCACGGAAGACACTTCCGAGCTGCCAAGCCTGCTTCCTCATCCCCCTCCTCTCTCTCGCTCCTGGTGCCTCTGCTCCCTCGGCCTCCTGGGGCCGTTTCCCCATTACACTTGTCTTTATAAATGAGTGCTCCAGGGTCATCTTCTCCCCTCCCTTTCAGTGACCACCAGGTGGATAGTTCTTGGCCCAGGCTGGCTCCCAAGTCGCGGACTTATATCCACCCCCACCCACTGCATGCCCTGCCTGCTCAGCCCACCTCCATGTGTCCCTGCTCTGTCCCTGCTCTGTCCCTCTCCCAGAGGCCCAGCCTGGGGCGGCCACTGCCTACCCACCCCTCCAAGTGAAAGCAACCCTTGTCCTTTCTTGTGATACTTCCACCCATCTATTCATTCGTTCGTTCAATCAACACCCCACAGCTTCTTTGCAAAGATGATAAATGAGATAGGACCTCTCAATGCATGCCCTCATGGCGAAGATCCAATGTATAAGTGTCCTGGGATAAGCTACACGGCAGTTACATACTGTAAAAAGATGCCTTGACCCTGCACGCCTTCCCCGCCTCGGATTCAGACGCATGCCTGTGGCTCGCCCTCTGCCCAGCAGGCGCTTCCCTGCTGCGTCATGGCTGCACACTCCAGCCTTTCCTTTGCTCTGTGCAGAAACACAGTCCACAGGAAGCGTCCCCCAGGGCCTTCCAGCCCTCTCCCCTCCTCTCTCCTGTTGGACAGGAGCAAGTTAAGCCCCACGTGGACGGGGCCACAGACGGAAGGCACTTTACATATGGCGGCGTATCTGCCATCGCATGTCGCCTTCTAATTGTGCTGCTTCTACGTGATGAGCCTTTGGACCAGTGGTTCTCAACCGTCTCAATGCCACGGCCCTTTCATACAGTTCTTGTGGTGACCCCCAACCATAAATTTATTTTCATTGCTACTTCATAACTGTCATTTTGCTACTATTATTAATTGGGCGGCCCCTGTGAAATGGTCGTTTGACACCCCCCCCAGGGGTCGCGACCCACAGGTTGAGAACCATTGCTTTAGACCAAGGCTCTTCCATCTCAGCATGGATGCTAACATTGTAGGTTGGATAATTCTTTGTGGTGGGGGCTGTGCTAGGCACTGGGGCGTGTTGCAGCAATACCCCTGGCCTCTCCCCAGTCCCTGGAGAAGGACCTCATGCTTGCTGGGTTGTCGCCAGAGAAGAAGCCCTGCACTGAGATGTATGGGAGGGACAGCAGCTGGGTTGAAGCTGCCCCTTACCCAGGCAGAGTTGGGCTGTGTGGCACATGGAGTCACTAGGAGTTGGACTCCTTAACCTAACCGCTCTGGTGGCATAGTGGTTACCAGTTTGACTGCTAACATCAAGGTCTGCAGTTCGAAACCCCCATCTGCTCCGTGGGAGAAAGATGGGGCTTTCCACTCCTGCAAAGAGTGACAGTCTCAGAAACTCACAGGAACAGTTCTACTCTGCTCTGCAGGGTCACTGTGAGTTGGCATCAACTCACTGGCGATGAGTTCTTGGGGAACGTCTCCCAGAATGACAACCCAACCTGCCACTAGACATTGTCCAATGTCCCCCAGGACGAAATGGCCACTGGCTGAGAACCACTGCTCTCAACGGAAGCTTTGTCAAGGGCAGGGAAGGCTTCCTGTGGCCCCGATGCTCACACATGTTGTCGTCGTTAGGTGCCCTGCAGTTGGTTCTGACTCAAAGCCACCCACCCTGTGCTCAACAGAATGTAACACCGCCCGGCCCAGTGCCAGCCTCACACCTGTTGTTATGTTCAAGCCCATCATTGCCGCCACGGTGTCAGTCCATCTGCTCTTCCTCTGTTTCTACTGCCCCTCTTCTTTACCAAGTGCGGTACCCTTCTCTAGGGCCTGGTCTCTCCTGAGGACGTGCTCAAAGGACCTGAGATGGCGTCTCCTCGTCCTTGCTTCTAAGGAGCCTTCTGGCTGCACTTTGTTCTCTTGGCAGTCCCTGGCACTTTCAGTATTCCTGAAGCACCATTATTCTTCTCACATGGTGTGGTAAGGACCTCACGATCAGGCTCCTCCACAGCTGTGAGCTTTTCTAGTTGCCACGGATATAACAGCAGCCACCAGAGGCCCTGACTGCCAAGTCGCGTCCAGATAAAGGGTCTGGTCTCTAGAGTTGAGATTTGAGAGCCAGCCTCTGTCATTGCAGTTAACTATAAAATAAAACCATGAAATTTAAGGGTTTCGTTGTCCTTTACATCCCATCCGTAGTACCATCAAAAGGACCAGCTCTTCGGAGAGAGTCTCCCCCGGTGGTCGAAGGGAGAGCTACGGAGACTCCAAAGGAAACCGGAACCGGACGGGCTCCACCAGCAGTTCTTCCAGCGGCAAAAAGAACAGTGAAAGGTAAGGGATGGCTGGACCCCGGGCTGTTTCCACATTTACTTGTCTGGCCTTTGACTGTGGTTTAGGTGAATGTTTGCCAAGCAAACTTGCTTTCCCTTTTCCACAGTTGATAGACTTTGTTTTGTGACCTTGACTGCCAACCCCACCAAGGCACAGCCTACTTCCCCCTGTGCGTCCTTCATCTGGCTTTCCTGTGCCTGCCCCTTGGGTCTTGAGTGCTGGGTGATTCCAAGGGAGGTGTGGATGTTGTGTTGTTAGGTGCTGTTGAATTGGTTCCAACTCCTACTGGCACCTAGGAGCATCAGGGCGTAACCAATTTAATAAATATTAACGTGGTCGATAAACTCACTCTCTAAACTCACTTTCATTGCACGGTGACCCTTAGGACAGGGTGGAACTGCCCTGTTGAGGGTTTCCAAGACTGTAGCTCTCTGTTACTCTGGGTAGACCAGAGAAACAAATCCAGGGAGACTCATATGTGTGTAAGAAAGAGTTTTATATACAAGATCAATTGAATATGGAGAAAACATCCCAGCCCAGTCCAGATCAAGTCCATAAATCGAATATTAGCCCATATATCCGATACCAACTATAAATTCCTCTTTAGACTCATGCAACACATGTAATGATGCCAAATGCAGGACGATCACTGGCCAGTGGGTGGAAAGTCTTGTGGATCCAGTGGCTGTGGAAGCATCTCGGCACGGGCAGTGCTCTCCACGTGGCTCCTCCAGCTCCAAGTTCCGGCTCCATCAGGCTCATAGTTAGTAATGTCTTGCTGGGAGCAGCTGTGTGTCCCACCTCCAGTGAACTATTTCTCCTTAGTGCCTCCAAATGAGGTCATAAGCTGCAACCTGAGTGACAGGCTAGACTCCACCCCTCCACCAGTTGACACCAGATTAAGTAACTACCACAAGCTCTTTATAGCTGTAGAGAGGCTTGTCTTTCTCCCAAGGAATAATAACTGGGGGGTTTGAATTTCAGACCTTGAGGATCACAGCCCAATGCATAACCACTACCCCACCAGAGGACAAAAGCATGTTAGCGAAATAGAAGTGGTGGCATTTAAATAGCTTGTTTCTTGTTACCATCTCAATGGTTAAAGAATTATTCTGTGCCTACGATCAGTTGACTTTATTGTACCTCTCTATGCATACCTCCCCACCAATGTGTGTTATTTTCTGTGCACATTCTAAGGTTTGCAATGGAATTTCCAGTTCCCAGGCTAAGCAGCATTTTCTTTTTTCCCAACGTTCTTGTAAGGAGCAGGCTTAGTCATAATGCAATTGATTCTAACCCACGGGCTGTAAAAACTCCAAGTCGGTAAGCCCTTTCCATTCAGTCCTGTAAAAGAAACTTAAACTCCATTTCAGATTTTTTTCTCAAAAGATATCCTCTATAGAAAAAGAAGAAAAGGAAGATAAAAAAGATGCCACTATAGCAGGCCAAGTCCATGGTCGGTTAGCAATTTCAAGACTGTTGACGTGAGATTCTATCTTATTCTGCCCGAGACTCTTAATACTTCTTATCCAAAGATTATGCTAATTGGGTGCTAATTCCCCAACCATAAGGCTAAGTGGTTGCAACAGCAAGAGGATGGGGGTCGGGGAATGAGGCTGCACACCCTCTGGGGTTGTCTGCCTTGGGAGTCAGCTTTGCAAGCTGACCTGAAATAGCTAGACCTTGGCCGTGCTGAACAACTTGGCCCCTTTCCGTGGACCATCTGATTTTTATTAAGAATTACCAGAAAAGAATTTGCATTGTGCAAACTCCAGATCTGTTTCATCTTTTAATTCCTAGGGCTTTGGCCAATGTGCCGGGTAAATATTTCCATAAAAGATAGTTAGGAAGAGACTGGGTTTGGTCTTTTTCTTTCTTTTTAATAGCACAGCAGGAAATTATGATTTGGTAGTCAGGGACTGGGAGAATGTAGTAACCATTTTCTAAAAATAATTAAAGCAGCTAAGCATGTCCACTTCCGAGCTAAGTGCTGGTCTTCGCACGGTTGCTGTGAGGTGCTGGTGAGCCGAGGCTGACTCACTGCGGCCCTTGTGCGGCAGAACGCAGCACGGCCTGGCCCCACACTGCCCTCCCCGCTGTGGCTTGCTTGAGTCCAGGGTCACAGCCACGTGTCAGTCCCCGTCTCATTGAGGCCCTTTCTTCTTCTCTCTGACCCTCTGCTGTACCAAGCGTGATGTCCTTCTCCAGGGACTGGTCTCTCCTAGTAATAAAAGTACCGAAGCAAGAGGAGGAAGCCCTCCAGGAGATGGACGGACACTGTGGCTGCAACAACGGGCTCGGGCACAGGGCCCATGTGAGGACGGCGCAGGACCGGGCGGTGTTTCATTCTGCCGTGCATGGGGTCGCCGTGGGTCAGAGCTGACTCCATGGCATCTATCGACAACAAGACGCAGTCTTGCCACACTCCCTTCTCCGTGTGTAATCAAGTGCTCCCCGGCACCGTAACTCAGAGGCATACATTCTTCAGTCTCCCTTACTCGCTGTCCAACTTTGAGGTACCCATGGGGCAACAAAACCCCCAAATGCCGTCACTTGGCTCTGGTGCACCCAAGTCCTCAAAACAGACTCTGTGCACACGAAAGAGGTCTTTGATGCAGATCTGCCCCGGGCAATACATCCTTTGGCAGCTTGACTGCTGTTTCCAAGGCCATCGATTGTGGTTCCAAGCAAAGAAGAGGCTAAGGATGTAAGACTTTCACTTCAACGTCTCATTCATTCCTTTGCTATCAGGACGGTGCTGACTGGGCAACTCTTGAGGGGCGTCGTTTTTCTTTGTGTCAGATGCCAGGCCGACTGCAGGCTGCAGTCTTTGACCTTCTTCAGGAAGCCCTTCAGGGCCTCTGCCCTCTCAGCAAGCAAGGCTCTGCCCCGTGCACATCGCAGGTCTCGCGTGTTCCTGCCATCTTTCGCATTGGATGTTCCAGCTGCTCGGATTATTTGTTCAGAGTACAGACCGAAAGGGCACAACCCTGATTCATACTTTTCTGAATTTCAGCCACGCAGTACTCCCTTGTTCGGTCCAAGTGACTGCTTCTCGGTCTACATGCAGGTTTCACGCGAGCACAGGAAAGGTTCTGGAATTCCTATTGTTTGCATGCTGTAATAAATGGTGTGTGTGTGTGTGTGTGTGTGTGTGTGTGTGTGTGTGTGTGTGTGTGGCAGGGGTTAGGCAGGCCTCCTGCACACCCCATTCCTTTACCTTGTTCCGACACCAGCCCTTCCTTCCCAGCATTTCACTTCTCTGCTGGGGACACCGTCATTCCCTGCCGTGGTCCCACAGCACTCCCAGACAGTGCTCACAGTCAGGGGATGGTGGGGAAGTTAACCGGCGACCACAAGTCTGGATTCGTAACCAGAAAAGATTCAGCCAATGGTCCATAGCCACACCTCTCCTCTGCCAGCACCACATCTCTCTCCGGTCTCCAGCCTTTCAGACGTCACCCAGGGCTTCTCCTTCCTAGACCAGGAAGCCCTCCGGTCACCCTGGCCCACAGCCCTGTCGTCTCAGCAGGGCTTCTCTGGCTCTGTCCCATAGTCCCCTGGCCACCATCTTGGTGTCTCTGGTCTTGGCCTCCTCCGCTTCACACATTGCTCTGGAACGGGGTCCTCCATTGGTGCTGGGCTCTTTCCTTCACTTCTGCTGCTTCCAAGGTTGGGGGCACAGGGGGGTCAACAGTTCGCAACCACCAGCCGCTCCTTGGGAGAAAGACGAGGCCTTCTACTCTCATAAAGAGTTAC
>NW_022103915.1:5054266-5059502 GCF_000313985.2 Echinops telfairi
ATAGTGTCACTATGAGACAGTGGACCACCTGTGTGTTCCCTTCCAGATAGCAAACATCATTCCATTCCACCTCATTAATGATGTTTATGGGTTCTCTGTCAGTGATACCCACACCTCATGTGCACAGTCCCACCCAATCATTTGGTGGGAGTCACCAAGAAAGGGTGACCAAGGTGCACCGTGACCAAATTTCACTCCACCATACTTGCTGCCCGTTGCTTGCTATGACCCACACGGTCAAATGCCTTGGTGTAGTCGGTAAGACACTGGTATTTTTTGCTTTCAACCATGATCCATTTGACGCCACAATGACATCCCTGTTCCACGCCGTCTGGTGACTCCAGCCTGAACCTCTGACCGCTCCCGTCACTGTCCTGCTGCAGTCATGTGCTAATGACCCTCAGCAAAAGCTGACTCGCGTGTCGCGTCAATGATGTTTTTCTACGATTTACACTTACTGTCAGGTCACCTTTGTTTGGAATGGGCTCACATATGGATCTCTTCCAGACTGTAGGCCAAGGAGTTTTCTTCCAAATTTGTGGCCTAGACCAGCGAGTGCTTCTCATCCTTCGTCAGAGTGTCTACTCTGCTGCTCCAGGAATGTCTGAATAGGTAGCTCATTCATTCCTGGAGCCTTGCTTTCACCAGTAACTTCGCTGCAACTCGGACTTCTTCCCTCAGTACCACCGGCTCTTGCTCATAGGCTGCCTCCTGAAGTGGCTGAATGCTGACCAGTTCTTTTTTGGTACAGTGACTCTGTATTCTCCCCATCTTCTTTTGAAGCTTTTTACATCATCCAATTTTTGCCCATGGTATCCTTCAATATTGCCGCTCAAGTCTTGAATGTTTTTCTTTAATTCTTACAGCTCGAGCATCGCCAAATGTGCTCTTCCCTTTCGGCTTTCAAACTCGGGGTCTTTGCACATTCGGTTATAACGTTCCTCTGTCTCTAGAGCTCTTTCACTCCAGCGTTTTCTTCCTTTCTGTTCAGCTCTTCTGTGTGCAAGAGCAAGTTTCGGTCTTTTCTGGTGCCCACTTTGGTGTTTGCTTTCTTCCCTGTCGGTTTCACGGTCTTGTGCTTTTTTTAGATGCAGAGTGACATTGACAGCATCTCACAGCTTGTCTGGTCTTCAGTGACCGGTGCTCAGCGTGTCAAATCTATTCTTGAAATGGTGTCCAAATTCAGGCAGGATGTACTCAGAGTTGTACGTTGGCCCTCCTAGGCTTGTTATAACATTTTTCGGTGTCATCTTGAATTTCATATGAACAGTTGGCAGTCTGTTCCACACTTGACCCTTGGCCTTGTTCTGACTGATGACACTTAATGTCTCCGTTGCCTCTTTCCACAAATATAGATGATTTTACTCCTGTGCGCTCCATCCAGTGAGGTCCCCAGTGTATGGTCACCATTTATGTTTGCAATGAATAGCTCATTGTTGGGCCAACAAAATCCTATAGTGTGCTTGCTAATGTTGTTTGTATCACCAAGGATATGTTTTTCCAGCTACAGATCTGTCTTCCTTCTTTCTAGCTTTCAAATTACAACCACCAAAGATTACCAATACACCTTTAAAAAGAAGACAGCAGTTTTATTGGCACTTCATCCACATATCATACAATTCAATAGTTCAATCGTATCAAGAAGAGTTGTACAGTCTTTACCATACCACAATCAATTTTAGAACATTTTCTTCTTCCTTGTACTCACTGTTATTAGTGTAATTTTTTAAAATTGTGGCAAAAATACACACCACAATTCAACAAGTTCCACGTATATAATTCAGACCATTGATTGTACTCTTCATCGTGTGCAACCCTTATTGATTTCCTTTTCCCAATTAAGCCACCACCAATAGCAGAAACCCAGACCGACCAGTGCACCGTGATTGCATGTCTGGTCACTTTCACTCGGCAAGTCTGTGAAGAGGTCTTCAGTGTCTGCTTCTTTGACAGGAGTGGTCGGTGCACACCTTTCACTAATCCTCATATGAACTGGTCTTCCGTGTAGGCATATGGACATTATCCTACCACAGACGATGTTGTACTTCAGGATCGATGTGGGAATGTTCTTTCGACAGTGAATACGAGGTCACTGCTTTCCCACTCCTCTTTCCTGGCATGGTAAACCACAAGCCAAACCAAACTCGCTGCCCTTGAGTGAATTCCAAGCCCTGGTGTCTCAGGACCTTGGTGGCATAGAGGTTACACGTTGTGCTGCTAACCGCAAAGTCAGCAGTTTGCAACCACCAGCCGCTCCTTGGGAGAAAGACGAGGCCTTCTACTCTCATAAAGAGTTACGGTCTCTGTCTCAGTAACCCACAGGGACAGTTCTACTCTGTCCTATAGTGTCACTATGAGACAGTGGACCACCTGTGTGTTCCCTTCCAGATAGCAAACATCATTCCATTCCACCTCATTAATGATGTTTATGGGTTCTATTTCAGTTTTGATGGCTCCTAGTTTCCTAGATGAATATTTTATACATGCCACATTTTGATTATGAATGGACTCTTGCAGCTATTTCTTCTGTTGAGCTGTGCTACGTCAGAAGGCCTTTAAAGCTCTGCTCCTCCCACATCATCAAGGCCAACTCTGCTTTGAGGAGGCAGCCCTGTCCGTCTTGTGTGTGCGTTCCCTCCGAAGTACTCCTCTCTGGCACTCTACCCAGCCAGGTGCCACTGCTGTTCGGAGGGTTTTCCCTGGCCAATGTTTTCAGAAGTAGCTTGCCCTCCTTCTTTAGTCAGGAAGCTCTGCCAAAACCTGGTCATGATAGGCGAGCCTCCTGGCATTGGAAATACCAGGGGCATCACTCTCTGTGCCATAGTAACACACAAACCACCACGGTCTCCAGAGAACCCAGGAATGGGGAGGCCAGCCTAGGACCCAGCACACTGATTTGCATGCATCTACTGAGTTCCAGAGAGTAAGGGGCTGTGCCTTGCAGGTTCTCCCCCCAAACGCCAACCCAAATCACAGCCATCAAGTCTTCTCCAACTCACAGTGATGGTAACTGGTCCGGGACAGCGCGGACCTGCCTCAGGGTGGGGGGCGGGGCGGGGTCTGACACTGTAACTCTCTCCTGGCATCGAAAGCCTGGTCTTTCTTCCAAGGAGCAGCTGGTGGTTTCAAACTGCTGACCTTGTGGTTAGTCGCCTAACCCATAACCCACTATGCCACGAGAGCTCAGTACTGATGAAGACTCTCAGGGGCCCATGAGAAACATCACAGCAATAAGTCAAACAAGGGGAGAAGCGGAGCAGCAATGGAAGTGAAGACCAAGTTGGCCATCCGGCTCCTGCCTGGCCTGCCCTTCCACCTCCCTCTACCTTCGTAGGTGGGCAGCCCCTCTCTTGGGTTGTGCCTTTGACCTAGCGCCAGAGAGCGAGGTCTGTCTGAGAGATGCCCAGTCAGGGCTGGGCAGAATACAAAGCTGGTACCAGTTAGACACCATGGTTTGCAGTGGTCTCAGATGTCTCCCCACTGTGTGCGCTCACCACTCTAGTGCACTGCCTTCTTTTCTACAAGTTGGTTACCGTGACCAGACCTCCTGCAGAGGCCAGGGGTTCTGGAGCAGCGGTAGGCAATGTCTGTCCTTCGGGCCAGCTCAGGCCCAAGAAATCATCCACACCAGCTACCTTCCACCCAAGAGGAGCCGTGCCAGCCATCCCACTGGGGGTGAGTTCATGAAATGTTTCAGCAAATAAAGCTGGTGGATTTTTTAGTTGATAGTGTTGTATGGCCTGAGAATGACAGTATGCATATTCAAATGGCCCTGGGCAGAAGGAAGGTTCCCCCAGGGAGAAAGACGGGTCTGGATCTGCAGCCGTTCCCTCTGATGCTCTGGGCCCTGGTGCTGGCCTCCTCGGACTAGGGAAGCTCAGACTCCAGGGCCATGACTCTCATGCCGTTTAAGTGCCAAACTCACCCACCAAGTGCCTGGCACTCTATCCACGGCCACCATCCTGTTGCTGTTAGGTGCCATCGAGCCCATCCGACCCATGATGACCCCGTGCACAGCAGAAGGACACACTGCCCGGGCTGGCATCGTCCTCACATTATCCTCTTGCCGTTGTGAGCCCGTGGTCGCAGCCACTGGGTCAGTCCATCTCCGTGAGGATTTTCCTCTCTTCTCTCCCTTCTACTTTCTCAAGCATGATGTCCTTTTCCAGGGGCTGGTCTCTCTTGAGAACGTGTCCAAAGGACGTGAGACAAGGTCTTAACTGTCCTTGCTCTAAGGAGCCTTCTGGCCGTCCTTCCTCCAGGACAGACGGGCTGGCCGTGTGGGCCACCGGTGGTACTTGGCAGAGTCTTCGCCAGCGTCATCACTCAGATGCACTGATTCTTCTCCAGTCTTCCTCGTTCAGGGTCCAACCGTCACGTGCGTGTGGGGCGATGGAAAAAGCCATGGCTTGGATCACGCGTCAGGGTGTTAGATGAGTCTCGATTAGTGGCCTTTTTGCTAGTCTGGCAGATGTGGAATGACATTCAGCTAAGTGGAGTGCCACCCGGGTTTTGGCATCTCCTGGTCTTCACAGTGGTTAATGGCATGTCAGCTTCAGCTGTGGGAGCCAGCGACACTTGTCACCAAATCACTGAGGAAATGGCCTTAGCGGGCAAGCGAGTGAGAGACTATCCTGGCAGATTATCCTATCCACCTTCATGGTGGAGCCCGGGTGGCACAGTGGGTTACACATTGAGCTGCTAAACTCAAGGTCCTCGGTTCGAATCCACCAGCTGCTCTTCGGGAAAAAGACGAGGCTGTCTCCTCCCATAAAGATGCTCAGCTTTGGAAATACTAGGAAGCCTTTCTAAACCATCCTGAACAGCGGTGGAACTGAGGATCTGTCCGCGAAGGGGTCACTGACGCACAGCAATGCTTCCACGTCTGTGCATTACAGGTGCTTTGCTCTAAAGCTGGTTAGTAACGAACAGGTTATTCATTACAGGTTCTTTGCATCACGCACCATGCGCACAGTTCTGGTTAGCACATGTGGCGCTCTTTGTACAGAGTACTGCAAGGGCAGCACAGTCCCCACATGAAGACAGTTGTGAGGATGGAGCAGGACTGGGTCGCACTTCAACCTGTGGAACGCAGCAGCATCGCTATGAGTCCGAGCCGACCCAGCAGGGCCTAACCACAACTGATCCAGAAAACCACTCTCCCATCAGCACATAGAGATGTCTCAGCTGATCCAGAAAACCACTCTCCCATCAGCACATAGAGATGTCTCAACTG
>NW_022103915.1:5059754-5067966 GCF_000313985.2 Echinops telfairi
ACATAGAGATATCTCAGCTGATCCAGAAAACCACTCTCCCATCAGCACATAGAGATGTCTCAACTGATCTAGAAAACCACTCTCCCATCAGCACACAGAGATGTCTCAGTCCAACAACAGCAGCCCTAAAAGTCCCCTGCCAATGATAGAGTTCCTCTTGTGGATCATAAAATCATAGCTAACGTGTTTCAACCCTGTTGCCCCGGAAGCTCACTTTCTTTAAAATGGTCACGAGATTTGGCTGGCTTTCCAAAGGCACGAGGCCCTTTCTTGAAGAAGGTTTCATGTTTTTTAAAAAGCGCACGGCAGGGCCATGACTGGCTCGAACATCACGAGGGGGTGGAGAGAATTGCCATCAGCAGCAAGAACCCACGGCGGATCCCGGGGAGGTGGAAGTCAGACACACCTCCTCTCTCCAGCCCTCCAGGCTTTGCACCGATTCTGACGGCAGCCATCCTTCCCACGGCTCTCTGCACTTCCCTGGTAGGCTACCGTGTGTTGCAGTGGCCACGTGGAACTCACAATATTCAGAGTTACGAGGGCTAATGAGGAAATCAACAGGTTACGATTCAGGATCAGGAATGACCCAGGGTACAGTTCTTTGGTCTGGACAGCTTCTTCTCAGCCATGGCCAGAGGCTGGCTTCTCCCCTTGAGCCTCTGTCTCTTGAGCCCTTGGGAGAACCCCTGCCCTGCTCAGCTAAGTGTTACAAAGCTCTTCATTTCTGCTAAGTGCCCAGAGGCACCTCACTCCACCAACAAGCCTCCTGCCTGGAGGTGCCTGGCTTTTTCAGTTCATGGGCCAGGAAGCCAATGCCACTGTCTTCCTGCTGGTCTCCCGGTTCTGCTGCTGCTTCTCACCACCTCACCGCGTCCCCGCTGTCACACCCCTTTCTCCTGCTCAAGGAGGTGCCCAGCGTAGGGACCCAGAGTTCAAAAGATACATATGTGCAGCCCCCTTCCCTCCTGCCTCTGGGCAAGCTCGCTTTAGGCACAATGGGATGGCAAATGGACCAATTCCCTCCCGAGGGTCACATACACCTTTTCCCCCTGGTCTCAGCCCTACAAGGATGCCATGCACACTCTTAGTATGAGCAGAGCCCATCCCAAGCCCCTGGGTGGGCCACCAGCACCTTATCCGAGTACCGTCATCCAGTCTTGAATGGTGGTGCAGGTGAAGAATCCCGAAAGTACCTGGACTGCCAAAAAACAACAACAACAACAACAACAAACCACCCTAACATTTGTCTTGGAAGAAGTGTGACCGGAATGCTCCTTAGAGGCAAGGATGGTGACGCTTCCTATCATGTTCTCTGGACATGTTGTCAGAAGAGATCGGGCTCTGGAGAAGGCCGTCGTGCTTGGTAAAGCGGCGGGGCCGTGACAAGGAGGAATGGGCACAGTGGCTGTGACCCTGCTCACACACAGGAACCCTGGGGAGGACGGCCCAGGACCGGCCGGGTTTCCTCCTGTTACGCACGGGGTTGCTGTGGGTCGGAACCGACTCGATGGCCCCTGACAACAACAACAGCTACAGCCTTGTCTTCGGGGGGAGTTACAAGGCCACGGACAGAAAAACCTTACGAAAGCATCCATCTCACTGTAGCATTAACAGAAAAAAACCCACACATTTAATATCTAAAAATACTTACGTTGTAATAAACCATACTATCTTAGCAATATTTTTGCACTGACAAATATCCCATGCAAGCAAAAGTGATGTGTGGTGCATGGCAGTATATGATTTACTTTATGCATTGCTGACTTGGCAGCAGTGGGCTTATTATTAATGGCAGATGACTATTAATAATTACATAGTGCCTCGTTAAATTCAAGTCAGGAAATCAGAAATAGCAGTCTGATGGAAGACATGTTCCATTAAATGTAACCAGTATATGAAGCTAATAGGGAACCTCTTAAATATTAAAATATATGTTATTTCCATCAGGAAAAAAATGGCTACTTACTTAGCACACAGGTCATGTTAGATGTCGCTGGGGTGATGGGACGTTTTTCCCTGTTGGTATGTCACTCTGAAGGGACCCTGGTACATCAGCTCTGTAAGCAAGACTCTCGCCTCACAGAACATTCTGTAAGATGCTGATTTTGTCAGAACAATGAACGTTTCGGCCATCTGCTGGGAAAATTGCTGCAACCGATAAACTGTCCATCTTTGGCAACAGTAAGGAAAGGGGGGAACCTTCAAAATACTGAAGATGTCCCTTCTGTGCTGCACAACCTGAACCCCTAACCAATCAGGGAGAGGAAAACCCCAGTGCCTGAGCTGGCCACTTGCTGACCGCCCACCTCCATGCACTGAATGCAGGAGACAAAAGCAAGGCTCCGAGAGTTGACGGGATGCCCATTGAGATGGTGCAGAAAGGTCAAGAAGCACTGGACGCACTCACTTGTGTGTGCCAGGAAATTTGGAAGATAGCTACCTGGCCAACTGATTGTAAGAGACTGTGTTTGTTCCAATTCCAAAGAAAGGTGACCCAGCTGAATGCTCAAACTAGAATGCTATCGTTGATCTCACACACAAGTAACATTTTACTGAAGATCACCCAACAATGGCTCCAGCAGCCCATTGATAGGGAACTGCCAGAAGTTGAGGCCAGTTCAGAAGAGGGCTTGAAACAAGGGACATCATTGCTGATGTCAGCTGGATCTTGGAAAGATGTTTCCCTGTGTTTTATTGACTATGCAAAGGCATTCAGCTATGTGGACAATAATAAACTGTGGATAACCTTGAGAAGGATGGGAGTTCTGTAACACTTCACTGTGCTCGTTCAAAGCTTGCACCTGGATCAAGAGGCAGCTGTGGGAACAGAACAAGGGAATACTGCATGGTGTAAAATCAGGAAGGGTGTGTCTCAGGTCATATCCTCTCACCATCCCTGTCCAGTCTATATAGTGAGCAAATCCTCAGAGAAGGTGGAGTATATGAAGAAGAGTGTGGCGTCAGGTTTGGAGGAAGGCTCGTGAACGACCTCTGACGTGCAGCTGACATAACCTTGCTTGCTGAACGTAAGGAGGAATTAAAGCACCTGTGATGAAGATAAAAGACTGTAGTCTTCAGGATGGATGACAGTTCAAGGTAAAGAAGACCAGATGCCCACAACTGGACCGATAGATCACTTCATGATAAATGGAGAAAAGGTTGGCCTTGTCAAGGGTTTGTCTGGCTTGGATTCACAACCAATGCTAATGGAAGCAGCAGTCAAGAGATCAAAGACATGCTGCACTGGGTACATCTGCACAGGACTTCTTTACAGCATTGAAGAGGAAGGATGTTTCTTTGAGGACTAAAGCACATGTGTATGTCTTTAATCTCTTGACTGCAGCTTCCATTAGCATTGATTGACAGGTACCATGGACTGCTCAAAGGACAAACCAATCTGTTTTGGAAGAAGTCCGGCCAGGGTGCTCCTTCAAGGCAAGAATGTCAAGATTTTGTCTTACATACTTTGGTCAAATGGTCAGGAGAGACCCGTCCCAGGAGAACGACATCATGTTTGATGAAGTGGAGGGGCAGTGACAAAGAGGAAGGCCCCGATGAGATGGATGGACACAGTGGCTGCCTCAGTGGGCTCGGGCATGGGCGCCGTTGCGAGGATGTCACAGGACCGGGCAATGTTTCGTTCCACTGTGGTGGGGTCCTTATGAGTCCAGAGCTGACTCGATGGCCCCCAACAAGAACACCAACCCTCCATAAGACTCCTCCCCCAGGAGGCCCTGAAACCCCAAACCCACTGCCTTCGCTCCAAGGCTGACTTCCAGCAATGCTGTAGGATAGAGCCGAACAGCCCTGTGGAGGGTATCAAGGCTGGAGATCCCATCAGAAGCCAACTGCCTGATCTTCTGCCCGAGAAGCAGATGGTGGGTTTGGGTGGTGACGTTTCATTTAGCAGTCAAGCACACCGAGTGCCACCCCGGCTAACCACCATTCAGTCCTTAGCAACTCACAGCCACTCTGTAGGACAAGGTAGAACTGTCCCCGGGCGTTTCAGACGGTCACTCTTGATGGGAGTAGAGAGCCTTGTCTTTTCACAGTGGAGCGTGGCCAGCAAGCAGCCCCACGCATTCACCACAGCGCCACCAGGGCTCCCTGAACAGACGACCGTGGAGTAGACGCATCACCCTTCCGCACACTGTAAACTAAAATGGCTGGGTGACTTGCCTGTTGCCATATTGACTTTATTGCTCTGTGCCCGAACCTGCCCCCCACTCCCCCACCCCCACCATATCTTCGCCATCTGCCTGTAATTAATTATGTAAGTAACAAGTGTTTTAGAAAATCCAGATGTCCAAAAAAATAAAAGACAAAATGTAAATCAACTGCATCTCACCACTCAGGACTCAGAGCCAATCTTTAATGACGTCTCCTCTTGACTGCTGCCTCGTGGCATGTGGACCCGACATGTGGAGTTCTGCCCGCGCTACGTCATTCACCTCTTCTCTCGCTGTAAAAGCACGTCCCCCAGACACTTTTCCTTCCACGTTGTTTTAGGATTTGTCTCCTAAGTTACCGACCCAAGTGAGCTTTCGTTGCTCTGTAGGTGCCCACAGGTGTTGGTAATCCTGGTAGAACAATGCCCAGCTTTGGGCTGGTAACTGTAGGGTCGGCAGACACTCAGTAAACATTTGTCGAATGGATCTCCCACCTGCCTCAAAAAACACTATTAGGAAAAAGGGGCAAAGTTAGAAGACGGAGCTTGATCGCTACAACTAAACTTAGACCCAGCGCTACCTCTTTCTGCTCTGTGACTTTGCAGAAATGGCCTGGTCCCCGTCTAGTTCCCTCTTCCTGCCAC
The DNA here is from genome assembly GCF_000313985.2 of Echinops telfairi. NCBI lineage: Eukaryota > Metazoa > Chordata > Mammalia > Afrosoricida > Tenrecidae > Echinops > Echinops telfairi. The sequence continues at coordinate 5,064,568 of NW_022103915.1, forward strand.
AGCAGAAAGGCCACACGGTGGAGGCCCCAAAGACCAGAAAGTTATACTCTCGGGGCTCTGTGACAGCAACCTCCTCCTGTCCTTCCTGTGTTTACATTTCCATCGTCCTTCTTTCCTGTCCCTTCTCCCCTTGGAGCGTCACCCCTGGACAGACCAGCAAAACGAGTCATGGCGACCCTCTGGGACAGCACAGAGCCGCTCCTGTGGGTTTCTGCGGGACTGGGAAGCCCTCTTTCTCTCCACGGGGCAGTACTGCCTTTACTCTGTCTGTTCTTCAGAAGAGACCCAGCCCGCTCTGGTGTGACCTCACTAATATGTCCCCCCAAAAAACCCTATTTCCAACCCGCTGTCTTCAAGTCCAGAGATCCCTGGGGACCTAGCGGGCTAGGCAAGAAGTTGCGAACTCCAAGATCAGCCATTGAACCTACCAGCGGTTCAGAGCAAGAAAGATGAGCCTTTCTAGTCCCAGAAAGATTCACAGTCTCGGAAATTCACGGACAGTTCTACCCTGTCCTAGTCACTGTGAGTTGAAATTGGCTTGATGGCAGTGAGGGTTTTGTGTTGTTGTTGTTTGTTTGTTTTGAGCCATCAAGTAAATTCATACCCATGGAGTTTCCACAGCTGTACATCTCTGGAGGAACAGATGGCCTCCTCTTTCTCCAAAAGAGGGTCAGGTGGTTTTGAACCGCAGACCTTGCAACGAGAAGCCCATCTCCAAGACTCCTTCCCATCTCCAAAGAGGGTCATACTCACAGGCCAGGGGGTTAGGATCTGCACACACATTTGGGGGGACGCAGTCTGACCCTTCCCTTTGGGGTGTCGTCACCTCTGTGGGAGTGAAAACAGTGCCCCCAGGGTTGTTGAAAGGGTTGAGTGAGGTCATGAGCAGAGAGCCCGGACTCGGAGCTGGGGCGCCAAGCTGGAGGCATGGTTGCTGCTATCTTCACCCCCAAAGTGTTGGAGGCTGGTGTTTGCCCAGCTTTGCTTACATCACCCCCACAAACTTCAAATGCCTCTCTTAAGGGGCCAAGTTTAGAAACCCCCACCCCCTATTTCTGCCTGTGTCATCCCAGCCTGGAAAAGAAGGAATTGCCGTTTCTGAACGTTTCTGTTGTCTGTCTCCTTCCTCATTCAATTCCACAGCAATGTCTAACTCACCAAGGAGACCTGGTGGCTCCCTGGATTAGGCTTTGGGCTGGTAACTGTAGGGTCGGCAGTTCAAACCCACCAGCTGTATGGAGGGAGGAAGATAAAGCTGTCTTGGGAGTCCTACAGATAGGGTCGCTGAATTGTCTGGACAGCAAGGGATTTCGTTTGGCGTGGGGTTTCGCAGTGGGTGAAGTATTGAGCTGCCAACGGAAAGGTCAGTGGTTTGACCGTGCCAGCTGTTCTGGGGGAGAGGAAGGAGACCACCCGTCAGTGTGCATAAAGTCGTACAGGTGAGGACACCCTTTGAGACAGTTCCGTTCTGTCCCACAGAGTCACCGTGAGTCAGAACCGACCCAACGGTGGTGGGCGTGGTTTGGTTTGGTTAACTTATTGAGCATCTATGGTGTGCAAAGCACAATCAAGGTATTGTTGGATGTGAAAAGAATTAGCACCCACGGGTTTATTCTTTGAACAACATTCATGCCACACACTCCCCCAAAGGGCCAATCAATCGCCTGGATTCCCCAAGCACTCAGGACAGTTCACTCCATAGAAAAAACCAGTCAAGGGATTGTGCAGACAGTCCACTGAAGGAAGGAAGGCTTGTAGCAAGTGATCTGATGAGAAGGTGAACCAACAGGCTTAGTTCAAGAAATGCAGAACTGAGCAAGGGGATATTTGTAGAAAAAGCATTTTATTGGGCAAGATCTGTGTGGGATTCTGTGTGAGTTATACTGAAAAGAGGTCCCTCTTCCCCGGCCATCGTGTCTACGTCCAGCCATTGGGGGAAGAGAGGGTAGCTGGACACACGTAGACTGACTGACCCCAACTACCCTTCACGGTTCCATCCAGGAATCCTTCCCTGGGGCTTCGGTTGAATTACCTGCCTTTCAGGTTACATTACACCCGCCTGTCCACTTGACCTGCGACTCCCTCACCACCTAAACGCCCTGGGCCCTCCCACAGGCTTTGGGAAGGCGGAAGGTGTTGATTTTCCTATCTCTAGCTCCTTGCTTGGTGTCAGGCACACTGTAACTGTGCAGTACATATCAATGCCCCAGCCTTGCTTGCTTGTTGAAAGCAAAGAGGGCTTGGAGCAGTCACAGATAGAGGTACGGGCTTCGGGCCCGCCGTGTGGATTACACAGCAGCATCAGGAAAACAAAGGCCCTCATCCTGGGCCAAGAAGCAACATCATGAGACAAGGAGAACAGACCGGAGCGGTCAAGGGTTTCATTGTACTCGGACCCACAGTCAATGCCTGTGGAAACAGCAGTCGAGGAATTACACGACGCATCACACCGGGTAAAACCCACTTCAGATGGCCTCTTTAAAGTGTTTTAAAAGCAAAGAAGCCACTTAGAGGACCGAGGAACGGCAGACCCGAGGCCTGGTGTTTCGCATCGCTTCCTGTGTATGCGGAAGGTGGACATTGGACTGGGAAGGGTGCAGGGGCGCCAGTGCATTGGGCTTTATGGTGTGGGCGAAGATGATTGAGAACCACAGACAGCTGCAAAAGCAAGCACGGCTCACAGAGCCAGGACAGCCAGGGTACTCATAGGAGCCAAGATGGCAAGGCCTCCTCTCACGAACTCTGCACGTGTGGTCGTGGAGAAACACAGCGTGCTTGGTGAAGTAGAGGGGCAGCGAAGAAGAGGAAGCCCCTCCCTGAGCTGGATTGACCCAGTGACGGTAGCAGTAACTGGAAACGTGAGGATGGCGCGGGACCTGGTGGCGTTTCCGTCTGTCGTCCACGGGGTCGCTGTGGGTTGGCACCTAAAAGCAGCAGTGACAATTAATTACCTGTGGAATGACTGAAAGGCTCGTGTGTGTGTGTGTGTGTGTGTGTGTGTGTGTGTGTGTTTACGCGTTACTTTCAGAACCATGAGCTGTGGATGAGCCATGTGAACAGCACCACCTACTGGGGACAGCGATGGGTTTGAAACCCTGGACACTCAAAAATAGATGGTTTTCTTGAAGCTTGTTTTTCCTCTTTTAACTGGAAATATGGTTGCACCCTTCAAGCTGTGTGCCTTTTATGGTTTGATAAATGGAAAGTACAGTCCGGGGTTTCGATCAGGAAGCGTGTAGATAGTTTCCCTTCTTCCATCCAAGCAGACCCCTCTCGAACCCCTGAGGACAGACCCCTCTCAGGGCAGACCCCTCTCAGCCCCCTGAGGACAGACCCCTCTCAGGGCAGACCCCTCTCAGCCCCCTGAGGACAGACCCCTCTCAGGACAGACCCCTCTCA
>NW_022103915.1:5070445-5129100 GCF_000313985.2 Echinops telfairi
CCTAGGCTCCCGCTGTCTTCGTGCCCCAGCCTCTCAGGACGGCCGGGCCTCCCCTCTCTGCTGCTTCTCCCTTTGTTCTTTCTTTCTCTGTCACTTTTCCTGCTTCTTTCTGCCTGTAAAACCTCTGTGGGGGCTGGCTGCCTCAATACACAGCCTCCATGACCCTCCCACCAGGGACACAAACGATCCAGCGCCTCTCTGTAGGCCAGAGACACTTCATTTGCATAGAACAGCACACCTCACTTCATTTGCATAGCCTACCACCCAGTCCCTGCAAGGTGCTTACAGCCCAGGGCCAGACAGAAAGACAGGTTGTTTGCAGCTTACCCCCGGAAAGGCCAGTCAACCTGTATAAAGGTGACAGACCACCTGGGATGGAAAGCTAGGGGCTAGAAAGCTCCTCTGGACTGAGCGGGGAGTCTCTCAAGCCGTTTTTCCATAGAACCAAGGCACGTAGAGAAAGACACACAAAGGAATTCATTTCATCATGCCTGGACAGCCACTGGGCTTTTAACAAGTCTGACCTTCTAAGTGCCCAGTTTTCAGGGTGGCAAATGCCAGCTTAATTAGTTGAAGGGGCTGTGTGTGTGTGTGTGTGTGTGTGTGTGTGTGTGTGTACATAAACACTTGTGAGGGCTTTCCTGTGATGTGGCACAGTGGTTATAGTGCTCAGCTGCTCACCCAAAGATCTGCCGCGTGAACCCCGCAGCGACGAGATGCGGCGTCCGCTCTCGTGAACATGTCCAGCCTGGGATGCCCTCTGAGGCAGGTCTGCTCTGTCCTCTGGGGTCACTGGGGGGTTGAAATCGACTCAATAGCAGTGGGTCTGGATTTGGGGGAAGGTTACGTAGGGGTCCATGTGTAGGACCGATGGTTGATGCACTGGGGATTGAGTGCACCCAGGCGTGCCTTGAAAGAAAGCCTGGGTGAACTACTGAAAACTCAACCCTCGAAAAAATCCGCTGTGAGCTACCGCCTCCCTTGCCAGGAGACCAGAAGAACCAGATGGCGCCCAGCTACCGTGACTGAACCTTTTGATCAAAGATTCCGTAGAAGACACCTGATCCCAAGAACAGAGTTTCAAATTCTCAGACTCCAGGGAAGGTTGGGTGAACCCCTGGAACTAGTACCTTGAACCCATCTTTAAACCTTTGTGAGTCTGGGTAGACTAGAGAAACAAATTCCTAGACACTCATATATGTATAGGAAAGAGCTTTATAACAAGAGTAATTGTACATTAAGAAAACAGCCCAGCCCAGTCCAGATCAAGTCCATAAGTTCAATATTAGACCATATGTCCAGTACCAGTCTGTAAATTTCCCTTCAGACTCACAGAATACATGCAGTGATGCCTAATGCAGGAAGATCACAGGCCAGTGGGTGGAAAGTCTTGTGGATCCAGTGGTGGTGGAAGCATGTCAGTACTGGTGTGGGTCTCCACGTGGTTCCTCAGCTCCAGGGCTCTGGCTGCCGTAGGCGTAGTTCCATGTGGCTTGTCAACAGGAATGTCTCGCAGGGATTCAAAGCAGAGTACGTGTGTCCCGCCTCTAGCGTGCTATTTATCTCCTTAGCGGCTCCAAATTAGGTCATCAAGCTGCAACCTGATTGACAGACTAGACTCCACCCCTTCATCCCTTAAGTCCCAAGTTGACACCAGATCATGTAACTTCCACAACCTTAAACCCTGATGGTCTCCTTCAAACCAAAGAAGCCTTGGCTCACCTGGAGGAAAGGTCTGCCTTGAGCACTGTGTTCATTGAGGGATCGAGTTGACAACAGCGACCTGTGTTGACCGCTAAGGACCTTAGGAGGGTGCGAGTTTATGCCGGCAGAGGAGGAAGGACTCTGGAGAGGAGGTGTGGGTGGTTGGGCAACTAGAGGAGTGGAACCAGGGGGACTACCAGGTACGTGCCGGAGCTGTGGCATGGTTGTGTGGTTGGCTGCATAGATGCCCACAACCTGAGCCAGACTCGCTGCCATTAAGCCAGAGCTGACTCATAGTGACCACACACACACACACACAGTGGGTTTCTGAAAACATGGACAGGAGCGGAAAGCCCAGTCCTTCTCCCTTGGAGCTGCTGGTGGTTTCGAACCACCCACCATGAGGATCGCATGGATCACAGCCCAACACACAACCCCCAACCCCCTACCCCCTACCCCAACCAGGGCTCCTGGAGTCCCAACGGCATCAACACAGGGAGTGAAATTGTATTAGAAAGGACAAGGCTTTGGAGCGCACGTCTGCTCCGACACACCCAGGCTGGCCTGTGTGGAACCAACCCGATGGCAACTCGTCTTTGCTATTAGGGTTGGCATGCTGCGTGACCAGACTCGGGCGGTCATTGGCATGAGTGCTCTCTGTGGCTGTGAGACACCCCCAGGCTGAGGCCGAGGGCCATGTGGGGGCGGGAGGGGAGGCTGTCTTGCTTTGCATCAGTTGTCTGGTCTCCTCCCACTGTCTCAAGACCAGCTCCAGTTTCTGAGTCTGTTTGATGTAAGTCTTTAAGATCACCTGCCAAGCCAATCAGCCGAGGCGGGCGTCCACTCTCAGCGCTAGTGCTCCCGCCGAAACAGCACGACGAACACCCACCCTGGCTGCACAGCTGTTTGTGTGAGAGATGTGGCCACCACTTCCCTGCAGCATGCCCCCGGGATGGGACTTGTGAGTCCTCAGGGAACCTTGCCTCTCCTCGGTGCCTGCTGCAGGGCCTTTGGCTACTTCTCATCGACTCCGTGTCCACAGGGGCGCTGGGGTGCACTGGTGCAGCACTCAACTGCTGACTGAGATGCTGGCTGTTAGAACTCACCCGGTCACCCGCCCTCTGGTGGCACAGCAGGTTAGGCGTTGCGCTGCTACCCGGAAGTTGGACCCTTCAAACCGAACAGCTACCCTGTGGGAGAAAGGTGGCGCAGTCCGCTCTCGCCAAGATGGATAGCTTCAAAAGCTCGACGCAAGCTCTCCGCGAGTGGGGAGTACCTCCGGGCCGGCATGTGTTTGTCTGTGCAGAGGAACGGTCTGGCCATCTACCTGCTCCCGTAGGGAAGGCTACAGGGTAGTTCTTTGTCCTGTTGGGTCTCTGAGAGTGGAGTTGAGTCAGGGGCACCCCACCCCAGCAGCACCCGGGGTTCGATGAGGCCTTCATCGCCTGATCTTCTGAGACCACGAGGGGGCTTTCTCCCCATCAAGGGACCACACCCGCATTGTCAGACTTGTCACATCACTCACACACTTCTTTCCAGGAATAGGTAACTAGAGACAAATTACATACACATCGGAAGGCTCTCATCCACCATCCAAGTGAATTCGTGCCCCAGACATCCTTTATGTGGGGCTGGGCGTGAAGGTGTGCATCTGGCCTGTTTCCTTTCACTGCAGATGTTTAATCTGTGTGTTGTTGTTGTTGTTGTTAACTGCTGTGAATTTGGTTCTGACTCAGAACAACCCTAATATCCAACAGTAGCAACCCTAATATACAAAGTGTCAGCCCGTCTCCGGGAGGGTCTTCTTCACTGTTCCACACTGTTCTTCACCAGACACGAGGTCCTTTTCTGGGACTCGTCGCTCCTGACAACACGTCCACTGTCTACCGTAGGTGAGACAGCTTTCACCAGCCTCGATTCTAAGACACAGTGGCGGTCCTTCTTCCAAGACACACTGGTCAGTTCTTTGGGCAGCCCCACGGTGTTCCAATCGTCTTTCCCAGCACCGTAATCCAAATCCATGGCTGCTTCTTCCGTCCTCCTTAGCCGGTGTCCAACGTTCACAAGCCCAGGAGGCCAGTGAGAGAACGGTGGTTTGTGCCAAGTGCACCTCAGTCCTCAAAGTGCCCTCCGGAGCCTCCAGCACTTCCAAGAGGTCTTGTGCAGCAGACCCCAAGACCGCTGGACTCTCTTCCGTGAGCACTGACCCTGGACCCAAGCACGATGAACTCCGGACAGCCCCGTCTCTCCTCCGTCTAGCATGATGTTAACTTGTGGCCCCTTTGTGAGGAGTTGGCTCTTATTTACACCGCCGGGCTGTGGTCCATATTGAAGGCTGCAGTCCTTCATCTTCATCAGCAAGTGTTTCAAGTTCTGCTCACTTTCGTTAAGGAAGGTTGCGTCATCAGCACCTCGCAGGTTGCTAATAAACCTTCCTTCTGATCCTGATGCCCCATTCTTCTCCATCTAGTCCAGCGTCTCTGATGATTTACTCAGCATACAGGTCTAATAAATATGGTGAGGGATGCAACCCTATGCACCCCTTCTTGATTTTAAACCATGCAGTTCTCGGGTCTCTTGCTTTCTGATGGTCGGACCAGGGTGCAGCTGCTTTAGCCAGTTCCTTGCTTCAGCTGGCAAGGCTCACTTCCTTTGAGACATCCCTGAGGAGAAGCCACATGGACCTACTCTGATGCAGCCCTGGGTGCTGGAGCAGCAGCATAGAGACCCCTGCCAGTGCTGAGATGCTTACATGCTCAGTGATTTGGCTTTCCTCCTGCAGTCAGAGTCATTGCGTGTATTTTGTGAGATTGAGGAGGACTTTTTAGATAGGTGTCGGACATATGGACAAATGTTGGACTTATAGGCTTGGACAGTACTGGGTTGGGATGTGTTCTTAATGCACATTTACCCTTTTATATAAAACTCTCTCTTATACATATGAGTTTCTGTGGATTTGTTTCCCTAGTTTACCCAGAGTAACACATCATGTTGGCCCCTTGGTCCATGTCACAGGTTCCGCATGAGCATGATGAAGTGTTATGGAATTCTCCAGGCTATCCACAGTTTGTTATGATCCACACAGTCCAATGCCTTTGCCTAGTGTACACTGAGCACAGTCCGCTCTGAGAGGCGGGCTGCATGAAGAAAGGCGGCATCGGGATTGTAGGCAGCATTGGTGTCTGCTCTTGAAGTACAGAATATTGGTCCAGAATGTTGAATGTATCATGGACTGATGAAGAAGGAACATGCTCTGTAGCTTCGAACATGGCTAGGTTTTGTTATACGTGCTTTGCACATCTTACCAGGAGAGACCAGGCTAGAAAAGGGCTGATGCTTGGTAGAAAGTAGATGGTCAGCAAAAAGGGAGGAAGACCGTCAACAGGTCGGGTGGCACAGTGACTGCAACAGAACAGCCGTGATGAGGCTGGCACACCCTGGCCAGTCTTCCGTCTGCTGTGCACAGGGCCACTGTGTGTCAGCGCCCACAGTCCGCACCTACCCACCACCGATTCAGGAACCCATTCTTAAGGTCGCTGCCCTAAGGGTCTAGAATGGACATCAGTCAGTTTGGTGCACTGCTCCAGTGAACTGACTGCGGCTGGAAGCCACGCCATCTGGTCTCATTGTCAGCTCTGTGAACTTGACCCCTTACCAGTCACTGGGAGGATTCCCTGTCATTTTACAGGACTTACATGGGTGTTGGGCTGCTCACCACAAGGTCAGCAGTTTGAAACCACCAGCCACTCGGGGGGTGAAAGATGAGGCTTTACGGTCCTGTGAAGATTCACAGCCTGGGAGCCCCACCGGACCATGTCCTCTTCCCTGCAGGGTGCCCATGAGTCGGAATGACTGAATGGCAGTGAGTTTGGTTTGGGCTTAGGAAAGAGCACTGCCCTGGTGAGGGCCCCTTCCTGCAAACAGGAACGTCTCAGAACCCTGTGGGGCCAGTTCTTCTCTGTCCTGTAGGGTCACCATGAGTCAGTAGGCTTCCCTCGATGAACCAAGTGTCTTCCTTCCCCCTAAACCCATGTGTGTGCATTTCCTCTCGTGAAGAGCGCGGTGTCGGCAATGACTGTAGGACCAATATCTCTCGAGCCCCATCTCGGTCCTTCGTATTCACACACGCTTTCCTTACACCCACGTGGACTGTCTGCATCGCTGGGTGACAGACGGTGCAGCCGTAGGGTGGGGTCCAGGGTCAGGGATGATGCCCGAGGCTGCCTGTAAAACTGTCTCTCTTTCATTTTCACAGCAAACCCAAGGAGCCCGTGTTCAGCTCAGGTAGGTCCCACTCACCTGTCCTCCGATGGGTGCCCCCGACACTCTGGTCAGAGCTGGGGGGACAGGGGGGGACACATCAAAAGTAGCCCTTTCAGGGGATGGACAGTGACCCAGAAGCTTTGGGGCTTTGGTAGTGGTGGGTTGGGGGTCAGCTCCAGTGGGGGCGGTCATCAGGGCAGGTGACAACAGCGAGACCTGCATAGACTGTCCTGCAGATGTCCAGCCACCTGGACACCTGTCACTAAGGGGGCAGAGTGATGTGCCACCGCCTGTCCTGGGACACAAGAGGCCGGCTGGGCCTGCCTTCTCACCTCGTGGGCTCTGTCCTCCGTGCTTTTGATGCCCCGAGGGCAACTCTGCCCCCAGGTGACTTTCCTCTCCGCCTCTGGTTTTCTAAACTTCCCACGAAGAAGTCGTCAATATGCCTTTTTAGACACCAGGGGGACTGCAAAGAGCCCCCGCCCCCATCTAGCTTTCTTTCTTTCTTTCTTTTTTGACAAGTAGGTGCGTTTGTTTGTCTGTTAGCACATTGACCTTATTTAGAAATGCATTGGAAGCGCAGGCAAGTTGGCAAGGGCTCTGTTGGTTCAATCAATTCGCTTCCATTTGACACTTCCCATTTTCCCTGGAACCTCAGAAACGGGGCTGGACGTTTTGGGTTTGCAGACACGTGCGCTCGTGGGCACTACATTTTCAGGGAGCATGAGATTGTGCCCGATACAGAGGGTCTGAGTGCCCCGGCCTAGTCCCTGAACGGGTCGTGATTGTACTCCACGACCCAGCGGGCGGGCCTCTGCAGTTCTCCGTCTCTCTGTCTAGCCCTTCTGTCTCTGTCTCCGAAATCCCAAGGGAAACGCCGGGTGACACACTGCCAAGGTAGGCGGCGCCCTGACCCCCATAGCTCTCTGCGCAAAGCCAGGGGGAGCCCCAGAAACAGCCTTCCTACCGCCAGGCCGTGGCTCTCCTCCTGTGAATGGGCCTTGGGAGGCGCCTGCCAGTTCCCTTTCAAAGCCCTGCTAGTCTTTCCTTGGCCGGGCTCTTGTAAGCCACTGGGATTCGCCTTGATGGAGTACTGGCTGAGGACAGGAAGCGTGAAACCCCGGCGTCTGCGTCATGAGAGCTAGAGGGGGTCCACGGGGTGCCCCGCTGTTTGAGACCCTCCCTGCACGACCACCCTCCCTTCCCACTGAGTGCCTTGGGGTTTGTCGGGGAAGGGGGAGGGGGTGTGCTCTGATTCTAACATGCCTGGAAATACAATAGTATTCACTTTTCCTCGCTGCAGTTTGGCTGTGAAGGAAAACATCACTTCCAGTACTCCGCAGCACTTAGGATAGCCTCGCGGCTTTTCAACTTCTTTTGGGCTGGTTGGGTGATTTAGACTCTGCAGTAACTAAAGAGGCCCTCCATTGTGAGGCCTTCTTAGCAGGCACCTGAGCACAGATGACACCTGTCATAGCTGACGGTTATCTGCATACCTCCGGTTGACCGAGTAGGAGCTCTGGTGGCTTAGTGGCCTAAGCCCTGAGCTGCTAACCACAAGGTCAGCAGTTTGAACCCACCAACCACTCAGCAGGAAGAAGAACGTGCTGTCTACTCCTGTCAAGAGTGACAGCATCGCTGTCTACTCCTCTCAAGAGTGACAGCATCGGAAAGCACTGACCCTGCCGTAGAGGGCTGCTGTGAGCTGGAATCGGCTCAGTGGCAGTGAGGTGGTACAGGAGGAGACCTGATGGCACGGTGGGTGACATGTTGGGCTGCTAACCTCGAGGACAGCAGTTTGCACCCACTAGCCGCTCTGTGGGGGGAAGTTGGGGCTGTCTACTCCTGTGAAGAGTTACAATCTTGGAAACCCCCAGGGGCAGTTCTCCCCCGCCCTACCGGGCTTCTATGAGTTGGGATCCACTTGAAGGCAGAGAGTTTGGGGGTGCCGTATGGGTGTGAGTTACCTGCAGGACCCTGGGTGCACAGTGGATGCCACGCGGGACTGTTGACTTCAGCATTAGTGGTTCAAGCCTACATGTCGTTCCACCGGAGAAAGATGAGGCAGTCCGCTTCTGTAAGAAGTTGGCTGCAGAGCCCCTATGGCACAGTTCTCTGCCCTGTGGGGTGGCTATGAGTCAGGGGAGACCCAAGGCAGAGTGTGGACTTGAGGTGCGTGCCTCCACCATGGACTTCAGGTGTGGTAGGAATGACCTGTGCTCTCTCCTTCTCAGAGAGCTCCCCACGGGCTTGATCCCCGCCACACCTGCCCTGTATTCATGCCTCGCCCCAATGTGGAGGCCACCACTAGGCTCTCCCATTGCCAGACTTGGCAGGCCGATGGGCTGAGATGTGGGTGAGGGCTTAAGGAGGGGAAGGGCTGGGGCCCGGAGCCATAGCGGGGACAGGAGCAGGCCCAGGCTGCCTGGCAGTTGGTGGGGATGGTGAACGGCATCCAAATGGAGGGACAGTGGAGGCATGGGGGCTGTGGAAGGCTAGGGTCAGCAGGTAGGAAGCAGGGAAATCCATGGGTGTGGGCGGAGGCATATGTGAGCCTGTGGGGATGGGACCTCAGGTGAGCCTGTCCCTGGGGATCTGGGGAGGACGGATCAGCTGGGGCACGCATCCTGCTGGAGATCTGAGAGAGGGTTGCGACAGACAGATCTCTGCAGAGCGAAGTGCACCTCCCGTGCATGCCTTGAGACCTGAGTGCATGCCCACGGCCCCAGACACCGGGACAGTACTGCCTGTGACACAACAATGCATGTGGCTTGGCTTGGACTCTTAGGAAGAAGACCGTCAAAACTAACTTGTGACTGTGGGCTCATAGCCCAGAGGTACCTCGTGACACTCCCTCGCCAGCTTCCTCCATGCTCTGCTGATGGAGTTTCTGCCGAGCTCTGGCAGGTGTCCCTGGCCCCAATCTAACCACCATTAAGTAAGGTATTGATGGCAATTAACATTCCTCCCATCCGGAGTACGAACAGAAGTCTTCAAGGGCCACAAGGTCCTTCATATGGTCTTATTCTATCCGGAAAACATGAGTCAGGAGAGCCTCCAGTGTGGGGAGGATGGGTGCTGCTGGTGGTGGAGGTTTGCACGTGCCAGGAGTTTCCTCGTTTCTTACTTTTGTCCCCGGGACTCACCTAGGAGAACGTCCGAAGGTGTTTGCTTATGGAAATGTTTCTGATTTCCCGTGCTTCCCTCTCCTGAGTCTTTCCCCTGTTGAGCTTCTTTCGAGTATTTTCCATTGTGCATGTGCCCTAGCACGGAACGCTGCGGCCTCGCCACCTTTACCCTGGGCAGAATGGCCCCTTGTGAGAAAAAGATGACATTGATCTTTGCAGTTTAAACCGGCCTGTTTAAATAGTGGAAGATTTTAAGAAGCCTGATGTTGGTGTTCTATATATGTTGCACTCAGTCACAAACCTCAAGTGGGTTTCTGGTGCTGTCAGTGTTTGGGGCGACGTCTTCATTTCCCCTCCTGGTGACAAGCAGAATTCCTGGTGGCGGGAAGTCACAGCTGATCCTACCAGGCTCTTCCACAGAAGACAGCTGCGGCACTTGGCTTCCGCAAAGATGGCAGCCTAGGATACCCCATGGGACTGTTCTCACTCTGACCTGGGGGTTGCCGTGAGTGGAAATGAACCGGCCAACAATGGGCGTGTTTGGGGTTTAGATGATCAGCAGATATTAAACAGCAACATTTCTCGTGCAAAGGGATGGTTGGGGCCCCGTTCTTTCCCAGGGAGCCCTGGTGGCACTGTGGGATAAGCACTGGGCTGCTAACACCAAGGTCAAGGTTGGCAGCTGTTCAAACCCGCCAGCCGCTGCTTGGGAGAAAGATGGGGCTGCCTGCTCCCGTAAAGACTGACAGTCTCAGAAACCCACAGGGGGAGTCCTACCCTGAATAGTAGGGTCACTCTGAGTCAGCACCCTCGATGGCAGGGAAGTGGGTTTGGTATTTTGAGAGGACCCTCACTGGTATCGTACGAGGCCAGAGGAGACCCACATGATTCCAGGTGTCCTGAGCACAGGGCCGTCTAACCACCTGCCTGTTCTCTTCACAGAGGAAGGCTACGTGAAGATGTTCCTGCGGGGACGCCCTGTGACCATGTACATGCCCAGGGATCAGGTGGATTCTTACAACCTGGAAGCGAGAGTGGAGCTCCCCACCAAGAGACTGAGGCTGGAGTGGGTGTATCCTTTGTTTCGGACGTGGGCTCTTCTCGGATCCAGGAAAGCGCCAGTCCTCTGAAGTGTCCTTTCTGAGCAAACAAACCCTCCTGGTCTCTCTCTAGGCTGACGGACCGGCCACGTGTGGGGGCGCACACGGCACAGGGCCTTAGCAAAGGCGGGCGGGAGGGGGCGTCCTAAGTTGATCTGCGAATGGGGAGGGCCAGGTTTCTCATCCTCACGGATTTACCTACAGGTCCAACTTAAAGGCACACTTGGTACCAGATCTCACTTGTCGCACAGCGAGTGCCTGTGAAAACTTGCTTCCACACTTAGGGAGAAGCGAGCGTGATGAAAAGAATCACTAGTGTGAACTAGGATTTGTGTGAAAGCAACAGGCCTGGTTTTTCCCACTGGTCACCTTGCTTGACATAGCCAGGTCCACGGGTGGGATGGAATCCTATTTGGAATTTGAGGAAAAGTGATCACTTGTATCTCCTCCCCAAAACATATCCGCCCCCTTCCTGCCGCCCCCGATTCAGATCCCTGTGCATTGAACCAGGCACCTGTTTTGTAATCTGTTTTGGCATACGCAATTGAAGGGATTCGGTTTGATTTTTAAAAATTATTTTAATTGGTTAAAACAAACGTAAACACATTCAGAACATTACTTGCTAATCCTGTTTTAGAAGATATGAAACAGTGGGATTTTCTCGAAATAAAGGATGGTGGGGGTGAGGTGGGGAGTTGTATTCAAGTACAGTGATGTTTTGCTCCCAAAATAATTGTCACAGCTTAGAAGCATACGGGATAAGATCTTAGCAAGAATGGTTAAGTTGCTGGCAAGAGTTTGAGGAAAGGAGACCATTTTTATCTTTTATGCATGCAAATGTGTTGTCGGCGCCTTTTACGAAGATTTTTGTCTAATGACATTCTTTGTCAATGAAAGGTCTAACTCTTGAATGGCAGTAAAAATTAAACTCCTAGTTGACTTCTTCACGAAGAGCTGCAAAAGCCGGCTGCCAGCTTCTATAAGTGTTTTTCCAGTACTTGAAAACAAGAGGCGGCTTCAAAACGTTCTTGGGGAAACGAGTCCACGTGGAAGAAGCACACCAGCCTGTGTGATCCAAGGATTGTGAATAATAAAATCCAAATCCGGAGGAGGGAACTGGATCAGAGCGTCAGTTCTGAACCTTTGGTTTTCAGAAGGCTATGCATGACCGTGGAAGCCCAAACTCTGGGTCCCCGTGTGGGTTGAGCCTCTGGTGGATCGCTCTGACCATCGTCCAGGGATGCGACGGCCTGGAGATCAGACAGAGTATCGTAAAGTCCATTTCAGTAGATGTAGCAGAGTCGCCAGGCCGGGATTGACTCGATGGCAGTGAGTTGTTAGGTTAAATATAAAACCTTACCATCTTTGATCTCCTTTTTGATCTCCCCTTGGACCCATTTTCAAGTTGTTTCACTTTTTAGTATTTTCTGTTTTCTTTGCAATGGAGGCTTTTCTCTGTTTTGTCATACTTGGTTTTGGTTATTGGGTTCTTTTTGTTTGTTTGTTTTATTTTGGTTTTCTTTTTTTTATCAGTTTATTAGGGGCTCATACAACTCTTATCACAATCCATACACACATCAATTGTGTAAAGCGCATTTGTACATTCATTGCTTGTTTGTGCTTTGTATGGCCTTCAGGACATGACATGCAAGACAGGCAGAAACTGTAGAGACTGTCACTGGATTTACAATTACCTAGAGGCATGGCAGGAAAGGTTGGGGGGAAGTGGGGAGCTGCCAGCGATGAGTATGAGAAAGAGGAAACTGTCCTGCCATTGATTGTGGTGATGATTGCCCACCTCTTCTTCATACGACTAAACTACTGAATTTGAGTGGTGTGGAGGGGGGAAGACTTTATGGGGGAAAGTTCCGTTATCTTTTTATTCCAGTTTGGGGGTTTTTTGCCCTTGAACTCTTTGGAGCCCCTCCTAGAAGAAATATCAAAGCCCGACAATTTTTCTTGGAATGTGGTTAATCATGGAAACGATCTAGTTGATGGATCTTGTGTTTTCCAAACCAGCTACATGAGCCACACACTAGAATAAGATCGGTGTCAGTCCAGGTAGACTAGAGAAACAAATCCAGGGAGACGCATGTGTATGAGAAAGAGGTTTATATACAAGAGCAATTGAATATTGAGAAAATGTCCCAGCCCAGTCCAGATCAAGTCCATAAGTCCAATATTAGCCCATATGTCCAATACCAATCTATAAAGTCCTCTGAAGACTCATGAAATGCATGCAATGATGCCAAATGCAGGAGGGTCACAGGCCAGGGAGTTGGAAGTCTTGTGGATCCAGTGGCATTGTAAGCATCTCAGTGCTGGAAGGGGTCTCTACATGGCTTCTCTGGCTCCAGAGGTCTGGTTGCATCAGGGTAGGTCCATGTGGCTTCTCTGGCTCTCAGGGTGTAGCACTATGTGTCTTGTCAGTAGAGCGTCGCTCAGGGAGTGAGCACAGAGAGCGTGTGTCTCCCAGATGCAAGGAGGAAAAATGCCAGAGTTCCCAGAATCCTCAGGAGAAGGCCATGCCACACAGAGATCTCATTGGCTATGACCTGATTGACAGACTAGACTCCACCCCTTCACTATCAAGTCCCAAATGGACACCAGATTATGTAACTACCACAAGATCCAACGCATTTCCCCTTGTGATGCTGGGAACAGGCACAGTGGCTCTGGGGGACCACAAAGCCATGCCACCTGCAGCCCAAGGCTGGGAATCTGTCTCAAGGGAAGGGCCATGTGGAGAGTTGAAAGATGGAAGACTCCATTGTCTCCATCCCTCCCTTGATCCAAGTTCAGAGCCACTCCCTCCCCTCTCTTTCAAGACCAATGACTCAAAAGGGAGAATCCATGGGCTATTATGTCAGTTAAGCAGGTCTGAGCAGGTAGTGCGGGAAATAGAGAGGAATGTAACAGAAGCAGCAGACAAGAAAAAGAAGGGAGATCCTTGTTCTTTAGCAGAATATTCCAGCATTCTTAGGCAATCTGTTTCATTACAACTTCTCACACTCGCTGGCATGAGTCCGTTCTGGCTCTCAGAGACCCTGCAAGGCCGGAGAAGAAGTGCCTCTGGGTTTTCGAGCCCGTAACTCTCGACAGGAGTAAAAAGCGTCCTCTTCCTCCCGAGCAACGCTGGTGGTTTTGAACTCCTGACCTTGCGCCTAGCAGCGCAGTGTGCCACGGTGCCACCCAGGACTCCTTAAAGAATTTCTAGTCAGTTTTCTTCAGACTAATCTGAGCTATAACTACCTTCACTTCTTCAGGAGTAAGTTCCATATGCAATTCTTGTTGTTTCGCTGCCATTGGGTAGATTCTGAGTCATAGTGACCCCTCAGGACAGAATAGAACTGCCCTGTGATTTCCCCAGACTGTAATTCTCTAGGGGAGTAGAAAGTCTCATCTTTCTCACCTGGAGTGAGCGGTGGTTTCGAACTGCTCACCTGTGGTTAGCAGCCCAGTGTGCACCGGCCCACTCTACCACCAGGGCTCCGTGTGTGTGTGTGTGTGTGTGTGTGTGTGTGTGTGTGTGTGTAAGAACAGGCCTGGGCAATGTTTCAGGCGGATGTGCACAGGGTCGCTGTGGGCCAACACCGACTCGACGGCACCCAGCCACAATGTAAATAGAAATAGACATCACTATGAACCAGGCTCACTGCCCTCCAGTGGATGCTGGAGCACCCCTAGAGGACGGGTAGAATTCCCAGTGTGCTTCCAAGACTGTGCCTCTTTCCGGGAGCAGGCAGCCTCCTCTTTCTCCTGCAGAGAGGCTGGTGGTTTCGAACTGGGGGCCTTGAGGATGGCGCCCCCCTCCCCCCGAGTCACCGCTCTGCCACCAGGGCTCCTCATCCTGCTAATTCAGCGAGTGGCCGCCTCCAACCCTGCTTCCTGGCGTCAGGGCGGGTGTGCGTGGCATTGGCAGTATGTGCAGCTGGCTGTAACTTGAACGAGTGGCACGGGTGGTGGCAGCCGAGCGACACAGGTAGTGTCTGGGCTGTTGGCGAAAAGGACCAGTTTTGTCTTGACGCACACACTCAGCTACGGGTACCGGGGTCGAGACTGCCGGAACAACCTGTACCTGCTCCCCACGGGGGAGACGGTGTACTTCATCGCGTCGGTGGTCGTGCTGTACAACGTGGAGGAGCAGCTCCAGAGGCACTACGCCGGCCATAATGATGACGTCAAGTGGTAAGCCCCGCCTCCCGCCTCCCGGGAGGCGACCCCAGCTGCAGGGCTGTCCCACGAAGGGCATCTCTGGGGACAGCGCTTCTCTGCCTTCTGTACGGCCTGCGAGTGCCCAGACTACAGCGCCGCAGCAAACACAAACGCTTGGCCGGGACCTCCCTGCTCTGGAGGGCGAGCGCGGCTGTGACCGAGTTCACAGTTCGGGTTAGATAAGGTGTGGTCCAGGGGAGAGGAGCGCTTACCTTGAAAGGGATGTCGATCTTATTTTTGTATAAGCAGCCTTTTCTTCCCCACCCACCCCCCTCTTTTTCAGCCTCGCGGTTCATCCGGACAGGATCACCATAGCAACAGGACAAGTGGCAGGTACATCGAAGGATGGGAAAGTGAGTTGTCTTTCGGCTTTCTTTCTTTTTTTTCTTCGTTTTTTCCTTATGCGCTGGCGGCCGGAAAGCAGTGGCTGGCTGGTAGATCCGCCCGCCTGGATATCGTTAGAGGCCCTGGGTCCTTCTGAGTCCCTCCTTGTGGGTGGGTGCCGCCACGTCCAGCCCTGGTTGCATCCACGGTGTTGGTCCATCTCCCTGAGGGCCTTCCTCCTGTCGCTGCCCCTCCACTTTACCAAGCTTGATGTCCTTCTCCAGGGACTGGTCTCTGCTGACCGCATGTCCAACGTATGTGAGAACCAGTCTTGCCATCCTTTCCTCTAAGGAGCACTCTGGTCGTACTTTTTTCCAGAATGGCTCCCTCCCTAGGTGGTTTGAATGGAAATCACAGACTCTTACAGTGATCATAGGAGCCGCCTGAGCTCACATCAATGTGCACACGCGGCCTTGTTCTCGCCCGAGGATCCGCTCAGTCCTACACTTACCTCAGTAGTCCACTGTACAATGCCCAGTTCCACCAACATCGGGGTAAAAGCCAGTGCCTCTGGACAGGTCCTGAGAGAGGCCCTCTCAGCGCAGGGAGTTACTCTCCGTTAGCGGTGAGGTCAGCACAAATTCCAGAGGCGCTTCCCACGACGTATACTTGTACTTTGAGGAATCAGGCAGGGGACTAGTGGACGTCAGTGCATGAATGAGTCCCAGAGCAATTGGAAATGGGTCTTGCATTTTTCCCAGCCAGCCCACCGCAAAGCACTCACCCAGTCTATTGCCAATAGGTCTGCTCCGACAGAGGAGAGCGGCCCTTGGGGTTTCCGAGGCTGGTGTCTTCCTGCAAACAGACTATCTCAGCTTCCTCCCACGAAGCGGCTGCAGGGGTTCAAACCGCCAGCCTTCTGGGTAGGAGCCGAGCGCATCAGCCTGTGCGCCAGCCGGCCTCCAACTTATCACCCGCCTTCTGTTCGGGTCCTCGTGTCTCATTTAGAATTCTTTAGCGACTTTTGGGGACAATAATTTGACAGACCTTATTACTTACTCTACAGCATATCATATTCCTGGCTTCAAAAAAGTTTCTTTTTCTTGTCGTTACCAAAGCACGAGCTACCGTCTTTCAGGGAATCGTTGACGACGTTGTCGTTATCATTCTGGTGGTAGGGAGCCAGTTGCGACTCACAGCAACCTGTGTCCAACCGAGGACACCGCGGCAGCCTCACGATCTGTGGCTACCTCTGAGCCCGTTGTTGCCACATCGTGTTCATCTATTGCATTTCCAATAGTCATGGATGCTACTTTTCATTAAAATTTTACTCGGGAAAAGAGGTAGAAGGAATCAATGACACCCGCTCACTGCCCTGCAGTCGATGCCGACTCACAGCGACCCCCTGCAGGACAGAGTAGAAATGCCCCGGTGGGTTTCCGAGTCTGTAATTCTTTGTGGGAGTCGAAGCTTTCTTTCTCCCTCAGAGCTGCTGGTGGCTTTGAACTGTTACCCTTGAGGTAGCCTAGTGGGTAATACATCGGGCTGCTAACTACAAGGCCGGCAGTTCAAACACACCAGGCACTCTTTGGGAGGAAGATGAGGCTTTTGGCTCTCATCAAGATTTACTGCCCCGGAAACCCACAGAAGCGGGGTTGCTCGCTCGGAGTCACGATCAACGCTGCGGCAGTGCGGTCATTATGTCAATGCATAGAACAGAACATCTTCACCTAGTTTTATTTTTGTCATCCCCTGGCCTCACCAAGCTATTTGAGTTACATTATATGCGTGGAAGCACATTTGAGTTACATTATATGTGTGTAAGCATATGTAGATTTGATGTGTGTGCATTTCTATTTACCAAGGTTAAAAAGCAAAACTTTTTTTACTTTCTCTTTCTTATCTTCCAACCCATGACCTTCTTATTCAGCTTCTTCTTTTTTCAAAAATCATTTGCGTCGAGCACATTCGTACATATGTTGCCATCGTCATTCTCAAGACATTTTCTTTCTACTTGAGCCTTTGGTGTCAGCTCCTCATTTTTTCCCTCCCGCCTCCATCCACCCTCCCTCCCTCAGAACCCTTGATAATGCGTACATTATTATTAATCTTTCATGTCTTACACTAAGATTAGAATAAATAATGCGTTCTCCGTCTAGCGGCTGAAAGGGTTCTTTCAGTGTCTGGCTTTGAAAGGGTTTCTTTCGAGCCCTGGAAGATGTTACAACTCTGTGGCTAATTCTGTCACTTGACATACAAGACCCCTGTGGTCCTGGCCTCTCTGCACTCTGCTGGCCCCCAGCTACTGAGCGTCTAGCCCAGGCTGGAGCCCCACCCCCTGGCCAGTGTGTCCACAGGCACGAGGCCAGCACATCGTTCATCAATCTGCCGACAGCTTTGTGGTGCCTTCTTCCAGGAGGGAGTGCATCTTTTTTGTGCAAAATTAGTCTCCTATAGGAGAGTTTATCTCCGTCACCAGGGACCGTGACCAAGAGGGTTTTGAACTGACCGTGGTCACCCTGGATCTCCCTCGTGCACATTTGAGTGTCTGGTTTGCTTATCTGGGGCCCAGAAACCAAGACCCCAAGGCCAACTCCCTACCATTGAGCCATTCACAGCTACACTGCAGGACCGGGGAGAAGAAAGCCCCATCTTTCTCCCTTGGAGAGGCTGGTGCTTTTAAACTGCTGACCTTGCAGTTGGCAGCCCAGCACATTAACCACCATACCACCAGGGCTCTGGGGGCCCAGTGTCGTATTGCTTGGAGGCAACAGACCGGGTGGCCTTGGGCATGTGTACTACTCAGCAGCAGTGTGAACTTGGAGAAAATGGCCCACAAAGGAGATTGTGTTTTCCTGCGCAGTCTCTCGGACGGCTCTGGGTGTTCTAATGAGGCGGTCACTATGAAATCGAGCTCACGGCCATCGAGTCCGTTCTCCCTCATCGCGAGTCCAGGGGCGAAGTAGAACCACCCCTGTGGGTTCAGAGGCAGGAACTCATCCTTCCCCCGTGGAGTGGCGGGTGACTTCAAACGGCCCACTTCGTGGTTAGCAGCCCAGGGCTGCCGCCCACTCTCACTCTGCCATCGAGGCGATTTCGACTGTGACCCCATAGGGCAGGGTAGGACTGCCCCTGTGGGTTTCCCAGACTGTCATTCTCTACGGGTGTAGAAAGCCGCGTCTCTCCCGCAGAGCCGGCTGGTGGTCTTGAACTACCGGCCTCGTAGGTAGCCGTCCGGTAGGTGACCACTGCACTACCAGGGCTCCTGAATGTCAGCACCGTCAGCCAGAACTGGCTGCTCACTGTGCCGGATTTGGCAGAGCTCTCTGGCAGTTAGCGTGGCCCCGCGTGGCCCTGACATAGGGCAGCTCCCGGAGAACGCGGCACGCGTGGCGGCAGCAGGCGCCTCAAGAGCAGAAAAGTACTATCCTTTGGCAAGGTCAAAAGGGTGGCTCGGGTCCTGTGTTCCGCTTCCAGGTAGAGATTGACACGTGTCACCTCCGCAACTGACGGTGGCATTTTTCTCAACAGCAACTGCTCCCGCACGTGCGCGTCTGGGACTCCGTGTCGCTGAACACGCTGCACGTCCTCGGAGCCGGCTTCTTTGACCGAGCTGTCACCTGCATTGCTTTCTCAAAATCGGTAAGCGTGAGCCGTGGGGGGGCTGCGGGGACACAACCAAGGGGCTGACCCTCTCAAGAACTAGAGGGGTGCGTGTACAGACTGGGATGCAAGGAGGTTCCCGCTCCTCAGGCCCCGCCATCCCACACTCCCCATCAATGTGACCAGCCACTGCCAACACGGTACTGGGTGAGGGCAAGAGACCCTGCTGTTTTTAGGGGCTGCGGAGTGCGTGCGTGCAACTCATAGTGGCCCAGTGCACGACAAAACAAAGCCCCGCCTCGTCCTGCGCCAGCTCACCACTGAGCCCATGCCTGAGCCCCTGGTGGCAGCCCGTGCCCGACCATCTCATGGAGGGCCTGCCTCTTTCTCACTGCCCGCCACTCTACCCAGCACGGTGTCCTTCTCCAGGGACCGGCCTCTCCTGAGGACACGTCTAATGTACGTGAGCAGTCTCCTTATGGAGCACTCTGTCCCCTCTGGGGCATGGTCACACTGTCCCCAAGAGGTGCTCTCACTCTGGCCCTGACTTCCCCTGCTCCCCTCATCCCCAGGCTGGCCCAGGGCCCCGCAGGGCGTGGCACCCCCCAGATCCGACCTCACCCGTCCTCAGCCTGCAGATTGTGACATCACTCACACATGGTCGCGTTCACAGGCGAATGGCACCTGCCTCCACAGGGCCCCAGGGCACAGGCCCTGACAGTCCGCAGCCCCCGTCTCTCGTGGGGGCTCTGGTGCCCCTGGATGCCCTCCTTCTGCCCCACTCGCTGGCTCCTCCCACGTATCACCCCGACCCGGACATTGTCTTCTCAAAGGTGGTCCCCTTCTTTTCCAGAATGGAGGGAGCAACCTGTGCGCTGTGGATGACTCCAACGACCATGTGCTGTCCGTGTGGGAGTGGCAGAAGGAGGGGAGGCTGGCCGATGTGAAGGTCTCTCTTTCTCTCTCACACATTACCCACCCTTTTTTCAAATCATTTTATGTGGGGGCTCTTATCAAATCCATACACACATCCATTATGACAAGCACATTTGTACATTTGTTGCCATCATCATTCTCAAAACATTTTCTTTCTACTTGAGCCCTTGGTATCAGCTTCTCATTTTTCCCTCCCTCCCTCATGAACCCTTGATAATTTATAATTTTTTTTCATGTCTTACACTGACCGCTGGCTCCCTTCACCCACTTTTCTGTTGTCTGTCCCCTTGGGAGGGGGTTCTGTGTAGATCATTGTGATCGGTTTCCCCTTTCTCCCCCCACCTTCCCCTTATCCTCCTGGCATTGCTACTCTCAATACTGGTCCTGAGGGCTTTATCTGTCCTGGATTCCCTGTGTTTCCAGCTCTTATCTGAACCCGTACATGCTCTGGTCTAGCCGGATTTGTCAGGTAGACTTGGCATCATGATAGTGGGAGGGAGGAAGCATTCAAGAACTAGAGGAAAGCTGTATGTTTCATCAGTGCTATACTGCACCCTGACTGGCTCTTCTCCCCCTGTGACCCTTCTGTAAGGGGATGTCCAATTGTCTACAGATGGGCTTTGGGCCTCTAATCTGCACCCCCCCTCATTCACAATGATATGATTGTTTGTGCTGGCATTACCCACTCTATCTGCAGTCCACCCAGCTCCCCTTCTGGCCGGTCCTGGCCTCCTTTCTCATTCTTCTCAGGAAGCCCTCACATCCCCAGCCCTCAGACATGAGCACCCCACCCCAGACCTCCAGCCCCTCCTTCGTAAGGCTTCCTACAGGGCTGGGAAGTTTCTTCCCCACTCCTCTTACAGCCACTACCTCTCATTCATCTTTTTCCTTTGACTTGTGCATCCCACAGAGACAGCGCAGCCCCTGGCACTGCCAGATGGAGCGTGCTTCCTGCCCCAAGGCTGCCGGTGGTGGGGGCTCACCATTGAGTCCCCTCAGGCTGAGGGCTGAGGTAGAAGGGCGCTACAGCCAGCCAGCACGGGGGTGTCCACAGCAGAGTGAGCTAAGAAAAGACGGCCACTGGTCTGTTGTGGTGGTTCTACAAAGTGCCTGCCAAGTCTCTAAATAGCCCTGACATCCCACCCCGGCCCCCGTGTCTCTGCTGCAGAGGATGGGTCCCTCTGGGTCCCTCCCAGCACCCCTCAAGGGCGACGTGGTGGTTGTCCCACTTTCTGAGTGCACTGGCCCACGTTTGATTGCCCAGACACCATCCGGCTGGGCCCCTCTGGGCTGGTCTCACCCCTAAGGGGCAGTGTTTTGACCAGAAACTTGAGGCATTTTAAAGTACCTAAAGGTAACGATTACGTTATGTTTTTCCCCCTAGCTTGGAAAAGGAGTGCTCTTGGTATTTTTAAGTTTAGGGTCCACAGAGCTACATTGTCACAAGATGTACAGTCAGACGTACAGAACAGTTTTGGAATGTATACTGGTGTGCACAGATATCGAAATGCCATTAAGACGTCTTAATAGGTAGCCATCCCCTCCTCTGCCTCCTCTGGCTTTGGGGCCCTTGGTAATAGGTCGGTGGCGAGAAAGCCCATCAGAAGGTTGACTGACAGAAGTGCTTTGCTTTCTATCATAAAATAAAGAGTCCTATTGGAGCAGTGCCTACCAGGCGGCCTCGAGCCGTCAGCTGTGCCCTGGAAAAGCCTTCTATTTACGGGCACTCCTGTTTAAAGAGGGTTCACACGTGCAAGCGTCTTCCACCCTGACCTTCAAAATGCCTCCCACGGATAGAACATGCTCGGTCACGTGCACCCGATCCTTCCTCGTCCTCACCAGGAGTGGCCTGGAAAGGGTCTTGATGGTGTCCTTTCTGCCCACAGCTAGCTGTTGGCCCGCCTGTGACACGTGTGGGCACCAGCGTCTTAGGGTGCGTCCCTTTCTTGCGCCTTGTGGCTACCGGGCTTCTCACCAGCGGGAGATGTGTGGTCGGGCAGGTTGGCCGGCGCCGTTTCCCCCACGGCACCGCATGCTCCCTGTCTCTGTGTCCCCACGTGGCGGGCACTTTCCCGGTATCTCAAACTCGTTCGTGATGCTCTGGCACGCCTCCTAGACCACAGACAGGTAGACCTAACTTTTATATGTTCCGAGAACCCGAAAACCGAATGCGCTTGTCACTCTTTGCAGCGGCCTGGACCCAAACTCCCAGGTGTCCGTGAGGACGCAGGGTGCCGGCCTTACTGCTCAATCCAGTTAGGTGCCTGCGAGTCAGTTCCGACTCTCCGCGCGAGACCCTGCGTACAACAGAACAAAGCCCCACCCAGCCTCACAATTGCTCGTGAGCCCGAGCCCCTCGTCATAGCCCCTGTGTCCGCCCAGCTCAAGGGCCGTCCTCTCTTTCGCTGCCCCTCCACTTGACCAAGCAGGACGTCCTGCTCCAGGCCCGGTCTCTCCTGACAACACCCCCAAAGTCCGTGAGATGAAGCCGCGCTGCCGTGGCTTCAAAGGAGCCTTCTGGTTGTACTTCTTACGAGTCGGGTCTGTTGGTCCCCTTGGCCATCGGTCCTCTCAGGATTTCTCACCAGCACCATCATTCTGACTCCTCAGTCCTCCCCAGCCTTCCTTATCCGATGCACAGTGCCCAGTAGGCAGGCAGAAAGGGGCATAGTGGCATGGAGAGATGGGCATTTCTGCCACCCAGAAGGACGCCCACGGCAAGGGACTGAGTTCAGTGTGGAAAGCAAAAAGCCCTCCTGGCTGGGCGTGGATGGGCTCATGGCCTGAGGTTCAGGCTTTGCAGGTTTCCTTCACCCTCGTAAGTGACCCGTGGCCTCTCGTCCACTGTTTTCCAAGTGCTCTAACGAAGCCGTGTTTGCCGCGGACTTCCACCCCACTGACACCAACGTCATCGTCACCTGTGGAAAGTCCCACCTCTACTTCTGGACCCTGGACGGCAGCTCCCTCATCAAGAAGCAGGGGCTGTTTGAGGTAACACTCAGAGGCCCTGCCTTTTGTCTCCTTCCTCACCGACCCAACGGGGCGGCGGGGGTGGGGGGGTGGGGGGGTGTCAGCGTGGTGTGAAGGGAGTTCGAAACACCCGTCTTCAGAGGTGTTTCCCTTGGTCACTGTGGGGAGACAGCTGGGAGTATGGTGAGGAAGACCAGCCCCCGGGGTCTCTGGCATGGCTGGGGAACCCCTCTGTCTTTAGGGTGACCGTAGTAATGCCAAGGAATAGGATAGCCCGGCCAGGGAAGGGGGGGGGAGCATGGGAGAAGGCAGGTGGTCAGAGAGTGCGAAAGTCCAGGTGCCCATGGCCAAGGGTGGGCAGGCATCTCTGTGCCTCCCACCGCCGGGGCCTGTGGGGGGCCTGTGACAGCACCAGGTGGCACAGCTTGCCTTCCTCCCTATGAGGGCCCTCACCAGTGCCATCCAGAGGTTGACTTGGAGGGCCGCAGCTCCGTTCTGATGTCAGCACCCCCACTTTAGTTAATGCTCTACCCTACTGGGGGACAGCTCTGTGCACTGTGGGGACCGCCCAGCCACTGGAGTGGCCAGAAACATCCTCCTGGCAGAGTCAGCAGCCCCGTGGGTGAAAATGCCGGGCCTGTTCTGTGGCCCCAGAAGACCCGCCTCGAGCAGCCGGAGGGCCGGTGACACCTATCGGAGGCCATCCTGAGACCGTGTCTGCATCTGTAACCCTATGCAGAAACAAGAGAAGCCTAAGTTTGTCCTCTGCGTGACCTTCTCCGAGAACGGTGACACCATTACCGGCGACTCAAGCGGCAACATCTTAGTCTGGGGAAAAGGTAACGAACCAGACGCAGGTCCCCCAAACAGGTTTGGTGACAAGGAGGGAGGTCAGCCGGGATTTCCATGAACATGCCCTGTAACACCAAAGGTGGGGTGGGGGCATGCAGGCGTGTGTGCACACCTGAAACCACAAAGCTAGGACATGAGGGGCCGGAGGAAGAAGAGCAGGAGTCATGGGTCTTATGAGCAGGCCTGGAGGCGCTGTGGTAGGGCTGTTAACTGAAAAGTCAGCAGTTCAAACCCACCAGCCACTCTGCAGGAGAACAAGGAGGCAGTCTGCCTCCTGAAAGGCGACAACCCTGGAAACCCCAGGGGTCGTTCTACCTGTGGTACAGGTGATGGCATTATCAACAGCTACGGTTTCGTGATCGCTTTCTATAGCTCTCCTGATAACGCTGTTGACGATTCCCAGCCATGGCGACCCCGTACGACAGAGTAGAACTACACAGCTGTGGGTTAGACTGGGGTCTGGGGGCAGAGGGGGTTACGCGTTGGGCTGCTAGTCATAAGGCCAGCAGTTGGAATCCACCAGCCACTCCAAGGGAGAATGACGAGGCTCTCTGCTCTTATAAAAAGTGATAGTCTCAGAAACCCACTGGGTTTCTGCAGTTCCGCTCTGCCCTATAGGGTCACTCTGAGCCAGCATGGACTCGCTGGCAGTGAGTTTGGTTTGGGGTCCCCCTCTCAGACCCTGGGATGATGTCTCTGACCCACATGGCATCGAATGCGCATGTATGAAAGGCTGAGGAGCCCTGGTGGAGCTGTCGGGTAAGAGTTGGAATGCTAACCCCAAGGTTGGCAGTTCTAATCCACCAGCAGCTCCTTGGGAGAAAGATGAGGCTGTCTGCTCCTGTGAAGATTCAAAAATATTTGTGCAGAGGATCCCTGGTTATACGCGGGGCTGCTAACTGCAGGGTCAGCAGTTTGGAACCACCAGCCACTCTGAGGAAGGAAGACGAGGCTCTCTATTCCCGTAAAGAGTTACCGTCTCAGAAACCCACAGGGGCAGTTCCACCCTCGCCTGTGGGGTCTCTGTGAGTCAGCATCGCCTTGATGACAGTGAGGGTAAGGGGGACCCTGCCTAGGGTCAGTATGAGGCCGAACAACCGAGTGGCAGTAGGTGGCCTTTGGAGACAGCTGCACAGCAATGGTTTTGCTCTTTAAAGATTCTAATGTATTTGATAGGACCGCTGGCTGGAGGCACAGTAGGCTACATGTTGGGCAGCTAACCACAAAGTCAGCGGTTCAAACCCACCCGCAGCTCCATGGGAGGAAGATGAGGCTTTCTTCTCCTGTTGTAAAGACTTACACCTTGAGAAACACAAAGGGCAGTTCTACTCTGTCACTATCTGAAGGGTCCGCTGGAGCCAGAACTGACTCGATGGCAGTGAGTTTGGTTTTAATAGATTTATGTCCCAACAGAATGTGTCATATTGTGATTTATATAGATTTATGCAGGAACCGTAGATTCTAATATGTAATACAGACACTGCTTCTTAAATCTGTAACCAATTTAAAAGCATTTCCACCTGGTACTGTATTTGCCCCTACTAAGAGCCCTGTGGAGTGAGTCGATGAGGTATTTTTATAACCTTATTTTAAACTGAATCTACCCACCCAACATAATCACTGCTGACAAGTTGATTCTGACTCATAATAACACGATGTAGAGATTCTGAGACTGTAAATCTTCTTGGGAGTCAACAGCCTCATCTTTCTCTCTCCAAGAGGCTGGTGGGTTTGAACTGCCCAGCTGGTGGTTAGCAGGCCCACACTTCTCCCACTGTGCCACCTGAACCCACCGCCACCAGGTCCACTCCATTCCAACTCCCGATGCTGCTGTTGGGTGCATCGAGGCAGTTCCGACCCCCAGGGGCCCTAGGTGCACCCACAGGAGACCCGGCCCAGGCCTGCACCACCTCACAGTTGTTCTCCTGTTTGGTCAGTGCAGCCACTGTGTCCACCCGTCTTGTTGAGGGCCTTCTGTTTCGTGGCCTCTCTATTTGACCAAACACGATGCACTTCTCCAGGGACTAGTCTCTCTTGACAACATTTCTAAAGTACCTGAGACAAAGTCTTGTCATCCTTGCCTCTAAGGAGCATGCTGGCTGTACGTCTTCCCAGACAGATTTGTCCGATCTTTGGGCAGTCCAGGGGACTCTGTGTTCTTCACCGGCACCATTCCCAATTCACGGAGACCCATATGGGGTTTCCCAGGCTGCAGATCATTATGAGGGTAGATAGCCTCAATTCTCTCCCAAAGAGCAACTGGCGGGGTTGCAGTCAGCAATCCAACTCTTACCAACAGTGCCACCTGTTGGTATATGGTTAGGTGCCATCAGGTCGGTCCCAGCTCAAGGCGACCCTGAGCACAACAGAATAAAACACTACGCCATCCTCACGACCCTTGTCATGTTTGAGCCATCGCTGCAGCCCCAGTGTCAATCCATCTCGTCAAAGGATCCGCCTCTTCTTTGCTGCCCCTGTATTGTTCCGAGCAAGAGGCAAAACCATTGTAGTGCGTGTGATTCCCGAACCAGTGCACTGCCCTTGAGGCCTTCTGACTCCTACTGACCTTCTAGGTCAGCGGTTCTCAACCTGTGGGTGGCAACCCTTTGGGGGTCGAACTACCCTTTCACAGGGGTCGCCTGATTCATAACAGTAGCAAAATGACAGTGATGAAGTAGCAGTGAAAATAATTTTATGGTTGGGGGTCACCACATCATGAGGAACTGTATGAAAGGGTTGCAGCGTTAGGAAGTTTGAGAACCACTGGTCTATAGCATCTCCCAGGCTTGCCCACGGCCTCATCTCTCCCCCAAGGAGCGAGTGGTGGGTTTACATCACCAACCTGGCGGTTAGCTGCCCAACGCTCACCCGACAGACCCACCTAAGAGCTCCTTAAACAACTGGGACCATTCAGGGGCCATGTGGGGGACTATCTTCTAGCTAGTACAGACCAAACCCACTGCCACAGGGCCACTTCTGGCACACAGCAACCCTGCAGAACAGAGTGGAGCTGCCCCTGTGGGTTTCTGAGACGACAAATCTTGACGGGAGTAGAAAGCCTCATCTTCCTCCGAGTGGCAGGTGGTTTCAAACTGCTGACCCTGCATGAGCAGCTCAGCCCGTGTCCCCAGGCCTCCCCAGCTCTTGTGAAGGCCGGAAAGAAAAGAAACATGTGCAGTGTCCCTGCTGCCGGGGACCTGGCTGCTTAACCCGCAGACAGTGCTGTGCGGGGAGTGGTACCCCGCCCCATGAGCAAGTCAGGCCCTTGTCCCGGGCTCTCCATTCACAAGGGCAGGTGGCCCCCCTCAGAGTGACCCCGTGGGACAGAGTAGAATGGGCAAATTGAATGTCATCATCAGCGGTGCAGTCCAACTGCCTACCTTCCTTCCGGTCGGCAGCCCAGCTCTCTAACCACTGCAGCCACCGGGCACCTGCAGGGCTGCTGAGCTAGGACTTAAATTCAAAGTGTGTGTCCTCGGGCACCCTCCTTCACTCTGCCTGGAGGGGCCTCGGTTCCCTCTTTGTAAAGTGACCCTCATCCTCCTCAGCTGGGCTCTTCCCGGCTTCCTGTGGCAGCGAGGTCCCCACCTGCAGTGACCCCCCGCAGGAAGAGAGGAAAAACATAGAGGAAACAGGATTTGAGAGGGGCGCTCCCGGGCCCCCGGTCCATGCACTAATGGTGGTTTTCCTGGTGCGTTTAGGGACAAACCGAATAAGCTACGCGGTACAAGGGGCCCACGAGGGCGGCATCTTCGCACTCTGTATGCTGAGGGACGGCACGCTGCTGTCCGGAGGAGGGAAGGACCGGAAACTCATCTCCTGGAATGCCAGCTGCCAGAAGCTGCACAAGACCGAGGTAGGCGGGCGGGCAGGGCTGCAGACGTCCGCTCTGAACCTTGAGGCTCAGGCTGGCCCCTTTCCTGGCGAGGGTGAAACGGATTGCTAAGGGTTTTCAAGGCGGCTTCCTAACGGTGGGATTCGGTGGGGGCAGCTATGGGGCATCACCGTCTCGGCAACTTAAGTACGACGGCCCCAGTGAACTCGCCACTGTTCTGTGCCGTCAAGCTGTCGTCGTCACTGCTGCTGTAAGTACGACGGCCCCAGTGAACTCGCCACTGTTCTGTGCAGTACGACGGCCCCAGTGAACTCGTCACTGTTCTGTGCCGTCAAGCTGTCGTCGCCACTGCTGCTGTAAGTACGACGGCCCCAGTGAACTCGTCACTGTTCTGTGCCGTCAAGCTGTCGTCGCCACTGCTGCCGCCGTTGTTCCGGGCCCTTGAGTTGACTCTGACTCAGCGCGACCTGATACTCAATAACTCACCGCCTTGAGCAATCCCCACTCACAGCGACCCGCTAGGACAGGGCAGACCGCCCCTGCGGGTTTGACACGGTCGCTCTTCACAGGAATAGAAAGCCTGTCTTTCTCCCGCAGAGGGGCTGGTGGTCTCACACTGCGGACCTTGGGGTGAGCAGCCCAATGTGTGACCACTACGCCCGGGGCTCCAACAACAACCTGGATTGACGGGGTCTCCTGCCCCCATGGGGCTCCCACCGTGTCACTCTATGGCAGTGGGGCTGCAGGTCTTTACTCGCCCAGCTGCTGCAGGTTCAAATACCACCCCCCTTTGGGTTCCCAAGCAGGATCCCTGGTGGCGTCGTGGTTATGAGTTAGGCTGGGAGCTGCACGGTTGGCGGTTCAAAACCACCAGCCGCTCCTAGGGAGAAAGACTGGGCTTTCGACTCCGGTAAACAGTTACTGTCTCGGGGATCCTCTATGGGTCAGCACGGACTCAGTGGTCGGCTTGGTTGGGGCAGCAGCTCAGCTGCAATGAAAACGTGCTGCTGCAGAGACTCCGGAGATGCCTAGTGGCCCCCATGGGACAGAGCAGAGCCGCCTCATCAAGCCCCCAAGGCTGCCATCTGTCTGGAAGCCGGCCTCCGTCTCCCTGTCCCTCGCAGTGACCGAGGGGTTCGAATCACAGAGCTTTCAGCTCACAGCCAGGCGCTTTAACCACTGCTCCAGCCATTGTGGTTGTGGTTGTTAGGCGCTGTTGATCCGGTTCCTAACAGAACCAAACACTGCCCGGCCCTGCGCTACCCTCCCCGTGGTGGTCATGCTTGAGCCCACTGATGTGGCCACTGTCTCCATCCATCTCATCGGGGGTCCAACTTTTCCACTGCCTCTCTGCTCTACCAGACGTGACGTCCCTCCCGGGGACTGGTCTCGCCTCACCACCTGCCCGAAAGCCATGAGATGGAGTCTCACCATCCTTGCCTCGAAGGAGCTTTCTGGCTGTTCTTCAAAGACAGATTTGTTGGAATGTGTGCCAGCAGGCGCCTTGGTCGCCAAGGCCAGGGCTTCTTAGAATGGAATCCGGTGATCAATGGAAGAATACTTGTATGGCAGGGCTGACCTCAGCCTCCCAATGGGCGTTGGGAGGGTTCCCTTCATCAGCAGAGTCCTGCTGGCTCCACCTCTCACCGTGTAGACTTGGAGACGTGGCCCTCTGAACGCACATGCAGGGACCACGCCTGCTCCTGCTCTCTAGCCCCTTAGAGACCCTCCACCTCTGCACCGCACCACCTGGCAACCCACCTGCCTTCCTGGAGGAGCCAGATCTTGCGTATGCCTCCTACCAAAACCCAACACACCATCTCACCGTGAGCTCATGCACCTTGTGGGGTTGGCCGGGCTGGGCCTTCCAGAAGCCGATCACCGGGCCTGTCCTGCATGGCACTTCTCAGTAAGCTGAAGCCCCAACCTTCCCCCTTGACTCCAGCTGGGGACTTGATCCCGTCTGCAGGTGCGATGGGTTCTCTTCCCCGGACCTGGGGGCGGTGAGCAGACGGAGCCCCAGGCCAGGCCATGCTCCCCATCCCCAGCACAGAATGGGCGCCCCGCACAGCTGAACTTCTCCCAGCAAGTTGGTTGCACGGTGAGCGCCGAGGCAGCAGCCGTCGTGGCTGGAAGAGGATGTGGTCTCCGGGCAGAGGCAGGCCTTTCTTCACACGCTGACCCTCCTTGGGCTGAGCCTGTAGCAAGTGTCAGAAAGGTAGACCTCAACCAGCACCACACACACGGCTATCAAGTTGATGCCGGCTCGAGGCGGCTCTCAGGGACCATCATCCCTGCAGAAGGAGACCACCTCGTCCTTCTCCCGAGGAGCAGCGAGGAGCTTCCAACGGCCCTCCTTCCAGGTCACAGCCAAACACCTAACCACTGAGCCACCGGGCCCCAGGGGACCGAGGCACAGAGTGGACAATCAAAGCTGCAGAGCGCAGGGCCTCCTCCCAGGCCCTCCCTGGGTTGTTTCTTTCATTCTCTGTGCTTCCTCTTCAGTAGCCCAGGTTCCCGTGAGCCTTCTCAGCCCCGTGCTCTCACAGCACCCTGGGGACACAGGCTGCCGGGGAGAGGGCTGTGGCCCTGTTAGGACTGGGGCTTGCACTCACTCGGGGGCCCAGCACAGGTCCTGTCTCCCTCCTCAGTGCCGGAACTTTCTTTCATCATGGCAAATTCTTCTCTGGGGGGGCTCTACAAAACCCTGGTGGTGCAGTGGTGACACATTGGGCTGCCTACCGCAGGGTCAGCGGTTTGAAACCGCCAGCCCCCCTGAGGGGAAAAAACGAGGCTTTCTCCTCCTATTGGTTTGCAGTCTCAGAAACCCACAGGGGCAGTGCTGCCCCATCCTGTAGGGTTGGGATGAGTCAAATAGACTCACGGCGGCGAGTTTGACTTTGAGAAGGCCCTTGGACATCCTTCTGTGCACGGACTAAGGAGCTCGGGTGGCATCGTGGGTTAAGCGTTGGTGCCACGCGCCACAAGTTAGCGGTTTGAACTCACCAGCCCCCTGCAAGGGAGAAAGATGAGGTTTTCTGCTCCTGTCAAGATTTACAAACTCGGAAAACCCACAGGGCAGATCTGCTGTATCCTATAGACTCACTGGCATGCCATTTCTATGTTTACTGTCATGACCAACAGCTTTTGAAACCGGGGTACATTGCAAAGAAGAGGCCATTTTACATTCCGATGCATTGTTAGCAACTTTTTTTTTGATGGTGGTGCAGCACGTGAATCAGCATCGTGAGTCGGCATCCACTCAACAGCAGTGGGCGGGTTTAGGTCCCGCTGTGCTGCGCTTTCCACGCTGGATCTGTCGCTGCCGTCAGCAGCCCAAGCGAGGGACAGGGACAAGTGAGCTGCACCTTATTCCGTGTTCCTTCGTGATGTTGAGTGTGGAAGCTACATCATCCGGTGTCAACTTGAGACTATTAAGAGCGAAGGGGTGGAGTTTAGCCTGTCAATCAGGTCACAGCTTGATGACCTCATTTGGAGGCACTAAGGAGATAAATATCTCGCTGGAGGCGGGACACACGCTCACTCCCTGCGAGACATTCCTGTTGAAAAGCCACATAGAGCCACGCTGATGGAAGCCAGAGCCCTGGAGCTGGAGGAGCCACGTGGAGACCCACGCCAGTGCTCAGATGCTTCCACCGCCACTGGATTCACAAGACTCTCCACCCACTGGCCTGCGATCTTCCTGGACACAACGTCATTGCACGTGTTGCGTGAGTCTGAAGAGGAATTTGTAGAGTGGTACGGTGACATACGGGCCAATATCGGACTTCTGGACTTGTTCTGGACTGGGCTGAGATGTTTTCTTAATGTACAGTTACTCTTTATCTAAAGCTCTCTTACACACACGTGAGTGTCTATGAATTTGTTTCTCTGGTTCACCTGGACTAACACATCGAAGAACACACTTATTCTTTCTGTGAACACCCTCACTCTTGCTTAAGAGGCCCAGGACGTTTGGAGTTTGAAAGGAAGGTGTGGGCTTTTGCTGATTCGTTCACATATGATCGTGTCTGTGCTAGGAGCATGGATTCCTGGTGGCACAGAGGGTTACGTGTTGGGCCATTCCTCAGAAGGTTGGCAGTTCGAACCCAGCAGCCACCCCAGGGGAGAAAGAGGCGGCAGTCTGCTTCTGTAAAGCCTGCAGCCTTGGAGACATCAACAGGCAGTTCTGCCCGGTCCTGTTGGGTCTCTGGGAGTCGACAGCAGTGGGCTCTGGGTTTGGCGATGGGTTTTGGGGATGTGTACAAGCGTCTCCCTTTTCGGATTGACGAGATCCAGCAGTTCGGCTTCTCACGTGACTCTCGCCACTGCAGATCCCAGAGCAGTTCGGGCCCATCCGGACGGTGGCCGAGGGCAAAGGGAATGTTATTTTGATCGGCACCACGAGGAACTTTGTTCTCCAGGGCACGCTGGCCGGGGACTTCACGCCCATCACCCAGGTACGTCCAGGAAGGTTACCGTAGCCATGCCCCATGTCGAAGTTCTGTCCCTGGGCACATCACGCGAGAGAAGGGCTGAGAGAGCAGTGATCCAGGGTTCCCGGTGGGAGTGTCCAGAGGGAGAGGGGCTGTTGGGGTGGAGATCCCAGGCGCCCCGGCCACGGGACAACGTCCTTCCCTGGGGATGCCTTGTTCCAGGACCCTCACTTGCCTTGGTCTCCCCAGGGTCACACAGACGAGCTCTGGGGCCTAGCTGTCCATGCCTCCAAGCCCCAGTTCTTGACCTGTGGGCACGACAGGCACGCCACCCTCTGGGATGCTGTTGATCACCGGCCCGTTTGGGACAAGGTCATTGAGGTAGGCCCGCCCGTTCCCCTGGAGCAGAGTGAGGCCATTTCTACAGGAGGTTAGGAGTGGGACAGGACCGGCCCAGAGGGCTACTCCTTCGTGCCCCTCAGATGCACAGGGACGGGGGTGGGAGCCATCAGAGTTCTTGGGTGTCCAGAATCTGGGGACTCTCATGTGGCCCCCCCTCCCCCCCAGTGTACTTCCTGGGAGAGCCAGAGGGCTCTGCAAACAGACTGTCTCATTGTCCTCTGCAGCCTCTGAGTCCGACCGCAAAGTAACAGGCTCTCATTCTTAAACGCAGCATCCCTGTGCGCCGGGCAGAAGGCAGTCCGATGCCCCGGGGCCTCTGCCCACAAAGAACACCTCGCAGGGACCAAGCACCCCCATATGCGACACTCTCGATGCCATGTGTGTCGTCTGTAATCCGGACAGAGCCTCGCACAGTCGAGCGGCTCCTGTTTCATTCTGTTTTCACACAGATTTTATTCTCCGGGAAATTGAGGCCTAAAAAGGAACCGATGAGCCTGCTGCCTGCACGCTGATTCAGACTTAGTGGCCGCAGAGGACAGGGTAGAGCAGGTGTCTCCAGGCTGTGGAATTTACAGAACCGGCTGCCTCGTCTTTCTCCCACAGAGCAGCTGGGCTTTAGGTTTAAACCACAGGCCTGTCATTAGCGAACTAGCGCTTAACCACTGTGCCACCTGGGCTCTTAACAGAGACTTGCAAAAACCAAACTCACTGCCATCGAGTCGAGTGGGACTCATATCGGCCCTAGAGGGCAGTGTCGAACTGCCCCCAGGGTTTCCTGAGACTAACTCTTTGTGTCGTGAGCCTCGCCCTCCTCCCTCTGAGTGACTGGTGGTTCTGAACTGCTGACTCTGCGTGCTGTTGGCCGCCCAACTCACAACCACTGACACGGCTATGCCACCAGGGCTGAGGTTGTAAGCAAGAGAACCAGTGTTACAGCCGCTCTGTCTGGAGCTCGGCTCTGCTACCGCATCCCATTGTGAAGCCCCCACGGTTCTGTCCCGTGTACTGTGAATGGCACGTGTGACCCTGTTTGGGGGAACGGCTCTCCCCTCCACCCCACAGCCCTTCAGTTTAGCCTCCGCTGCCCCTCGGGTTCCGTGTTGTATCGTGTAGTGGTGCACGGGCGTGTGTGCCCCCTCCGAAGCACCATTGTGCCTCACTCATCACAGGAGCGGAGCCTCCTAGCAGGTCCCAATCTACCTGTGCACTCAGCCAGTGTCTGCCGACTGGGAGTGGGCCTGGTGGTCACATTGCCAGGCAGACCGGGCCCCCTACAGGCAGGCCGCTGTATTGCCCTTCTCTTTACCTGGCTCTGCAGAGCCCGCGATTTCCCAAGTGGAAGGCGCAGGGCAGCCCTGAGCTGGCAGAGCTCCCCATGGTGTCTCTGCAGCACTCAGTGATCATTCTCACAACGTTGTTTGAAACCTCCCTGTCCGTGCCAGTGCGCCCTGGAGCCCTGGTGGCATGGTGGGTGCCGCTTTGGGCTGCCAGATCCCAGGGTCAGCGATTCGAACCCACCAGCCACTCCATGGGGGAAAGATGAGGCTCACGACTTCCTTAAAGATGGGCAGCCCAGGCAACACGCAGGCACGGTTCAGCCTTGTCCTGGAGGGTGGCTGTGGGTCAGAGTGCACTCGGTGGTGAGGAGAGGAGGAGAGCTCCAGGTTGGGGACCACGGGGGCAGTTCCACTCTGTCTTCCAGGCTCGCTGTGAGTTGGGATGGACTCCAGGGAGGGAGCTGTCTGTGTTTGGTTGCTGGCAACTGGCTTGTGTGTTACCAAAGAGTGTACGTCTCATTCCATCTGAAGGCAGTGAGTTTTTGGAGGGTTGTTAGGGCACCCTCGCTCGACTACAGTGTGTGCAGGCCTACCTAATCAGCACTGGGAGGCCACTACCCCATGGCTGCCTATGGCGTATAAGGCTGCGCAGAGAGGGCCCGCCGACGGCAGCCCAGGTAATCAAGGACTTGGAAAAACAGCACATGATTGTCTTTCACCTGGCTGCAGGTGGGGAGGGCAGGGGATGGGACCAGAAGAGAGAAGGTATGAAAGGATGGAAATGTGGGCTGGGGGGGGGGGCACGTGCCCCTCCTGGGGAGGGAGACTGAGGCGGGGACAGAGCAGAGCTTGTGTTGAGGATGCCCTGTTGGCTGGCCGTCCATTTACAAGTCCTTTGCGATATTCCAGGATCCAGCCCAGTCTTCCGGGTTTCACCCTTCAGGGTCTGTGGTTGCCGTGGGAACACTGACTGGGAGGTAAGTGGAGGCCAGCAGGGGCTGTTTCTCTGCTGCCGAAGGGAAGGGGCTGGTTGGGTTGTTCGTTGGGTTCTCTGTAAGCAGCACAGCGTAGCCCTTGGACTGCATCTTAGCCTCGAATGACTTTACCAAAATTTGAGTCAGAACTGGAAAGTAGGACTTCACATGAAACGGAGGTGTCCATAGTTTGGACCTTTGGGCATCTGGAGAGTCACAGACCCTCTCTCCCAGTCTAGTGCTCATCTCACACACACACACACACACACACACACTCATGTACATCCACACATACTCATAGACTCACACACCCCACCACCACACACAGACCACTCAGACACCCATATACACCTATATCCACCCCCACCACACAATATACACACTCATACACACACACATATGCTCATACACTAAGGTGAGCAGATTTTAAGCGGGACACCATTGACGGGGTGGGGGTGGGGGCGTGTTCTTGATTAAAAATTTGGTCGATATGGACCGTTCCCTAGCTTGTCGTGCATTCTTTCCAAAAATCGGGATGTTTTTTAAAACGCCAAAAATTGGGACTGTCCCGCCAAAAGTGGGACGTCTGGTCACCTTATTATACACCCAACCACACACATACACCATGTACATTCTTACATGCACACATACTCATAGACACCCACACACCCACTATAGACACACATACACACAGCCACATTTCATGTACCCCAATACTGACACACCTGCACACACAGCCACACACATGTGCACACGTATGCACCTCCATGTGCCTGCACCTGGCAGGTCCCTGCCCACGGCTTCCTCCCCGTGTAACATGTCAACAACAAGCCACAGACACGGGGCCCTACCATGGCATGGTCCTTGTGGTCATCAGTCCACACCTCCCGTCTTGGGCAGCACCTGCTCTTAGAACCCCCCTGCTGGAATGAAGGTCGGGAGCCCGCCTGCTCAGTCAGTAGGTGTTCTTGGCAGCCTTGCACCCGCTGCACAGACTGAGGATCGCGTTCCTTGCTCCGCGGCTGACGGCGCCTCGTCTCACGTTTGAAACAGGTGGTTTGTGTTCGACACGGAAACGAAGGACTTGGTCACAGTCCACACGGATGGGAACGAGCAGCTGTCCGTCATGCGGTACTCACCAGGTGGGGCCCTGCACCCTTCTCCCTGATTCCAGCAGAGTCCCAGAATTGGGGGCAGATGCCGCGGGGAAGAAGGAAGTGTCCTGCGCCTTCTCAGTGTGGGATTTGACCGGTGCCCACGCATCTTCATGCAGTTAAGAGTTCTCCACACCCGGTGCCCGGTACCCTTGTGTGCTTTAGAGGCGTTTCACTGTGGACATGTTCAGACACAGACCGAATGAGGCAGTGGCCTGGCAAGCCCCAGGTGCCCATCACCCATCCTCCTCCGTAGTCAATCACTCTTACCAGCCCCATTGGTCCCCAGATGTGCCACTTCTTCTTGGGCTGGCCTGTGTCCCTGAGCCTGTGACAGCTCGGAGCTGTCCCCCATGATGAAGTAGACCTCCCTGGGGGGCTTTTCTTGACTGTGTGAGCGTCACAGAAACAGGGTGCCAGGCCTTTTCAAACGGAGCCTGCCAGGGTGTTCAAGCCTCCCATTTGTGAGTGGGCAGCCCAGCGGTTTACCCGCCACACCCCCAGATCCCTAGGGGACAGCTCTCTGGCTTCCGGCTGAGGGATGGAGGCTTTGCTTCCTTGGCAGCTTTATTGAGGTGTCCTGGGGGGCCTTCCTCGTCCTCACTGGCCCTCAACGAGACGGACAACTAAAAC
Organism: Echinops telfairi; assembly: GCF_000313985.2. Classification (NCBI taxonomy): domain Eukaryota; kingdom Metazoa; phylum Chordata; class Mammalia; order Afrosoricida; family Tenrecidae; genus Echinops; species Echinops telfairi. Next base: position 5,106,252 of record NW_022103915.1, read on the forward strand.
GAGGAGGGCCCTCGAGGAGTCGGATGGACACAGTGGGCTGAAGCACAGGAAGGCCTGTGGGCATGGCGCAGGACCGGGCAGTGTGCGTAGGGTCACTATGGGTCAGAACCAACATGGCCCCGAACAACCACATCGAGGTCTGATTTGCGTGCCGCGATTCCCTGTGGTCAGGGCACCGGCAGGTGGGTTTCAATGGATTTGCCAGTGCAGGAAGCACTCACACAGGCCCCACGGGGCTGGTCTTTTGATCTGTTGGCCGCTGCTTCCATGAGCATTGACTGTGGATCTAAGCAACACAAAACCCTTGACCACTTCATCCTTTCCTCCGTTTATCACGATGCTGCCTATTTCGTCCAGTTGTGAGGATTTGGGTCTTCTGGACATTGAGTTGTCATCCACCCTGAAGGCTGCATCCTTGACCTTCGTCAGCAAGGGCTTCAAGTCCCCCTCACGTTCAGCAAGCACGGGTGTGTCATCTGCCCATCGAAGGTTGTTAATAAGCCTTCCTGATGCCACACTCTTCATATAATCCAGCCTCTCTGATGATTTTCTCGGCATCCAGATTGAGTAAGTGTGGTGAGAGGCCACAAGGCTGAGTCACACCTCCTGATTCTAAACCGTGCAGTGTTCCCTTGTTCTGCTCACACAGCTGTCTCTTGGTCCTTGTACAGATGCCACGCCAGTGCATTGTAGTGTTCTGGAATTCCCATCCTTCTCAAGGCTACCATTGCTTGCTAATGATCCACTCAGTTGACTGACTTTCTAGAGTCAATAAAACACAAATAACCCTCTTTCTGGCATTCTCTGCTTTGAGCCGAGAGCCACGTGACGTCAGCACCGATGTCCCTTGTTTCGTGTCCTCTTCTGAACCCGGCGTGCACCTCTGGCAGCTCCCTGTCAGTGTCCTGCTGCAGCCATTCTTGGATGACCTTCAGCAGAACTTTAGTTGCTTGTGACGTCAACGATGTTGTTCTGTAGTTTGAGCATTCTGGGGGGTCACCTTTCTTGGAATAGGGAACTGGTGTGCACGTCTTCCAGTCAGTTGGCCAAGTTGGTTTTCCCCATATTTTCTGGCCTGGTCACGTGGCTGCTTCCAGGGCTTCCACAGCTTGTTGGAACATTTCAATGGGTATCCATCCATTCCTGGAGCTTTGACTTTGGCTAATGCTTTCAGTGCAGCTTGAACTTCCTTCAGCACCACTGGTTCTTGCTCCTATTTTAAAGAGTGGACGGTATCACTGTTTCCTAAAGTGGGTGATACTGCCTCTTGGGGGGGAGCTCTAGACTTATATGGGGGTGCTGCAAAAGATTGCAGGGTATACTACAGAAGTTTTTCATTCCCAGGGGTAAATGAGTCTTTATTTCCCCCCTGAAAAGAGGGGCTAGTTTGCCAGATACACTTGCGAACCTATGGCCTAACCTGCCTTTTTTGTCCTGGAATCATGAGCACGGTTTTCCTGAACCTGTTAGCAAAATCACAAATGGCCCTGACTCATAAGAGCCCTGGAGCTTCAGGACCTGGCTGGCGAGGAGGTCACCCCGTGGGGCTGTTTTTCTAACGTGTGTTGCCCACAAGCTGCTGCCCGCTGTGGGTCTTCACCCAGCCCTCCCCACTCTGTCGTGGAAGTCAGGCTCGGGAGTCGGCCTTTCCAGGGTGTGGACAGCTTCTGGAAAACCCTATGGCCTTGGCCAGCTCCCTCCCCTCTGCAGCACCTCGCTTTCCTCTCCGGGAAACCGGGGTGAGCTTGTCTGCCGCACACATCGATGCAGGGAGAGAGAGGGCAGCACCCAGTGAGCCTCAGAGCCGCCCCTGTCACCTCCGTCGTAATCACGGTCCCCGTGAGGACTTGCTGTGAGCACCGCTGGAGGAGTTGAGGGTGGGGTATGTGGGGTGTCACACGGCACCCTGGCATTCCCCAGAGCACAGGTGCCAGACTTATTTGGACTGCAGCCCCTTTAAAAAGAAAAAAGGAAAGGTCCCCTTCCCCCCAGCAATTAAAAACTTCTGTAGCCCATGATCCAGGATAAAGTGTAGGTATCTGTTTCTGTGGCCCAGCATTGCTCCCCAAGGGGGTGCTATCAGCCACTCGGGGAAATACTGCACTAGAACTGCCTGTAGCCGATGGGGTCTGTCCGTGTTAGAATCCTGGGACCAGCGTGAACAGACCGACTCTCCAGTCAGCACCCCTGTTCTAAGTGGCCTGGCCAACAGGTCCTACAGTGCGTCTCCCGGGGGAGGGAACGCAGGGCCGGGTTGGGGAGGGCAGCCTGGGCACCTCCCTGCCACCTCGAGGCTGGGTGAGTGCTGTCCAGGGAGCTGTCAGTGTCCACGGGGTGGCTTCCTGTGTCGCTTCTCGTGGGCGGAGGAACAAGCATCGAGCCAGTGCCAAGACACCCCCACCCTGCCACTGCTCTGCCTTCAGTCCAGGGCCCCCGGGATTCAGGTGGGCCCTGTGGAGCACCGTCTAGACCTGCCCCTCTGGTGGTGCACTCAGCAGGGTCTGGCCTCTGGTTGTGCGAAGCAGCTCTCGTCAGTCCAGGCATCCAGGCCTGGGTCCTGAGACCTGAGCTCAGGAGAGGGGAGCCGGGTCAGGGTCAGGTAGGGTGGTGGTGGGGTCCAACCTGGACCCCGAGCCGGTGGGGCCTGCTGGGCAGGGCCTTACTGAGCCAGTCTGCCCAGTGTGTACCCTCCAGCAGCGGCTACAGAGTGTGGCGGACTCGCTGCCCGTGGATGTAGTGGTGGTTTTCTCCGAAGCCATTGTGCGATGGGACCAGCCCCTGCCCCCCAAAGCCCACCACCCCCACAGCTGACAGGGCGTTGCCGTCTCTGGTCACAGACTGAGAGATTCTGTCCTTTCCCAGACGGGAACTTCCTGGCGATCGGCTCCCACGACAACTGCATCTACATCTACGGGGTCAGCGACCTCGGGAGGAAATACACTCGAATCGGCAAGTGCTCGGTAAGTGTGCCCACCCGCCCCCTGGAAGGGGGCACTCGCTGCCTGCCAGGGCGCATGGGTGTGTGGAAGGGGTGCCCACTGGCAGGTCGGGTACGTGGGGGGGTGTCTAGAAGGGGGCGTCCACTGGCCACCTGGGAACAGCGGTGTCTGGAAGGTCCCCACTGTGGTGTCCCCTCCCCAGGGTCATTCCAGCTTTATCACACACTTGGACTGGTCGGTGAACTCCCAGTTCCTGGTGTCAAACTCAGGAGACTACGAAATCCTGTACTGTGAGTAGCGGCCTGGAGGTTGTTGGGGGTTCAGGCTCGAAAACCGTGACTGTGCCGGGCAGGCTCCAGGGCACGAGTCCTTCAGGACATCCAGAGGCTTCCGGCTCCTGGGAAGGAGGGAGGACAGGAGGAGGCAAGGCCTACCCTAAAATCTTGGGGCACAGTTGTCCCCCAGCTTCCTCCCAAGGCAGAAGGAGATGGAGGGGGACTGCCTGAAGGTCCCCCAAGGCTTGTCCTTAGCGTCGGGCAAGCTGTCGCAGTGAGCGGGCCCTGTGACGGGGCTCTTCAAAGGGCCCCTCGGGAGGACTCTGCAGCCAATGGGGCAGCTCTGCAGGCTCAGCCGAGGCCGGGGATGTGGAGGGAGCATGTTCTTCCTACTGTGGCCCAGTCGTCAGCAGACCCGTGCTTGCTTTTCCAGGGGTTCCCTCTGCCTGTAAGCAGGTCGTCAGCGTGGAGACGACAAGAGACATTGAATGGGCAACGTACACCTGCACTTTGGGGTTCCCTGTCTTTGGTACGTTTTCTGCAGGCGCCGTGTTCAAACGCAAGACAGACCAGTTTTAGAGTATCCCTCCATTTGCTCTGGAACTCCCCAGCTGTCAATCTGGCCAAGGGCTCTGCCCTGCAGGAACCCCGAGCCCCCAGGGTCACAGGACCCCCATTGCCGCCCCTGCTTCTGGGAGGGGTGTGGAGAGCCAGAGCGGCCCTCCTGCGGCCCTCTCTTCTCTGGGAAATGGGGGGGAGGCCCTGCTCACTGCCATCTCTGCTGCAGGCGTGTGGCCAGAAGGCTCTGATGGCACGGACATCAACGCCGTGTGCCGGGCCCACGAGAAGAAGCTGCTGTCCACCGGAGACGACTTCGGCAAAGTGCACCTCTTCACTTACCCTTGCTCCCAGTTCAGGGTGAGCCTCGTGCCCACAGCTTGCCCACCCACCTCAGGCTGAGCAGAAGCAAGCCGAGCACACCAGCCACCACCCCCGGCTCAATCCCAGCACCTTGCCAGCCTTGCTCACCCTCCACTGTCAACTGAAGGGCCTGCTCCCTCGTCCTTTTTGAACTTGATCCTCTGGCCAGCCCCTCCTGGGGCACAGAGGCCGTGCCCAGTGGACGGGACCACGTGGAAGAGCTGACCACTGGTTGTTTAAGATAATGTTTTATTGTGTGTCCAGTGAGCTGTGGGCACAGCAAAGTTAGGTGCCCAGGTGGCAACAGACGGTGTAGTCTACACTGGTTATAGTTTACACAGCAGGCCCCCATTCCGGTTACTCCCGTTCCAGTGCTCTAGTGCCCTGTCTCTGGCCCACCCTCTCCTGCCTTCATGCCCCCACCTGTCATCACTGCTTTGGGGAGATTCTGGCCCATGATGTCTCAGGTAGATGATTTTTTTTTTTTTTTACTATTTATACATTCTGGGTTTTTTTAATTTTTTAAAACTCATACTGTTTTTCTGAAGCAATTTTCACTTGTGCCATTCACCGACCTTTGGCCACAGTCAAACGTAGCAAAATTTCTTGGCTTTCAATTTTGTCACGTCCCGCGCATTGAGTGGAGGTTTGCAGAGCAAATCCATTCTCCGTTCCATAGTTCAGACGCGTTTTGTGTCCCGTCGGCGTTGACGGCCTTCCCCAGGGGCACCGCCCTCCCGCGGCGAGTCTCGTTTATGACCCAATCTGTTAGGGTGCTGAAAGGAGACCTCGGAGTGGCTTGCGTGTGAGCTTTCTCGGGTCCTTGGACAGTCGCACAGAGAGGCCTCCGTGAAGTCTGGATGTGGTCACAGTTTGATCCTGGTTGGCTTCTTTCCATGGCGTCAGGGTCCACCCCACTGCCCTGGTCGGGGGCCACTGCTGAGTTTGTGTGCAGCTTCCGTTCCTCTGCATTGTTCGGGAAGAGTGGCTAGCCTAGTCTAGTTCTCACGGAACATTGTTCTAGAACAGCGGTCGGCAAATTGCAGCTCCCAAGCCGCTTGCCGCTCTTTGGGAATGAACACGTGGCCCTGAAGGAAAACTGAAACTTTAATGACCATAGTTTCACGTGTGAAAGTCTTCATTTAAAAAACATTCATTTTTTTTTTACAGCTCTTATCACAGTCCATACTTCCATCCTATGTGTCAAGCACACTTGTACATTTGTTGCCATCATCCTTCTCAAAACATTTTCTTTCTACTTGAGCCCCTGGCATCAGTTCCTCATTTTTCCTCTCCCTCCCCACGGTACCTCTCCCTCCTGAACCCTTGATAATTTATAAATTATTATTTTGTCATGCTTTACACTGTCTGATGCCTCCCTTCACCCATTTTTCTGTTGTCCATCCCCCAGGGAGGAGGTTTTATGTAGATCCTTGTAATCGGTTCCCCCTTTCCACCCTACCCTCCCGGTATCCTCCCAGCATGACCACTCTCACCACTCACTGGTCCTGAAGGGATCATCTGTCCTGGATTCCCTGTGTTTCCAGCTCTGATCTGTACCAGTGTACATCCTCTGGTCCAGCGGGATTTGTAAGGTAGAATTGGGATCATGATAGTGGGGGGGGATAGTGGGGGGGGAGCATTAAAGAACTAGAGGAAAGTTTTATGTTTCATCGTTGCTACACTGCACCCTGACTGGCTCGTCTCCTCCCCGAGACCCTTCTATAAGGGGATGTCCAGTTGCCTACAAATGGGCTTTGGGTCTCCAATCTGCACTCCCCCTCATTCACAATGATATGATTTTTTCGTTCTTTGATGCCTGCTACCTGATCCCTTCATCACCTCATGATCACACCGGCTGGTGTGTTACTTTCATGTGGGCTTTGTTACTTCTCAGTTAGATGGCCGCTTGTTTATCTTCAAGCCTTTAAGACCCCAGACGCTGTATCTTTTGATTGCCGGGCCCCATCAGCTTTCTTCACCACATTTGCTTATGTACCTTCAGCGATTGTGCTGCGAAGGTGAGCATCATGGAATGCCAGTTTAATAGAACAAAGTATTCTTGCATTGAGGGAGTACTTGAGTGGAGGCCCAATGTCCATTTGCTACCTTAATACTAAACCTATAAATATATGCACATAGATCTATTTCCCCATCATCAAATACAAATATATTTGTACATGCTTGTATGTAGACCTCTATAAATGCCCTTTGCTTCCTAGTTCTTTCTGCTATTTCTTTTTGTTCCTCTATTTCCTCTTGTCCCACTATCATGCTCAGCCTTCATTTGGGTTTCAGTAATTCCTCTCAGCTACATTGCCCTTGATCAAGCATTACCAGGCCTCTTACACCCTCCTCACCACCGATTTTGGATCACTTGCTGTTCCCTTATCCGTGGGCTTGTTCACACCACTTCCTTTCCTTCTCCTCCCCCTCATCCATGTCCCCCTGGAACCGTTGGTCCCGTTGTTTTCTCCCCCAGATTGTTCATCCTGCCTATCTTATCTTCATTTTTAAAAAACATGTAAAATTCTTAAAGGCTACTGTTCACATAACGGTGATTTCATTTGTTTGTAAAAATCTGTAGATGGCTCTCGAATAATTTTTAAATGGTTGTGAGGGATAATCTACTCACCCCTCCTCTAGAACAATTGGGAGCCAGGCACGGTCTAGTTCACATGTCGTGTTGTCCCGTAGTTCTAGAACACGCGGTAGCCGGGCACGGTCTAGTTCGTATTGCGTGTTTTCCTGTGGTTCTAGAACACATAGTAGCCGGGCTCGGTCTAGTTCGTATGGCATGTTTTCCTATCATTCTAGAACACGCGGTAGCCGGGCACGGTCTGGTTCATATGATACGCGTTTCTTTCTGTTGCTCTTTTCCAGGCCCCAAGCCACGTGTATGGCGGGCACAGCAGTCACGTCACCAACGTGGACTTCCTGCACACAGACAGCCACCTCATCTCCACAGGCGGCAAGGACACAAGCATCATGCAGTGGCGGGTCATCTAGCCCCCAACGAAGCATGGGGGCCAGAGGTCCTGGGCCCCCCGCCCACCCCACCCCCTGCAGACACAGACTCCCACTACACTTGGTCACTGTGATTCCTGCCCTGTTATCAAGCGTCTCCCAAACCTCAGGAAAAAGGTGCCCTCAGACAGCTCCCTTCACCTGGAGAATGGTGGGCGTTGCCTCTGCTACACGTATGGGACAGCACTGGGGGGGCCGTCAACAAAGACCCCAAGGTTTACGTTACACCCACAGACCAGGCTGCCAGCGCAGGCCTGGTCACTTTTCTATGAACTCTGCAATGGTCACAGAATGCCTTCCAAAACCTTGTGTGTCGTCTCGCGGGTGCCTGCCTGGCCTGCTGAGTGGGGCACTGAGGACAGAATGAGGTTCTGAATCGCCGGGCGGTGGGCCCTCTGGGGTGAGTTGGTTGAGCAGGAAGAGAGAAACTGGTCAGCACAGCTGAGTCGGGGGACACACAGCCAGGGGTTCTAGGCTCTCATTTCCAAGATCTCAATAACCCTTGGGGGCGGGACAGGGATGAGCCTGATGAGGAAGCGCGGTGTGGAGGGGTGGGTGCCAGCATCCTTCTCATCTACTGCAGACTGACTGGTCCAGGGGGCACTCCCCCTGGGACAGCCCTGCCTAACCAAGAGTAGCCCCTCAGGGGGAGGGCATGTGGCTGGTGTCCTCCACCCCCCACCCCCCCTGCTCGCTGCCCCACAAGCGGTCAAGACACGGAACCAGCACCTTCCTCCGGGTAGCAGCCCAGCCGGCCTGGTGCAGGGTTGTGCTTGGACAGGGAGCTAGCGGTTCCGAAGAAGCACACCAGGCTAGGCTCTCCTGCCCCATGCTGATGGACGTTGTATTTTTGTATTTTAAAACCAAGTGTAGACCAAGTCAGAAAGATGAGTTTGAAGTGCACGGTGAACCAGCCTGGGAACTCCCAGCAGGGTCCCAGGAAGCACCCTGGGACGGCTCCTCCCACCGGGTGGCCAGGTTGGCTGGTAGAGTCACCTGTCATCTGCAGCCTAACTTTGTCACGAAGGCCTTAGGCATGTCGCTCATGTGACAGATTAAGACCTGCTGTTTACACTGGGGACTGCCTCTCAGACTGTCAACAGGAAAGCAGCAGGTAGGCGGCTTCAAACCCCAGCCCCAGCTGCATGCCCGTCCCCAGCCAGCTGACCAACAGCCCGGGTCTGCTCGGCAACACTGGTTGCGTAGCACAGTGGGCAGGCCAGGAACTGGCATTGGTATGTACCTGTTATCACATATATTCGATGACGAAATAAAACCACAGCGGTGGATTTCCTATAGACCACGTTTATGAAAGTATACGAATTAAAATATTTAAAATGAGGCGTGGGCTGCGCCAGGCTCTGTTGCGGGTACAGTCTGCACGCTGGGTGAGATCAAGGCTTCCCCTTCGTTCCGGGCCCAGGGGCTGGCCGACGTGGTTGTGCACGCGCACAAAGGTAGGTGCACACACGCAGCAATCTTTAGGACTAATAGATGTGGGCATAGCGAGATGGGGTCGGGGAGAGGTCTGTAGGCGCCACGTTGGGGCAGAGGAACGTGTGGGTGGAGACGCCTGTTCTGCCCACAGTCGCTGCGTTCTGGGTGGAACTCCCAACCGACCACAGGGATCCGCTTCTCGGAGTTTAGAGCTCGCCCACCGACCTTCGAAGAGCACCCAGGGCCAAGCACTTAGCAGGCACCTAAACTGTCTGCGCATTCTGCTGGGCAGGGAGGCTCCGGGAGGCAGAGGGCAGCTGGCCAGCCCAGCGGCCTAGCCTCTTATTCCCCCGCATTATGGGGTCCATCTGTCCCCGACACAGGAAGGCCTAGGAGAGTACCCGCAGTCGAGTCTTGATGGCCCTGTGGTTTGAACCCTAAAAATTATAGTGAGGCCCACCCAGGGAACAGCTCCTAGGTTCGGAGGCCTGGTGGGAGGTCACCACGGGGGCTCCCCAAGACTAGCTGCCCACACAGTCCTTCCCTCTCAGGAACGCACGTGGACAAATGGTGTTTTGGTCCTCGCCTCTTCTTGTAAACGGGGACCCGGGTCCTTGAAGAATGGGGTTTGCCCAAGTTCACTGTGCCTCGGCCAGGGGTGGGGTGGGGATGCCTCCGAGGGACTCCGTTTGTTCCATCGTTGAGTACAGCCCCCCAAAGGAGAGAGGGATGTCCTAGCCCCTCTATTGGTAAGCGACCCTGTTAGGACAGGGTCACTAAGTTGAGAGCCCTGCCGGCCCAATGGGTTGTACCCTGGGCTGCTCACCACACAAGGTCAGCAGTTCAAAATCTTGGAAACTTTGCCCTGTTGGGTAGCTAAGAGTCCGAACCAACTTGATGGCCATGGGTTTACCATCAGGTTAGCGTGAGGTCCTGCTGGAGTAGCCGGGTCTTCGTAAAGGAGGGGATTCTGGAGACAGGCTGCAAGCATGCTCTGTGATGCTGCAGCAGCAACCGTGGGTCCCATGGGACCACCAGTGCAGGGAGGGCAGTGGGGACAGAGTGTCCCAGAGCACAGCAGCCTCCAAGCCACCAGCCTGCAAATTGCTGCCCTTATGAGCCACCCAGTTTGGGGATATTGTGGCAGCAGCCCCTGGAAATACCCTCTCTCATTAATAGCAAATTTTGAACCATGCCGAATGAAACCCAGCCATGCCCCCCACCCCCAGAAACAGCCACCCCACATTTCCCGCTGTCCTAGGTATGTCTCCGTGGTTAGCATGGGAGATCTGCAATGCGTAGTACTGCCTGTGTCATTTCACGAGCACGTCGCATAGCGCTACATGCTCTTTATAAGTCACGCCCGTCGGCCACTGCGTCCTGCGCCTTCCCTGTCCCTCACACTGAGACTGCTGGGATCAGAGCAGGCTGTGGGAGCTCCCCGGGGGATGCCCTATTCCCAGGCGCTGTCCCTCAACATCTGAACAGGCTCACGTCTTTCACATTAACCATAAAGACTTCTCTGACACTCCAGCCTTTACTCTTCCCCTTCCCAATGGCTCATCCATCCGCTCATAGCCACCATGTCCCTCACCCCGGGCGGGCCTCTCCTCACCTGAGGCTGGCCTCACAGTGCCTAGTCTTGCCCTCTGGCCATTGCATCTAAGTCATGGGATAGCTGTGTGAGCATTCAATGCATGCCCCTCGTCCCTGCCAGCTGCCAGCTTCCCAGGCTCAGAGGTGGGTGTCAACTCACCCTGTGCCCCAGGCTAACACAGCCTGGACCTAGGGGTACCAAAGCCAGGGGTTTTGGAGATGGGCCTGAAGGCAGGGCACCCTGGGAATAGTGAAGGACCCCCGCGTGATATGTGCGTGGACGAGCTGTCTATTCCAGCCTGCTTGGCCACAGCTGTCTACAGGAAGCCAAGTCACAAAGGCCATCCATCACCTCTGTGTGGCTAAGGCAGGTGGCTGGGTGAGGGTCAGATGCCCCAGTAAGCAAGGTAAGCATATGCCCAGGGCATTCATAATACAAGGCGCCAGTGGTCCAAAGCAGAGACCCAGAGGCGTCAAGAACGAGGAGGAGCCAGCATCCACCAGGAAGAAGCTAGCAGGACACTCAATGATTGACACCTGCTGCAGTGGGGAGCCCCTGCCAGCAGGAAGTGAGATTCACCCAGGGTCACGGGCCCCCACAGAGTGCACACTGAGGGTCCTGCCTCTCCAATGCCCCACTGACATCTGTCTCCCACTGTCCCCTCCCTTATCATTGAGACTCCTTATTGGGGTGAATTTCTTGGTCATAATCTGTTATAACCACGAGAGGAGGGTGGGCTGTGGAACTCTTGCTACACCGGATCCAACAGGTGGGTTTTGGGGCACAATTTGGCCCCCACAGCCTTGTTTTCAATTGTCTTCAGCTTCAACTTGAGCTTGCATATGTGCAATCGAGGCACGTGGGGGTCTGTTCCCTAGTCGGCACCAGCCTGGTTTCGGCTGCTGCTGCTGAGCTCCTCCACCTGTCTGGTTTCTGGGTGGTCCACCTGGGCAGGTCCGCGTGACGAGTCGCCGTTTGCAATGAAGAAGTCGTTCAAGCGCTGCCATCGAGTCGATTCTGACTCACATTCACCCCACAAGAAAGGGCAGAGCTTCCCCCGTGCATTTCTGAGACGGTAACCATTCACGGGAGTAGAAAGTCCTGTCTTTCTCCTGCTGAGAAACTAGTGGCTTCGAACTGCTGGTCTTGCGGTTAGCAGCCCAACGCATACCCACTACACCACCAGGGTTCCCGAAGAAGTTGTTGGCCTTTGCAGAGTTCTGCCATGGGATCTCCGGCTCCATTTCTTTGTGGTCAGCGATGGAAAGACCTCAAATTGTTCACAGGGCCTGTTCCTTCCACTCCAGGGTCCACTCCGCAGTTTCCACGGACTGATGGACTTAAGTACATCCTGCGCGGATGGGTGTGGACACAGACAGACAGACAGACACGCTGTGACAGGGATAGACAGCCCCTCTGCCTGCACTGCTGGGATGCCTTTGACCCTATTGTCTTGAGCACCCTTCCCCCTGCTGTTTCTGGTCAACCACCACTAATTTTTGTAGCTCAGCTTAAAAGTCCCTTCCTCTCGGAAGCCTCCCCAGCACATCGGCTCTGCGGTGCGGCTCTCCTGTGTGTCCACACTGCCCTGAACATCGCCTTACACACTGAGTTACGAGGGTCCGCTTACTAACTCACAGGAGGATGGCACAGCTCCCGGTGCGAATGTACTGCAAGGCTGGTGTAACAGCTGCCATAAGCTGGGGAGGCGGTGGTGTTGTTGATGGGGTTACTCTATAAACTGGGGGGCTTGATGGTGTCACCATTTTGGAGTCTGGAACTCCAGTCAGGGCGTCAGCTATGCTGCTCCCTTCCAAGGGCCCCGAAGAAGGGTGTCCCAGGTCTCCCAGCTGCTGGGATGGACAACAACGTTGGGGCTTCCTTGGCCCATGAAGGTATTGCCTCAACCTCGGCCGCCATCTACACATGATTGACCTCCCCTGTGTCTGTCTGCATCTCCTGTCTTCTCAGGCAGGATCCAGGCCACCCTGTGCCAGCCATGCTGATGGCACCTGCAAAGAGGGGGGTGGTCACAGGTATAGGGGGTCAGGACTTCAACATGCCTTTGGGGCCGTGGTGACAACAGCTCAAGTCACAGCACTTCGTGAAACAGACACTCTGACCTCAGTGTCGGACTCCAGGGCAGTGCTGGGGTTCACAGGTTGTCACAGGACTGGAGCGTGGGTGTTCGAGCTTGTGTTGGGTTCCTGACTGTTGCCCTTAAAACCCGTTGTTGTTGAGTTGATTCTGACTCAGGGTGACCCTATAGCACAGGTGGAACGGCCCCATAGGGTTTCCAAGGCTGTGGGCTTTATGGGATCAGAGGGGCTGGTGGGTTCAGATCGCCATGCTGATCTTTCCGTTCGCAGACTAGCACTGACTGGGCGCCACCAAGGCTCCGCTTGGCCCCTCGCCCTGTGGACCTCGCATCTAGTGTTTCGGTACTACAGACGACCCTCTGCTGGTCATCATTGTGCGCTGAGCTTTCCTCTGAGGCCAGTCTATTTCTGCAGGGAGCGGCTGGTTCAGAGGGCAGGGACATCTTTCTGTGCCCTGGCATATTCTGCCGGGACCAGTTCCAAAGTGGCACTAGCAATTTGGCAGACTGCTGCTATTTTAGCAAACGAATCCTTCCTCCCTTTCTAAGTCTCTTCCTGGCGAAGCTGCACAAGAAGCTATTTTTACCACGGAGCTGTAAACCTCGCCATTCTCTGAGGGGAAAGTTGGGTGTCTGTGGGGAGCTGTCTGTCAGCCCCACTCTCTTGCCTTATTCTGAGTCACCCGGAGAAGCAAGTTCACATCACGCTCCAAACGAAGCAGTGGGTTTATGAGAAGGAGTGTGCACACGTGCACACCCGCGCGCGCACACATGCCCCTCCGTTTGGTGGCTGTTTCAGCTTTTCAGCGCTGCTAACACAGGAATGTCTCAAGGGTGGCTTTCATAAACAGGAAGGTCTTCTCTCACCGTCACAGAGACTAGAAATCTGAATCCAGGGGCCCTGCACATAGGAGAGGCTTTTCCTCACTGTCGGTCCTCGGTGGGAGGGTCCCTGTCTCCTCTCAACATCTGTGGGCTCAGCAGTCCTTGGAGACTTCCAGATGCCTTGGCGTCCATCTTTGCCTGGGTCTAGGAGGTCCTTAACACAGGCACTCCAGATCCAACGGACGTGATCTGCTGCCAAGGCTTCTTTCTCGGCGATAGTCAAGGCCCATCCTTTTGGCTCGCTTCTCTCTCTTATCATCTTTGTAAGAGAAAAGGTGCTTCAGGCCACAGCCCAGGGAAAGCATCACTTACATCCCATCAGGGCCGTGACCTGAGTGAGCATGTTGTATCCTACCCTGATGCTGTACCATCGACACAGCACACATAACCTAAGTCTTCTTTTCTCGTAGTGGTTAGGTGCCACCGAGTCCGTTCCAACCCATAGCGGCCCCACGCACAACAGAACGAAACGTCGCATGGTCCTGCGCCATCCTCACAATTGTTCCTGTGCCTGAGCCCATGGACGCAGCCACAGTGTCCATCCATCTCATCTAAGGCCCTTTCTGTTTCCAACTGTCCCTCCACTCTACCAAGCACGTCCTTCTCCAGGGATTGGGCTGTCCTGACACCATGTCCAAAGGACATGTCTTGCCATCCTTGCCTCTAAGGAGCACTCTGGCTATATTTTTTTTTTCATGTCTCTCTTTCTTTTTTTAATTTAATCATTTTATTGGGAGCTCATACAACTCTTATCACAATCCATACACACATCCATTGTGTCGAGCACATTTGTACATTTGTTGCCCTCATCATTCTCAAAACATTTGCTTTCTACTTGAGTCCTTGGTATCAGCCCCTCATTTTTCCCCTCCCTCTCCATTCCCCTCTTCCTCATGAACCCCTGATAATTTATAAATTGTTATTATATCATATCTTACACTGTCCAATGTCTCCCTTCACCCACTTTTCTGTTGTCCGTCCCCCAGGGAAGAGGTTATATGTAGATCCTTGTAATCGGTTCCCCCTTTCTACCCCACCTGCCCTCCACCCTCTTGGTATCATCACTCACACCACTGGTCCTGAAGGGATCATCTGCCCTGGATTCCCTGTTTCCAGTTCCTATCTGTACCAGTGTACATCCTCTGGTCTAGCCAGATTTGTAAAGTAGAATTGGAATCATGATAGTGGGGGTGGGAGGAAGCATTTAGGAACTAGAGGAAAGTTGTATGTTTCATCATTGCTACCCTGCACCCTGACTGGCTCGTCTCCTCCCCGCGACCCTTCTGTAAGGGGATGTCCAGGTCTGGCCATACTTCTAGGGCAGATCAGTTTGTCCTTTTGGCAGTTGATGTGTTTTACTCCCAGTTGAATAGAGAAACAAATTCATTAACACTCAAGAGTTAACTTTATATCAAAGAGTAATTGTATATTAAGCAAACATCCTAGCCCAGTCCAGATCAAGTTCATAAGTCCAATATTAGTCCATATGTCTGATACCAGTCTATAAATTCCTCTTCATACTCATATAACACATGCAATGATGCCAAATGCAGTAAGATAACAGGCCAGTGGGTGGAAAATCCTGTGGATCCAGCAGGGGTGGAAGCATCTCCATACTGGCATGGTCTCCACCAGCTGGCTCCTCCAGCTCCAGGGCTCTGGCTCCATCAGCATAGCTCCATGTGGCTTGTCAGCAGGAAGATGAAGCAGAGAGAGTGTGTGTGTCCCACCTCCAGGAAGGAAGACAGGAGTTCCCAGAATCCTCAGGAGAAGGTGATGCCCCCACGGAGGCCATATTGGCTCTGCCCTGATTGACAGGCTAAACTCCAGCCCTTCGTTCAAGGTGAGGGAGATGACGTCACTGCCCCACCATGGTCCTTTCAATATTCTTGTGCAGCACCATCATTCGAATGCATTGACTCTACTTCAGTCTTGCTTATTCATTGTCCAGCCTTCACAGGTGCAGGAGGCAGTGGAGAACACCATGGCTCAAGTCAGGCACACCTCACTCCTCACAGCGTCAGCCTTGCTCTTCAGTATTCTAAAGGGGTCTTGGGCAGCAGATTGACCTCATGCAACCCACCTTTTGGTCTCAACTGCTGCTCCCATGAGCATTGATTGTGGATCCAAGCAAGACAAAATCCTTAACAACGTCAACCTTTTCTCCACTTATCATGAGGGAATGTCAGTCCTCTTTCACATACTCCAATCCTATGGCAAGACTTGACTCCTCACGGACTTTGGACATGTTGTCAGGTGGGACCAGTCCCTGGAGAAGGACATCGTGCTGGGTAACGTGGAGGGGTAGTGAACAAGAGGAAGGCCTTCAAGGAGATGGATGGACACAGTGGCTGCCTCATTGGGTTCAGACACAAGGATGGCGCACGACTGGGGAGCGTTTCTTTCTGTTGTGCATGGGTCACCGTGGGTCTGAACGACTCGATACCACCTCCCAACAGCAAGAACAACAGGCGACTGTGGATCACAATCGTGACTTCCAATTGGGTAGGCATTGGCCATGAGCCAGGGGCCAACTCGATGGCTGTGAACAACTAATCTCTCCTATCTTCTCTTGGCCTCTTCCCAATGAATCTCATTGCTCATTATCTGGATCTCTGTGAAAAAAAACAAAGTACCTTTCTCATGTCATTCTGTTACGGCTATTATTAATAGAAGGTGAGGGAAAAGGCATCCCTGGGTGGTTCAAATGGTTCAGTAAAAGTTAGGGTTCAGTAAGAGGGGAGCGGGGAGCGAGGGGGGAAAACGAGGAGTTGGTACCAAGGGCTCAAATAGAAAGCAAATGTTTTGAGAACGATGATGGTAACAAATGTACAAATGTGCTTGACACAATGGATGGGTGGATGGAATGTGATGAGTTGTATGAGCCCCCAATAAAATGATTAAGAAATAAAAATAAAACAACAACAATAAAAAAAAACCCCAGGCTAGATCCGTTTTGGAACCCATGACGTAGGCCACGGTCCTGCCCTGCAGACGCTGAGTGTTGGCCAGCTCTCTGATTCTGGGTGGTGGCCACCTGGCTGGGGCTTCAGGTCTGTCTTCCAGGCCCGTGGGGAAGGCACCTCTGCTCCCTGAGCTTTGGATGGCTCCACACTCCTAGCCCAACTGAGTGAGGACCCAATCTGTTAGCCCAGCAGGCTCTCTTTTTTTCAGTTCCTGGGACCCGGCAGCCCGTGCGCCACAGCCTGGGACAGAGGACCAGGCGCATGCCCCTGGAACCCGGGAGTCAAGTTGATGAAGAGCTGACTCTTTGGAAGCTCTGAGGTTGTGGCCCCTGAGATGCAGTTACTTACGATGACCTTTCTAACCGTAATCCCAGTATGTGGTGGATGGTAATGTCTGGCCTCCCTGCCTGTGGTTTGGGGCAGTTCTACCCTAGGTCTCACAGGGTCGCTATGTATTGGCATCGACCCAATGGCAATGAGGTTGGAGTTTTGGTTTATTTTTTCGCTCACTTTAGGCTTCAGGTTACAATACCATTTTTGGAGGGAATTGTCTTGGAGCGATTAAAGTGGGGTATATCCTGGGTCCCCTCCATACTAGAAGATGGGACTTAAGTCACCACACTTGTGTCCCTTGGGGGTGTGGCCTGCTGAAAGACCCAAACCACACCTCCCTCGAAGCCATTCCTCTGTGTCTAAGACCGAAACCCGCCTGGGCGCAGACTGCCGCGTCATTCGCCCTTGGCGTGGCTGATGGCTTTGAACTCCTGACCTCAGCCGAGTGCTTTCACAGCGGGCCACCTGGGCTCCTTGCAGCAGTGCTGCCTCATCCTTGTCTTAGACAGTCAGCCAAGCCGTCGTGGTCCTGAACTGAATGAGACTGGGGCCATCTTATTTATTGTTCTCCGTCACCCTGCAATTACCGCGCTCGCCCCGCTGCCTGGGCCGGGGTTCCACTTCCCTTCGTTTCCGAGGCCTCGTGGGATTGCCATTCCACGCAGGTTTTCACGCCCCACCCACCCCCAGCAGCATGTCTTAAAGCTTCCTTATTTTCTGTTTCTTACTTGTATTCCTCAACATTTCTTTCTTTCTTTGGGTGTTGTGCTGTTTTAGCTGACTTGAATGCCTCATTCTTTGATTTGCAGTCCTTGTTACAAATCAGGTCAGGCGGTGTAGGGAGGGCCCACCAACGGTTAGCTGCTGGACGGCCAGCTGAAAGGGTCTCCATTGGAACCCCCACTAGACGTGACTCAGAAGAACCCCCTGGGGACCTAACTCCAAAAGGTGGAGACAGGAACCCCCCTGAGAGACCGGAGTTCTGTGCAGCACGCGAGGTCACCCTGGGTCAGAACGACAGACGGCAATGGCCGTCTTGTTTCGTATACAAACATTCAACATTGGGATGGGAAGAAATGCAGCCAGAATGTTCCTTAGACATGAGGATGGTGACACTTTCCCTCATCTACTTTGGACATGTTATCAGGAGACACCAGTCCTTGGTGAAGCGGAGGGGCAGCAAAGAAGAGGGCGATTCGGACAAGACGGATTGACCCAGCGACGGCGTCGGTGGGCTCCGAAGTAAGAAACTTTGTGAGGGTGGCGCGGGACTGGATCTGTTTCCTTCTGTTGTGCACTGGGTTGGAACTGACTAGATGGCACCTAACCACCACGACAACAGCATGACTTTAGATGACCTTTTGTTTACCGACTCACCAGTGGGTGGGAATTTCCATCTCTCCATTCCTTGGCTGTTATGAAGAATGCTGCCAATGACGTGCATCAACGTGTTTGTGCATGGATGCATGCTTTCCTTACATGTGCTTTCTTGTGTCTATACCGACGAAGGGTCCCTGGTGGCGCCGTGGGTTAGATGTGGGGCCACTAACTGAAAGGTTGGGAGGAAAGAGGAGCCTGGAAAGATTTACCGGCTGAGAGACCCTGCTTAGGGTCCGTGTGAGTTGGAATCGACTTGAGGGCGGTGGGTTGTCTGTTCCTCCCAAACCAAACTCATTGCCATCCGGTTGATGCCGACTCACAGCAACCCTAAGGACAGGGAGGAGCTGCCCCTGCCAGTTTCCGAGACGGTAACTCCTTGGGAGTAGAAAGCCTCGTCTTTCTCTCTCAGAGCATGCCGTGGTTTCGACCTGCTGACCTTGCCGTTAGCAGCCCAACGTGTAACCACTAGAGTGGAATTGCTGGGGCAAGGGCTAACTTTATGGTTAACGTTTTGAAGAACTGCCAAAAGGTTTTCCAAAATGCCCAAACCATTTAAAACCCCAACAGCAATGTGTGAGGGTTCCAGTTTCTCTACATCCTTGTCAACACTTTTATTATCTGCCTTTTTTCTTAAAGTCATTCTAGTGCGAGATGGAATCTCATGGTGGCTCTGATTTGCCTTTCCCGCCAAGGCTAGCGGTGTTGAGATCTCTTTATGGGCCATTTGTAGAGCTTGGATGGAGAAATGTTACGTTAGGCTGGGTTCCCTGAAGAAGCACAAATAGTAACGCTTCTATATGAATATATGCAGATAGGTTTAGATCAAGGAAATGACTCACACAGTTGGTTGTTGCCATGGGCAAGTTCCAAGCCCATGGGTCAGATATCAGGCTGGAGGATTTTCCTGATTATCAGGGGCTGATAAACCCAAGACCCCCAGTCAAACAGCAGGCTTCTGGCTGCAGAGGCAAGTGAATAAAAGGCCAAGAGGTGGGATGGCAGGCAAGGACAACTCCCAGGATTGGCAGGGAATACTACAGGTCACTGGCTCAAGTCCAAAGAACCAGACATCAGGTTCCAGATACGGCAAAGAACAGGCAAGCTTTCCCACAGTGTCCACTTATATTGAAAGCAGGCCACACCCCTGAGGAAACTTCTTTTCAATTGATTGGCTGCTCATAGTAGAATCTCAGATGGAGGTTGTGGTAGTTACATAATTCCATGTCTTGATAAATAAGTCTAGGGGTGGAGTCTAGCCTGTCAGTCAGGCCCCAGCCTGGTGATGCTTCCTTGTGGGCATGGCCTTCTCATGAGGATTCTGGGAACTTCCTGTCTGTCTTCATCTTCCTGTGGACAAGCCATGTGGAGACATGCTGAGCCCTGTGAGAGCCACTCTCCCTCTGCTTCACCTTCCTGTTGAGGAGCCACACTCAGAGAGCTGGAGGAGCCAGCACTGAGATGCTTCCACCGGCATTGGATCCACAAGACTTTCCACCCACCAGTCTGTGATCTTCCTGCATTTGGCATCATTGCATGCACTGTGTGAGTCTAAAGAGGAATTTATGGACTAGTATCGGACATATGGGCTAATATTGGATTTATGGACTTGAATGGGCTGGGATGTTTTCTCAATATACAATTGCTCTTTGATATAAAGCTCTCTCTTACACATGGATGAGTGTCTCTGAATTTGTTTCCCTAGTCAACCCGGACTAACACAGAGGTAATTATATTAGATACCATCATGGGGGATTACTCCCTCTTCACTGCCAAAGGCAGCCAAGTTAACACAAAACCTTAATCATTGCAAATGTCTATTCATAGCCTTTGCCCATTGTTTATTGAGATTATTTAGCATCCTCTCATTGAACTGTATGAGATATCTTGGATACAAGTGTCTCATCCAATATACAGCTTGCAACTATTTTCTCTCATTCTGTGGAGTTTCTTTCACTTTCTGCTGGCACAGTTTGCAGCCCACAAGTTTAAATGTTGTTGGCCCCCAATTTACTGATTTTTAACATTTTGTCCCTTTGCCATGTCTAAGGAGATTTTGTTGAACCTTAAGTCAGGAAGATTTACTCCTATGTTTGAGCCCCTGAGTGGTTAATGTGTTCATCTGCTAACTGAAAGATTGGAGGTTGGAGTTGGCCCCAAGTTGCCTTTGGACCAAGTCCTGGCAATTTACTTCTTGTTGTTGTTAGGCACCATCAAGTTGGCTCTGACCCATAGCGACCTTATGGCCCTGTGCACAACAGAAGGAAACACTGCCTGGCCCGACAGCATCATCACAATTGTCCCTGTGCTTCAGTCCAGGGTTGAAGGCACTGTGCCTATTCATCTCGCCGAGGGCTTTCCTCTTTTTCCCCGCCCCTCCAACTTACCAAGCAGTGTCCTTCTCTAGGGACTGGTCTCTCCTGACAATATGACCAAAGAATTAAGATGAAGTTTCACCATCCTTGCTTCTAAGTAGCACTCTGGTCATACGTCTTCCAAGACAGATTGCTTGTCCGTTTAGCAGTTCATGCTACTTTCGATATTCTCCAGCAGTACAACTCAAATTCATCAGCTTTTCCTCAGTCTTCTTTATTCAATGTCCAACTTTCACATACATACGAGGCAATTGGAAACACCATGGCCTGGGTCAGGAGCACCTTAGTCCCTCAAACTAACACCCTTGTTTTTCAACACTCTAAAGGCAATCTTAAGTGACAAATTTGCACAATGCAACTCATCTTTTGATTTCTTGACTCCTGCTTCCATGAGCATTGTTTGTGTATCCAAGAAAGACAAAGTCTTTGATAACTTCAACCTTTTCTCCATGTATCATGGTGTTCCCTATGGGTCCAGTTGTGAGGTTTGGGGTCTTCTTTACATTGACTCATAGTCCGTACTGAAGGCTGCAAGCCTTGCTCTTCATCAGCAAGTGCTTCAAGTCCTCCTCACTTTCAGCAAGCAAGGTTGCATCATCTGCATAGCGTAGGCTGTAAATAAGTCTTCCTCACAGCATTATGCATCACAGAGAGGGGCAGTACAATTCATCCTTGAACAGGTTTGATCATTCTGGTGTCTCATACAATAAAGCAGGCAATTACTATCCTGGGAGGCATGCAAGCCCCCTGATAGCAGATAACAACCTACGTCATAGAGAGGGGTTGTAACATAGGCAATACAAGCAATAGGAGGGGGATGACCTAGGGGTGAACGCGCAATAGTAAGAGGAGGGAATAGGGGGGCATGTGTGGCAAGATAGTAGCCTAAGCTTAGTCATCTTAGAGTGGTCCTGGGCTTGCCTATGGGCACTGCTTCAAGGGAACAATAACAGAAAGGAATGGGCCCTATTTGTTGTGGGATAAACAGTGGTGTCTGCTTGATGTAGACAGCTGATACCTCTCCCTGAGAATGACTCCCAATCCACTCTTGATGGCTGATGTTAAGGAGAATAACCTCTGACCTACTTTCGCTGACCGCCTATTGCACAGTCATTGTCAAGCAGCTAAGTCTGGTACATATTATTGGGGAGACAGCTTAAGAGAAATCTTTCTGTTCCCCACACGAAGGGATCAGGTATCAGGCATCAAAGACCAAAAAAGTCATAGCATTGTGAATGAGGGGGAGTGCAGAGTGGGGACCCAGGGCCCATCTGTGGGTAATTGGACATCCCCTTGCAAAAGGGCCGCAAGGAGGAGATGAGCCAGTCAGGGTGCAGTGTAGCAATGATGAAACGTTTCCTCTAGTTCTTGAATGCTTCCTCCCCCCCACTATCATGATCCCAATTCTACTAATCCGGCTGGACCGGGTAATGTACACTAGTACAGATAGAAACTGGAAACACAGGAATCCAGGACAGATGAACCCCTCAGGACCAGTATGAGAGTGGCGATACGGGGAGGGTGGAGGGAAGGTGAGGGAGAAAGGGGGAACATATAACCTCCTCCCGGGGCGACAGACAGCAGAGAAGTGGGTGAAGGGAGACTTCGTACAGTGTAAGATATGACAAAATAATAATAATTTATAAATTATCAAGTGTTCATGGAGGGGGGGAGCGGGGAGGGAGGGGAAAATGAGGAACTGATACCAAGAGCTCAAGCAAATGTTTTGAAAATGATGAGGGCAACAATGTACAAATGTGCTCAACACAGTGGATGTATGTATGGATTGTGATAAGAGTTGTATGATCCCCCAATAAAATGAGTAACAAAAAAAAAATTAAGAAAGAAACCCTTGTCTTTCTCCCATGGAGTAACTGGTGGTTTTGAACTTCTGACCCTGCAGTTAGCAACCCAATGTGTAACGCCTGGGGCTCCTATTCTGACGCATAGCTTTCTGAGAATGTAAATCTTCACCAGAGCAGACAGCCTCTCCTTTCTTCTGTGGAGCAGCTGGTGGGTTTGAACCACCAACCTCGTGGTTAGCAGCCCCACAGCACTACAAGGGCCCCTTTCTCTCGACCTGATTCACCTGT
Organism: Echinops telfairi; assembly: GCF_000313985.2. NCBI lineage: Eukaryota > Metazoa > Chordata > Mammalia > Afrosoricida > Tenrecidae > Echinops > Echinops telfairi. The sequence continues at coordinate 5,128,575 of NW_022103915.1, forward strand.
TTCCCTGACAGACAGAGCGTCTGTGGTGACAGAGAAAGCTTAAGGAACAGGACCTGGTGTGTCCTTAATTAAGGGGTGTGAGACCACGGAGGGTGTTGGGGGGTTCCAGCCAGCAGTGGGGCTCACGGAGACTTACGGAGCGTGAGGATTTTAAGAGGAAATCTGGATGACCTGCTTTGTGCTGCATGATGCCACCGTGACTGTTCACCGGCAGGGGAGGGGCCACACACCACGCGACTCTCCAGAGGCGACGCCTGGTCCCAGTTCTGCTTGCTCCAAAAGACCAGGGTCAGGCCTCAGTGACCTCGGCCCAGAGAATGCCAGGTGCGCCTGTGCCCAAGGGCCCGAGCCAGGGTAAGGGTTCTCTTTGGGCCACCGCACACCTGTGGGTGCTCCCTCTGCGGTCCCTGTGTTGCTGGAGGGAGCAGAGCGCTCCAATGGTCCCCGGCGCCCCGCCCACCAAGGCCACGCCCCCAGCGAGCCCGCCCCTCGCGCCAGGCCCCGCCCACCGGCCCGGCCCCGCCCC
>NW_022103915.1:5129745-5159774 GCF_000313985.2 Echinops telfairi
CGCATGGGCAGGGGACCCCCCCTTCCCGCAGGTGTGGCCGCGCCAGGGCGGGAGTCTGGGATCCGCCGGCCCGAAGCCCCCACCCCCGCCCTCGCTCTGGGGGTGCTGAGCCCCTGTTGTTCAGGGTTCAGAAGATGCCCCATTTCGGCCTTCCCCCCGAAGGAGGCTCTGGCGAGCATCACCTCCCCACTGCTCACCCCTCCTCCCCCTTTCCCGGCTCCTCATCCTTTCTTCTCGCACCTATGTCAAAAGCACAGCCCCCAGCCCCTAAAGGTCCCACTGGATGTATGATCCAGCCAGACAGCACTGCCTGTGGGGGTATCAGGTCTGGGGGGGTACCCGTGCCAACCCCCAGCGCCCCCATCCTCATCTCTGCGCCCTGTACTGACAGAACCCCTCCCGGGTTCTGCAATTACCTCCACCCCCCCACCCTTCCGCTCGCTTGTTTCAGTGTAATTTTACCTTCGGCATCACATGCCCTGAAAATGACCGTGTTTATCGTGCTTTCTGCCTGCCTGGGAACTTTACGAGAAGAATGGGAGCTAGACGGGGATTCCTTTGTGTCTGGCTTTTTCCCTTCAAGATGTCTCATGCATTCTTCTGTAAGGGTGGTTTGTGGGTTCTCGTTGGTGGCCCATTGTTTGAATGCAGCAGTATCCTGTTCTTGGCAGACTTTTGGGGTGTCTCTAGCTTTGGGCTATTAAAAAGTTAGGAATACTCTCTACTGTCTCCTGATGCCTGCATTTCAGTTCTGTGTAAATCCAGCAGTGGAATGTCTGGATCAGAAGGTCTGCCTTATCTTCAACTCTAGTTAAATAACGACCAGTTCGCAGAGGTTGTACCTCCTTTGCGGGCCATGGGCAAGTAAGTATCTGAGCGTTCCTGTTACTCCATGTCCTCAACAGCACTTGATGCTATCGGCCTCTTTCATGTCAGCCCTTCTGGTCCTGTGGAGTAGTATCTGTCTGCCTGTGACGAATCCTGTGTGGTTTCAGGTTGCAGTTTCCTGTTGCCTAATGAAGTGGTGTATCTTTTCTTGTTTGTTGCGGTGCCTGTGCAAACTTCTTGCCTAGTTTTCTCTGGGGGCTTACCTGCCGTTTTTTCCCCTCCCTGTTTCTGTTTTTGCACTCATTTGTGGGCGTGCTAACCTGAAGTCAAGAAGATGGTTTCCCATTCCCATAGCATTTTCTATAAAAGTCCTCATTTGGCCGTTCACACGAGGATCGACAACCCATGTGGAACTGATTTCTGTGTGAGGTGTAAGCTCAGAGTTAAGTTCAGGACTCAGATGGCTAACCTACCACTCATCCGGCCGGCCGGCCAGCACCCCATGGTGGCTTCCATGTCATGCTAGACGCTATGCCACCCATATTTCAACTGCCAGCAGAGTCCCAGTGGTGGGCAGGTTTCAGGAGAGCTTTCAGACTCCCATGAGCTAGGAAAAAGGAAGAGGCAGCTCACATCTGAGGGACTAAGCGCAGCTCTGCCTGATAGTAGTGTTGTACGTCTTCCTATCAGTTCTGACTCCCGACCCCCCAGTGTTCACGAGGTTCTCAGTATCTGACAAAGTGTGCATGCTTCTATAAGGTTTTCGGCGTTAATTCCTCTGAAGTGGATAACCTGCTCCTTCTTTATAGTCTGTTCTTAAATCTATAAGGTTCCCCAAAACCCGTTCACTCTGGGTGACCCCGCTGACATTAGAAAACACCTGCGACATAGCTTCCAGCATCACAGCAACACCCAAGCCACCGCAGTCCCACAAACTGCCGGACAAGTGGTAGTGTCTGGTAACAGTGCCGGAGGAGCCCCTCAGGCCGCAGGCTCAAGGTCAGACACTTGGCTGTTTTGTCTGTTGTACATTGGGTTGCTATGAGCCGGACCGACTCCACAACTCCTAACCACACAACACAGGGATATCCAGGGGGTCCAGCACCATCTACCGAAAGACTGTCATTTCCACAGAGGGCCACAGTGTCACACCTTCAGATCTTCCTCTGGACCTGAAGATACTCCTTGGTACCCTTTCTTGCAGGTCTGTGAGTGACGAACCATTAGTGTTTGACCTTTTGCTGCTTGACCCTTCTTTCACCTGTATGTTTCTATTTCTGAAGAGCAACTTTATTGAGATACAGCTGGTGGAATATAAAATTCACTCTCGTGAAATGTACAAGTCAGTGGTCTTTGCCGTGTTCAGAGTTGGGCAGTTCTTGCCCCATCTAACCTCCGCACGTTTCAACCTTCAGTAGTTACAGAAGGTAACCACTTGGTTTGCTCCGCCCCCTTTTTATTTGTGGCCTAGAACACATACAGAGAAAAACAGATTACATGTAGATGTATAGCTCACCTCATTAGAATTAGAATTCTTGATTTGCATTTTTCTTTCTTTTTTTTTTTTTCTTCAGTCCTTTAAAGATACCTCATGATCTTTTGACCTAGATTGTTTCGGTTAAGAAGTCACCTGTCAATCTGTTGCTCTTTTGAACATAACCGCATTGTTTTCTCGGGCTTTTAGCATATCTTCCTTTAAACCAAGCATACTGGTCAATACTGGTCAGATAGAAGAGGCTGGGGGAACTCCCAAGACTGTCCCGTACACGCCTTTCGGGCCTGGAGCTGAATTCACCCCTGCCCGTCAGAATAACCAGCCGTTTACGATCAGCAGGGCAGAGGTCACTCCAGGACAGAGTACAGAGGGCTAGGAAAGAAGAATGGGAACAGAAACCAGAGGGAGGAAGTGGGGAAGTGAGGGCGCTTTGTGGGGATTGCAGTGGATGAGTTGAAGAAACAAAATGTGATGACTTATCAGATGTAAGACTGACGGTCTGCTCTGAAAACCTTCGCCCAATTCGCAGTAAAAAGTTTTTATTGTTAATGCTTTCTCTCTGGTTTTCAGTCATTTTTCTATGCTGTCCAGTATGGATTTCTTTTTATTTATTTATCAGGGTTGGATCTGTGGCTCCCTGTCTTTCATTAGTTTGGGATGCTCTCCGTCATTAGTGCTGCAAATCTTGTTCTGGTTCAACCTCTCTCACCTTTACTTCTGGGACTGCGTTCAGATATGTCAGCTCTTGTCAGTCTGTCTCTTGTGTCTTCTAACCATTCTGTTGTGTCCTGCGGGTTTGTTTTGGTTGTATTTTTAATTCTGTGCATATGTGCTCCTCATTTGTCTTCCAGTCTACGAATTCTTCCCAACCTGTGGCTGAACGAACCCCAGGTTTTGGTGTAGTGGGTTGTTCGTTGGGCTGCTGACCACGAGATGGTTCAAAACCACCGCTGTTCCATGAAAGAAAGATGAGAATCTCTATTCCTGTACAGATTCCCAGTCTGGGGAAACCTACAGGGACCGTTCTACTTTGTCCTATGGCATTGCTATGAATTGGAATGAAGTTGATGGCAGTGAGTTATTTATATATGTTTTTGGATCTTTTAATTCCCACTTGGTTCTCTCTCTTTTCTTTTTAGTATTTCCAGTTATCTGCCAAAGTGATCGGTCTTGCCTTTTGTCTCCTCTAAGGTGTTAAGCACAATTATCTTCAAGCCTGATCCTGGCAGTGTCTGAATTGTCCCTGTGCAACCCCCAGTACCTATCTGTTCCTGCTGAGTGTCATTCACGTCATTTTGTCTCCTTACATACCTGGTGACTCTTATTTAATTGTGCGGTGGGTACCATATCTTCCAGATTGTTTGTAGGAATTGTTTGAGACCCGAGGTGATGCTTCCTCTTGCAGAGGGAATTCTCAGCGTGCTTCTGCCAGGCAAATAAAATGAAAACCCAAACTCACTGCCATGGGGTTGATACTGACTCGTAACAATCCTATAGCACAGGGTAGAACTGCCCCTGTGAGTTCCTGAGACTATAGCTGTTTATGGGAGGCGAAAGCCCCATCTTTCTCCCACAGAACTGCCGACCTATCAGATTGCAGCCCAACCCAGGGCTCCTGCCAGGCAAATGGGGGCATTTAAATCTGCGGCCCTTCCATTCCGCTCTCGGAACTGAGAAGTTCCCACGATGAGCTGCCTCCTTGAGAGTTCTGCCTGTTCAGTTCCCCTTTATTCCGAGGGTTGTTTTTCGCCAACCCCTTCACCCCGACCCTAATCCCAAGCCACTGTATGTCCCTTTCAGAACCGGCAAGTAATCCACTTAGAAATCCACTTACGGAGCCACCCACTGCCAGCCAGTCAATTCTGACCTATAGCGACCGGTTGGGATAGAATGGCCCCTGTGGGCTTCCAAGCTTGTAAACCCTTTCAGGAGCAGAGGGCCACCTCCGTGCCTGGTGGTCTCCAGCAGTGGAACTCCCTGTGCCCATTTAGGGAACTGGCGCCAAGCCCGGAGCTCTCCTTCAGGCCTTCAAACAGACGGCTCCCCCTCCCCCTCCCCCAGGTGTCTTTGGCTGGAGCGTGGTTCTGGTTGGTTTAGTCTGTGATTAGCGGGGCAGTTAGGCCACCAGGTTATGGACACCGGAAAGAACAGTAAGGCCTCATTTCCCAGGGAGCTTCAAAGAGTTCCTGGGAAAATTCTATTCTGTGCCCACTCCTCTGGCCAGGAGCTCTCTGAAGGCCCCTCCTGCTGTGTTCTTTTGAAGGCTTTGATCAAGTTCATTGTAGGAGGACCTGGTGGATTCCTTTTACTGGGTGACTGATTTGCCCCAGTGGACATTGAGGGGGAGGGGTTCAGAGATCAGAGGGATGGAAGGCGGGGGTGGGGAGTGGGGACGGCAGGGAGGTGCCTCTATCATTTCTATGTTTATCCCTTCCTCCCGCTTCTCGCCCTTCACCGTGGAAGGAGCTGAAGAAGTACTATCCTCTGGAACGGAACCTTTAGTTTTTAAAAAAAAAACACAATGGCATCACCACGCTGTCAATTCACACTCTTTGGGGTCAGATAACGGGGGGCCCGGGGCTGTGGAAACGCAGGCTCCGAAACAGTCCCCACAAACGAGTGGCGCGGACTTCTCGCTTCCCTTTGTAGGTTGCTCCGTTTTTAATGCAGGTTCTTTCTAAGCCTTACGGACAGTTTAGCACAGTTCTGTGTTGCAGACTGTTTATGGTTAGACATGATATTGACATGTGCTTCCAGCCCTCAGCTTTCCCAGATGTTCTTAACTGTGGTCAGGGGGTCTCTGGGCAGCGAGCGTGTCTTCCTGTACAATGCGGATATTGATGGACGGTTTGGTGTCTTCCACCCTCTCTGTCATCCCGGTGCAATCTGGATATTGATGGACCGTTTGCTTCAATGATGAAAGGGCTGGGCTGCTGGGTTTGTGGGGTTTTTTATCCTGCATTTTAGAATGAGCACAGCATTTCATTCCCCAGATAGATCATCTGCACAGTATAGGGATGCAGCCCCTGTCGGAAGCCTAGACAGGCCCCTCCAAGCTGCTGCCCCATCTAGTGTGTCCCAGAAAAACAAACAACCTGGCAACCTGGAGAGACATTTGGAAAACCAAACTGAAGACCCGAGGCACACCCGTGCCCACATGTTTGGGCGAGGACACACAGGCAGCCGTGTCACCCACGGTCTGCACCAGCTGCCACCGTGGGGGCCACACCATTTCTAAATCTGGTGAATGAGGGAGGAGAGGAAGGCATGTCTTGGGGTGGCCTGCTAAAGAAATTGATCCATGATCAGGAGTGGGGGGATGTCTCGTGTGTGCGTGCGTGTGTGTGTGTGTGTGTGTGTGTGTGTGTGTGTGCACATGTGCGCGCACCTGAGCCCTCTAGGCTCCCTCTGCCCTGTGTGGGGCACACCATGCTTACCTTGGGGACCACGTTCACCGGAACGCCATCACTCTTCAGGTTGTTTACACTATTACTGGTTTTGTGGTTTTGTTTGTATTAAGTTTACCAGTTTGTTTTACTTATTAATTCTTACATCATTGTAAGAAATTAAAGCTGAGTTTTATCTTTGTACTTGTATAAACTCCCTGAAACCAAACCCACTTGATGGTGTGTGTGTGTGTGTGTGTGTGTACATATGCATGTATATGTATATATACACATATATGAAATCAACATTGCTTCACACACATACACACACACACACACACACACACACCACACAATTCCCTTGAAAAAGAATTTGTTTTATAAGTTGACTGCTAACTGCAAGGTCAGCAGTTCAAAACCACCAGCCACTCCAAGGGAGAAGGATGAGGCTTTCTACTTCCATAGAGAACCACAGTCTGGGGACCCACAGGGGCAGTTCTGCCCTGTCCTAGAGGGTCACTGTGAGTCAGCCACCACTCAGTGGCAGTGAGTTTGCTTGTTGGTGTTTTATGACCGTTGGAGAAAGCTTGCAGTAGAAGAAATATAAGCTTGAAGAAGAGACAACTTACACCGTAGCAAATCCAGAGTGAAACACACTTCAAGCGGAGGTGAAAGCAGGCCTGAGAAGGGACCGGCATCAGTAAAGAGAGAATGCCTTGCCCACAGAGGGAGCCCTGGTGGCATAGAGGTTACACCTTGGGCTGCTAGCCCCAGGGTCAGCAGTTCAAACCCACCAGCCACTCCTTGGGAGAACGATAAGACTTTCTACTCCCATCAAGAGTTACAGTCTCAGAAACCCATGAGGGCAGTTCTAGAGGGTCACTAGGGGGCACAATGGTTAAGGGCTGGGGGTTCTAATCCTCCAGCCACTCCTTGGGAGAAAGATAAGACCATCTGCTTCTGCAAAGACGACAGCCTCTGAAACCCTGGAGCAGTCCACTCCTCGTGTGGGGCCCTGTGGGCAGCACGCAGCAGCGGCAGTGTTTCAGTCTCATTGTCTCATGGTTGTAAACAGTGCCCATGAATAGTTCTGCACCTACATCTGCAGGTGCATCTTTGATAACTTCTTTCTTAAGTTAGCAGAATGGTTTCCGCAGTCCCAAAGAGTCATAACTATCAATCGGTTGCCAGAATGTTCATTTTCAACAGAGAAAAAGGAGAAAGACAAAGTTAATAAAAGCAAGTTTCATACTTGTCTTAACTTTAGATTCCCCCCACCAAAAAAAAGGCAAAAGAAGGGCTAAAAGAAATGGAAACAAGTGAAGTAAGGGAGGGTGACACACACACACACACACACACACACATTCCTTATTCAGTGTCCGGCGTTCACATGCAGAGAAGGCGAATACGACACTGAGAGAGGAAGATCAGAGACGAAGCCATGCATTTGAATTACAGCGCTGGTGAGGAACATCAAAAGCACCACGGACTGCCCAGAGCTCCCCACCAATCTGTCTTAGAAGAAGCACAGCCAGATGCTCCTTAGAAGCAAGCATGGCGAAACTGTGCCTCACACACTTTGGGCATGTTTATCCGGAGAGACCAGCTCCTGGAAAAGGACACCGTGCTTGGTAAAGTGGAGGGACAGAGAAAAAGAGGAAGCCCTTCAACGAGCTAGATCGCACCGTCTGCAGCATGGGCCGAAACATAAGGGTGGCACAGGACCAATGGTGCTTTGTCCTGTTGCACATAGGGTCTCTCTCTGACTTGGAACGGACTCCACAGTACCTTGCAACAACAACCACTAAATTAAACACACACACATACCCCCTGCTGGGGCTACCCCCTGGATACTAACCTCAAAGTCAGTGGATCACACTCACCCGCCACTATGCAGGAGAAAGATGAGACTTCTTTTCCTGTAACGAGAAACAACCGTGAACACCTTGCACAGGGTCGGGTTTGGTGAGGGGGGTGGAGGTAGGGGGCAGGGCTAAGAATGGTGTAGTTCCACCGGATCACCAGTGGAGGGAGCCATGTTCCCGAGTCATCTACTGTGTGTGAGGGTGCTTTGTTTTCAGGACTGGAGGAGAGGCACCCTCTACCGTGACGTTTGAAGTTAAAATGACCTTGTTAACTTTGTGAGTCCTGCTGCAGCTTGAACTTTAGGGCCAGGCCGCTAGGATCCAGCCCTTTTAGCAACTAAATGACTCTGAGGGGTTGACCCCCCTCTTGTGAGCCTTTATTTTCCTCCAGGATCCATGGGCCCCTGTGTGGGAGTGAAACGGGCTGTCTGAAAAGTTCTCAGCTTGTGATGTTCCCGTAGAAGTTGACCCTGTGGGTTAAGCATGGCGAGGTCGGCCATCAGCTCCATCATGCTCGACAGTCTTGGAAGGGCTATGGGGCAGATCTGTTCTGTCTTACAGGGTCGCCATGACTGGGAACTAATTTGGCACCAGTAGGGATTTCGGTAGGTACCCTCTTCAAACCCAGCAGCTGCCCTGTGGGAGAAAGAGGAGGCTGCCTGCCCCCGTACAGATTGACAGAGGCAAAGAGGACCCGCGATGAGATGGACTGACACAGTGGCCACAGCAAGGATTGTGGGGATGGTGCAGGGCCGGGCAGTGTTTCCAGTGAACCAATATGGTGACCCCTCACCACAATGACCAGTCTGGCTGAGGACCCTTCCCGCTGACCATCCCTCTGTGGTACTCCATCATTTCCCCCTGTGATTCTGCTTCATGATAAGTGTTCTTGTCCACCTTATAAAGACAGGGACACTCTCTGTTCATCTCTGTTGGATTCCTAGAGCCCAGCTTGGGGCCACACGAAAGCCTGCGGCCCCTGATCTTCCACATCCAGGGTGCCAAGCCCTCCTCTCCTTCAGCAAGCAAGAGCGTGTCCTGTGCACATTGTGGGCGGTTTATGAGCCTTTCCCCAATCCCCATGATGCACTCTCCCACCGAGTCCCGCCCCTCAGACTGCTTGCTGAGCTCACAGGTTGAACAAGCACGGGGAAGTGATGGCGGGGGTGGGGTGGGTGGGGGGTTGGGGGGGGTGAGAGGTTGAAAGCATTCAGCACACACCCTACCTGATTGAAACCACCCCTCTCCCCTGGCTCTGTTCAAATGACTGCCTCCTGGGCCATGCAGGCGACCAAACCTGGCGTTCCCACTCTTGACAATGTTTCCATGGTTGTTAGGAGCTGCACCGTCGAGCCCCTTCCACAGTCAACCGAGCACAAGCAGACAGCCTTCTGGGCTCCCCCACGTCTAGCCCAGGTCCACCTGGCAGCAAATGATCTGTCCAAAATGCCCAAGATCAAAGGTGTCAGTTTGAAGACAGGTGTGATGGCAAGGGATTAGGTCAACTGGACACTCGGGTCAGGGCAGGGGCAGAGCTTAACCTGTTGGTTGCATTGAAGCCTGATGAGACCCTCTGGTGCCACCATCCTTAAATCCTTTTTGGCTCTATACCTTCTGCTAGAGCGGGGTCTTGCGTCTGGTCCCATGACCTCCTGTTTTGTTCCGGGAACTGTCAGCGGATCACAGCTGGTGGATTTTTTCGGCTGACGTCAGACCTCTGCATCCACCAGCCTGGGCCCTCCACTGACTGATTCGTCTTCCTGCTACCTCGTCATCAGCATCCATGTTAGGAAAAGCCCGATTGGAACCAAACTGGACTTAACCTACTTCTACAACTGTGTGCACCATTTTAAAAACAATAGCAGTCTCTTTCTTTAGACAGACATGTATAAGCGTCGGTGGTCTTGCTTATCAAGGGAACCTAACGCAGTTGGAGTACAAGTGACCTGAGCCCTGGTGGCTCCAGTCACTTCGTGCGCACAGGTGAAGGCTGACCAGTTCATGCGAAGACCAGAGAAGAATGGATGCACTTGAACTACGTTGCTGACGAAGAATATTGAAAATTACCATGCACTGTCAGAAGCACAAACAAACCTTGTCTCGGAAGAAGTTCAGCCAGAAGTCTCCTTGGAAGCGAGGATGGAGAGGCTCTATCTCACGTACTTTGGACCTGTGGCAAGAGGGGTCGCTCCCTGGTAAAGCACATCGTGCTTGGTAAAGCAGAGGGGCAACAAAAGAAGAGGAGGGCCCTCAACGAGATGGGTGGATGCAGTGACTGCGGCGTTGTGAGGCCGGTGCGGGACTGCGTGGTGTTTCATGCTGTTGTACATCAGGCCACTGTGAGCTGGAACCCACTCGATAGTGCCTGACAGCAGCCTGTGCTTGTCCTTTGGTAAATGCTTCGTGAATATTGGCATCAGCATTGTACCTACTATAGAAGATGCCTTGTGGCCTTCAGTTGAGCTGGGCATTGGCCCTTCTAAGTACAGGCCTTAGGCAGGCATCCCAAGGGATAGATGCTGACCTTCAAGATGACTGCAGTTCCTGTGTGTCCTTACGGAATTGATCATCTCCAGGGCAATGGTGCTTTAGTCCTTAGTCCAGGCTCCACCGAGAGATGACTTACTGGACGCCGTGTGGGGTCTATGTTCCCCTGTTCTTTGCAGGGCCATCGTCTAATTCTCATAGTCCGTGTGTGGCAGTTACATATCTGTAATGGAGTCTAGCCTGTCAATCAGGTCGTAGCCAATGAGGCCCCTGTGTGGGCATGGCCTTCTCCTGAGGATACTGGAGACTCCCGTCTTCCTCCCTGGAGACGGGTATTCTCCCTGCGAGAAATTCCTGTTGACAAGCCACATGAAGCTACACTGATGGAACTAGAGCCCTGGAATGGGAGGAGCCATGTGGAGACCCACGTTAGCTCTAAGACGCTTCCACTGCCACTGGTTCCACAAGACTTTCCACCCACTGGCCAGTGATCTTCCTGGATTCGGCTTCATTGTATGTGTTGTGTGAGTGTGACGAGGAATTTATAGACTGGTATCAGACATATGGGCTAACATTGGACATATGGACTTGATCTGGACTGAGCTGAGATGTTTTCTTAATATACAATTACTCTTTGATATAAAGATCTTTCTTATACATATTGGATTCTCACACATAGCAAGGGAAGGGCTGTGTGTGTGTGTGTGTGTGTGTGTGTGTGTGTGTCTATCTGTGTGAGAGAGAGAGAAATGCAGGCCTCAGGCCCGTGAAACCTACAACTTGGGGTGATTACGGCCTTAAACTCCTTGGGTGCAAGCCACTCTCGGGTGGTGTGACTTTCCAGGACAGGATCTCTCGTGCACTGAAGGCAGCCCTTCCCCCGCAGTGCAGACCACCTGTGGGCCCACAACCTGTTCTGGAGAGCAAATAGAAAAAACGATAGTGCCAGTGTACATCTCAGAACAGACCCTGTCTTCACCACTTCCTCACATACTGCTCAGCGATGTCTGTGCCCGTCTTCATTCTCCCACTGCCCGTCTCATTTCGGGGGCTCTTCGGCCTGGAAGAAGCACCCACTTACAAGATCCGTGAGTGTCCCGGTGGAAACCCAACCGATGCATCTGAGCACATAGGTTCAGCTCCCTCACGGCGCCAGCAGCCTGGAAGTCCCGCTTCTCCTCCGAGGGCCAGGTTCCGGGTCAGTGGATCTGGGGCAAGGTGTGGTTGGCTGGCTGGTTGCTTTTAATCTGCATGTTATTTTACTGTGCAGCCAAGAATGGAAAATACTGAGCTGGCCCTGAAGTCCTGAACCATGCCTGGAAGCAGTAAAATGTGGTGGGCCAGCCCTTCCAGGGGGAGGGGTTCTGTTCAGGGCGAGGGTGGACCAGGCACAGGCCAGCTGCAAAGGAACTGCAGTTATATTGGGATCATCTTAGGCCCTGGCCAGATTAAGGGGCCTGGGGCTGCATGTAGAGGAAACCCGGTGGTGTAGTGGTTTAAGTTGGGCTGCTAACCGCAAGGTCAGCGGTTCGAAACCACCAGGCACTCCTAGGGAGAACAAGGAGGCTTTCTACTCCTATAAAGAGTTCCAGTCTGGGAAACGCACAGGCGCAGTTCTACTCTGTGCTATGGGGTCTCTGTCAGTTAAAATCTACTCGGTGATAGTGAGGTCTTGAGTTTGGGGGTTGCATGTACCTCTGACTGACCTGCTTCCCAGAAGCACTCCAGAGCCCCCCAGTTACCAGTCGAGTTTTTACACACAGTGACTGGCACTCATTTCGGCCTCCAGGTGTATGGGAATGAACACAAGACTGGACCAAAACCCAAGAGCACCCACATGGACAGGTACCAACCAAAAACCAAACCCACCGCCATTGAGTTGATTCTGACCCGTAGCAACCCCACTGGCGGGGTAGCGGGGCCCCTCGGGGTTCCCCAGGCTGTGAATCTCAGTGGGAGCAGACTGCCACATCCTCCTCTCATGGAATTACTGGGAGGTTCGAACCACCAACCTTTCGGTTTGCAGCCCAGAGGGGCAGGGGGACTGAGGTCATCAGACTTTGGATGTAAAGAAACGTGGTGCGTGTGCTCACCACACTGTGTTGTGGTGTGCCTCTACGTGCCAGGAACCCTGGTGGTCACGTGGGTTAAGAACCCGGTGCTAACTACAAGTTTGGGGGTTCAAACCCCTTAGCTGCTCTGTGAGTGAAAAGTGAATCTGTCTAAAGAATCACAACCTTGAACCCCCCTGGGGCAGTTCTGCTTGGATGCAGAGTGCCCCTGTGAGCCGAGGGCAATGAGTGAGTGATGGTCATCTCTCCTTAGAGGCTGCCTCAGACAAGGGCTGCTGACTGCCACTTGGCCTGGTCTGTGTAGTGCCACTTGCCACGGGTGTAGTGTCTTTGTTTAGTCCCTGTGTTAGTCCGGGTAGACTAGAGAAACAAATTCATGGGCATGCATTTGTGTGTAAAACATTTGTACAGCCCAGTCCAGGTCAAGTCATAAGTCTGATATTAGTCCATATGTCCGATACCAATCTATAAAGTCCTCTTCAGACTCACAAAACACATGCAATGATGCAGAATGCAGGAAGATCACAGGCCAGTGCGTGAAAAGTTTTGTGGATCCAGTGACATTGTAAGCATCTCAATGCTGGCAGGGGTTTCCATGTGGCTTCTTCAGCTCCCAGGACTCTGGTTGCATCAGAGTAGGTCCATGTGGCTTCTCCTCAGGGATGTCTCACAGGGAGTAAGCAGAGAGAGTGTCTCCTGCCTCCAAGGAGGAATTATAGGAGTTCCCAGAATCCTCAAGAGAAGGCCATGCCCACACAAGAGGCCTCATTGGCTATGCAATGATTGACAGGATAGATTCTACCCCTTCCCTCCTGATCCTCTCAAATTGACAAGCAATTATATAACCACCACAATCATCTTGAGACATTACCTAACTCACTGTCATGAGTCGATTCCGATTCATGGAGACCTTGGTGGGAGAAAAATGAGGCTCTCTACTCCCGTCAAGAGTTACAGTCTCAGAAACCAACTGGGACAGTTCTGCCCTGTCCTAGAGGGTTGCCATGACAATCATGGCTTTTAGAATTTAGAGCTGGAAGATCCTCCCCACCCCACCCCCACCCCCACACACACACCCCACCCCACCCTGGAGATCAATATTTGACCTCACACTTTTTATCGGAAAAATAATTTTATTGGCAAATGAGATACTTTATTGTGCCAGCCTGGCCGATAAACACAAGTAGGATTAACTGAAGGGCAGAGAGATAAACGCCTTGGTGAGTCTCGCCTTTCTTGTCTCTCGCTCTTTGATCATTGGACCAGTGTGCGGCTGCCATGCTTGTCCTGTGCCTCAATTTAAAGGCTACACTACCTGTGTGGACTGTGTTGCTGTAAGTTGAGGTCCCTTTAAGACATCGCTGGAGCTGGGGACTGGCAGTTGGTGACCTGGCTGGCAGTTGGTGACCTGGCTGGCAGTTGGTGACCTGCCTTCTGATTGGCTGCTGTGCTGACATAGCCTAGCTCTCTCTATAAATAGAGGAAGATCTGGCAGCAGATTGGACTGGAAGGACTGCTAGTCTCTCACATCTCTCATCTCTCTCACGGCAGTGAGTTGAATTGAGCCATTTGTAGTGCTTTATAATTTAACTGTTTCTTTCTTGTATTATATATTTACCTGTATATGATTTAACAGTTCATTCCTTATTATATATCTAATTATCTTTATAAATAAATATATTAAATTATCGGCAATTTGGTTTTATCTCTCTAGAGAACCCTGTCTAACACAGCATATAATTCACATAAGATACAATTCATACTCAACAGTTCTGCTCACTGCCATCGAGTCAATGCTGACTCATAGCAACACCCTGTGGGTTCCCAATACTGCAGCTGTTGACGGCAGTGGAAAGCCTCGTCTTTCTCCTGCAGAGCTGCTGGTGGTTTTGAACTGCTGACTATGAGGATCACGGCCCAACCCGTAACCACTACTCCATAATTCAATGGTTCAACACAATAAGAAGAGTTGTGCTGTTATCACGACAATCACTACTATAGCATGTTCTTTGCTGTGCTCATTGTTGTTTGCTTCCAATTTTCCTCCAACCTCCCCTGTCATGCCCCTAGGTGCTTATTAATCCAGTTGTTCTCTCTATAGATGCACCTTTCCTGCAGAAAAACAACAACAATGACCAAATAAAACAGAAAAGCCTCCATAAAAGAGGGAGCAGAAACTATTAAAAACTAGAACAAATTTATGATGGGTCAAAGGGAGGTCAAATGATAAGGTACTGCCTGTTAACCTTCCTGCACCTGCCACAATTAACTACAGTGCACCCTGCCGGACAGCAAGGCCCGTCACAGCCCTGGACTATGGTCAGAGGGCATTAATTAGAGGCGTAATCCACGTGGGGACCCTGCACATTGATTTTCGGCTTCCACTGTCATCCATAGCCTTCTGCAAACCGGGTGTACACAGTTTAATTTCTGACACCCTTCCCTCCTCTGGATTTGGATCTTGAAGAGAAATGTATACTGGTGATGGTTTAGTTAAGCACAGGTGAATCTTACGCAGTAAGCACCAAGCTCAATTCTGTACACACAGTTTCAGTAGATGCAAATGATTTATTCACAGCATAGACCCCCTCTGTACTATGAATGTGTGCCTGTTGGTGTGGGTGCCATCAGGTGCCATCCTCGGCCTTGACTCATAGTGGCCCTGCATGCAATATGAAGAAGACTGACCAGCCCTGTGCCGTGCTCACAGTTGTTATGTGTGTCACCATTGTGGCAATCACTGTCTCGATCCATCTCTTTGAGGGTCTCCTTTTTGCTGTTACTGTTCTTGTTGACCCTCGACTTTACCAAACATGATGTCCTTTCTCTAGGCACTCGTCTCTCCTCATGACCTATCCCTAGCACGTGAGACCAATGCTCGTATCTGTGGACAGACTGATCAACGTCAGGCTCATCCACTGGCACTCTTCCCTTGTACCAGCTGAGATGTTGAACTGAGCAGCTCAGGGTCCTGTTTATAACACTCCCTTTCCTTGGAGAGAGGAAAATGCTCTTTTAATTTGTGTCACTGTGCAAAATAGAACTGTAAGCAACAGACTGAATCAGATAGAGAGGTGGCGTCCCAAGGGGAGGGGTGGCCTCCAGAGAAAACCAGCTGGTCCCAGCATGAGAGAAAAGGGGGGTATGCGTCACTGTCCAAGTCCACGGGCAATGAGGCAGCATGGCTGTGAGTGGCACAGATAGGTGGTAATTCACTCCGTGTTTACTGAGGTCACTATACTGATTCCTGGGCCGGGAGAAGGCATGGTTTTGTGTGCATGTAACTCACTCTCAGGAGAACAGAGAACAGCTGAACCCCAAGCTCAGCTTCTCTAAAGTGGTCATTGACTTTCGACAAAGGCGTCGAGACTATTCAATGGGAGAAGACTAGTGTTTCAAGAGATGCATTGAAGCAACTGTGTGCAAGAGAGTGAAGTTGGTTCCCTACCTCATCCCATATACAGAAAGCTAACTCGGGATGGATCTTAAACCTGAGTACAGAGCTAAAACTAGAAGACTTTCAGTGGGGAGTATCAGTGTAAATCTTTGTGACCTTGGTGCCTTAGAAATGTCACTCGAAGCAGAAGCCCCCAAGGGGAAGAATTGAACTTCATTGAAATGTAGAACCTTTGTGCTACAAACAATATCAAGAAAGTGACAAGACAATCTAGAGAATGGGAGGAAGTATTTGAAAAGTATCAGTCTGCCACATGGCTTGGATTTAGAGTATAGAAGGAACTTTTAAACAGGCAAATAATTTGAACAGCACTTCTGTAAAGAAAGCCTGTCCCGACGTCGCCACCTGTCATATAAGAAGGCTTGTTCCACATCCCTGGCCATTCAATGCCGACTCACAGCAACCTTGTAGGACAGTGCAGAACTGTCCCTGTAGGTTGCCGAGATTCTAACTCTTTACTGGAGTAGAGAGCCTTGTTGCTCTCCCTTGGTGTGGCTGGTGGGGTTCAAACTGCTGGCCTTTTGGTTAGCCCAATGTGTAGCTACTTCGTCACCAGACCTCCTTCCACCGATCATTAGAAAGAAGTAGGTCACGGCCCCTGTGAGCTGATACCTCTTCACACCACTAGGATGGCCATGCTTAATGAAAGGGATGGTGATGGTGTCAAGAGATTGTCAGGCTCAGGCGTCACTACTGAGAATGGAAAATGGAGCCGTCACTTTGAACATCAGCTTGGCAGTTCCTCCGATGTCAAGCAGAGAATTTTCCTGGGACCCAATCATGGCCCTCCGAGCATTTACCCGAGAGAGACGGAGACATCCACCCGCACCCAGCTGTGTCCGGGGATTGTCACAGCAGCAGTATGCATTGTGCCTGACTGGGGGCAGCCTGAATGGCCTCCAACAGAGAAGGTGCAGAGACCAAGGGTGCGCTACATGACATGACGGTGAAAAGGAGCAGGGGGACGAGGGAGGGGAAAAAAGAGAAGCTGATAGTTTTGAAAATGATTGATGGTGGCAACATGCGTGCAAATGTGCTTGATACAACTGATGTATGGATTGTTATAAGAGCTATAGGAGCCCCCAATAAAAGGATTTATAAAAAGACAAGAAGGGGGGCATCAAAAAAAAACAAGAAGAAGTTATAACTAGTGCAATAAAACAAGAAAATGAAATAAGAGGTTTGGGAAGGAAACAAGGAAAGGACAAGGAGCGAGGTCTGATTCTGCTGCAGTGGTGGTTGTCCTCCGTCAAAGAGGTCAGTCTTAACAGAAAAGTGGGTGAACAGAGACATCGGGCAGTGTAAGACATGAAAAAATAATAATAATTTATAAATTATCAAGGATTCGTGAAGGAGGGAGGGAGGGAGGGGAAAAATGAGCTGATACCAAGGGCTCAAGTAGAAAGAAAATGTTTTGAGAATGATGATGGCAACAAATGTACAAATGTGCTTGACACAATGGGTGGTTGGATGGATTGTGATGAATTGTATGAACCCCCAATAAAGTGATTTAAAAAAAGAAGTCAGTCTTGTCTTCAAACAAGCAACCGTCTGAGTGAGGCGTCAACTAAGCCCACATGGAAGCAGCGCACTGGCTGTGTGATCCAGGGATCAGCTATCATCCAAATCAGAAGGTGGGGACGGCCTCAGCCCTGCATCTGTGAGCATCTGGTGTGCAGAAAGCTGTGGGTGACAACAGGAACCCCAAATCAATTTGCAAGATTAAGCCTCCGGTGGATCCCCTCTGACCAGAGTCCAGGTTGGTGAACAGCCTTGCTATCAGCCGAGGGCACTGTGTAGGGGGTGATGGTAGATGCAGTTAGGTTAAAATGTAACCCCTGATCATTCTATCTCCCCTTGACCCCTGCTAAAGTTGTTTCTGATCCTAATATTTTCTGCTTTCATTTTGATTGAGGCCTTTCTGTGTTTTGTTTGGTTGTTGGTTTTGTTTGCTTGCTTCCTGTTAGTGTTTTGTATGCGATGTTGAATATGAAATCCAGGCTAGGTAGTTCTATAGAGACAGTCGCTGGGTTGGTAACTGCCTGGGGGCATCATAGGGGAGGGTGGAGGGAAAGGGGGAGCGAATATCAAGTACGAGAAGAAAATGTTCTGAAATGGATTGTGGTGATGACTGCACCATTCTTCATAGGGCTGAGTGACTCTGTTGTACGGGGTGTGAGGTATATGCCAAGGACACTAATAAAACATGAAAATAAGAGAAGCCCACCCAGAAGGTGTCGTCTTGTGTGAGTCCATGTCTAGGAAATGGATGTGTTCGCAGTGGGCAGATGCAGAGATTGGTGATTGCTCAGGGCTGGTGGAGACCGGGCAGGGAGGAGGCATAGTAGTGGTGGGAGACAGGGGAGTGACTGTTAGTACTATTAGGCTTCGTTTCAGGGTGATGAAATGTTCTGGGGGTAGATGGTGGAATGATCGCACAACTTTGGGAAAATAATAAGAACCAATTCTGACCACAGCAGCCTCCTAGATCACAGGATGAAACACAACAGCCCCCACCCCTGCTGCCACTATTCTTATGTGGGAGCCTGTTGTTACAGCCACTGTCAGTCCATCTCCTAAAGTGTACGTTGTTTCTACCTCTTAAATATTGCTAAATGGTTCAGGCTCTAATATGAGTTCCTGTTCTCTTCCTAAACTCTTCCCGGGGTAAGTGGCACCATCTGGCCGCTGTGTCTCTGCAGGTCTGGCTCGCCTGTTTTTCTCACCCTGGGAAGTCCCTTCTCCCATGTGCTTTTTCACCTGCAACGTTGCGCACGTTGGATGCAGCAGTTGCGGGGAGCTTTCCAGTCGGTTCCGACAGTGACGGCCCGCTCTGCCCTGTGCCCCCTCGTAGTCGTTGCTGTGCTTGAGCCCATGGGTGCTGTCCCCGGGCCAGCCCAGACTCTCTCACACAACACAGTCAGCTTCAAAGTGTCCTTGCAGTGGCCACACAGAACTCACCGACAGTATTTGTGACTAAGGGTTTATTAAGGCATTCACAGGCTCCAATGCCGGTGGACATGCTCAGGATAGAGCTGTGCAACCGATACCTGTTGCAGCGATCTCTCAGGACTGCTAATGCATGCCCCGAGGACGCGCCACTTAGCTGTAAGCGTCAGCACAGATAGTCAGCTCAAGATCTGTGGGCCAGCATGAGCTCCTCCAATTAGGTGCCCAGAGGCACCCACTCCACAAGCCAGCCTCCTGCCCCAGAGCACTCAGCTTTCCTTGCTCTGTGGCCTGGGAAGTCCACCGCTCCGTCTTAGGCTCCGGCTCTTGTTCTGCTGCTGTTCCTCTGATGTCACTGCTGTCTTCTGGCTAAAGGAGGCTCCCTGTGCAGGAATCTCAGAGTCCAGAGGACTCCACTCCTGGCTCATGCTGGTAGTGAGAGCCCACCCCCTTCCTTCCCACAGAATCCTCTCAGGGTCTTCTCCCGCCCATAGCCACCAGGAAACGGTCATTTGGTGGCAGTGACACATTCAGTAACTTACTGCCCCGAGAACTCCATTGCACAGAGTCTTCCTCTCTTTTGCTGACCCTCTGCTTTGCCCAGCATGTTGGGACACCTCCCGGTTGCCATCTCCCTCCCATCTTCCTGCCCAGCTCAGCTTCCCCTTCTGTCCTGGGACCTTCTGTGGCAAGCCCACCGGTGTGCACTGAGGACTGCCGTCGGGCTGCACCCGGTCTGTGCCTGTCTGTGACCCCAGACCCTCACCCAGGGCTTGTTCCCTTGTAGGTTCTCAGTAAATGTCGATGGACGTAAGCAAAGTCACAAGAAGAGTGTGAGGGTGGCATGAGGCAGACTGGTGAAGACTGGAGCCACG
The DNA here is from genome assembly GCF_000313985.2 of Echinops telfairi. Classification (NCBI taxonomy): domain Eukaryota; kingdom Metazoa; phylum Chordata; class Mammalia; order Afrosoricida; family Tenrecidae; genus Echinops; species Echinops telfairi. The sequence goes on from NW_022103915.1 coordinate 5,149,160, forward strand.
TTCAAACTCCACAGAGCAAAACATCCTGGAAGGTCCCCTTCCCCAGAGAATGCTGTGCTGGGGGGGGGCGCCACAAAGGTTGGCTACTAAAAGTCACTGCTAGGAGTTACAAAGTATCACTAGTTAGGGTTATAGTTTATACACATGTTAAAACGTGTCTGTGACCAGTGGGAAGACTTCCGATAAGTTCTCTCTGAAATACACTTTTATCATTAGGGTGCTTTCAAAGAGAGAGAAAGAGAGAGAGAAAAAATCCTATTCAAACAGTGAGTTTTGAGGGGTTCTGCTGGGCCGGTTACATCCAAGGCAGAGAGATCCACGCAGAAGGATCTGCTAACGATTTGTTGGAGATCATCCATGAACCCAAAGGGTCATCGTGATAGATTTTCTCAAAGGACCCAGGCCCACCAGCCAGAGCGTATTAGGAAGACATTTTATGAAAACTGCATTGGTGAGAGAAAGGCCAGAAGGGCCGTGCCAAGGAATTGTTTTCCATCACGGCGACACACCTGCTTGTTCTTCCAGTGTCAAGGGCTGTCTCAGGAGACCTGTTTCGGAAACCTGACCCCAGCACCATGTAGCCCTTCAGACTTCCTGTAGAGTTCCTCCAACTCCAAAAACATGGAAAAGGGACGTGTCATGGTTCTGAGTGGGATTGCTAACCTCAAGATCAGCTGTTTGAAACCATCAGCCACCCCTCAGGAGAAGTCGAGGCTTTTCTACTCCCATAAGGAGTTGCACTCGTAGAACCCTTCAGAGGCAGTTCTACCCTGTCCTATAGGGCTGCCCTGAGTCAGCATCGACTGGATGAGTCTGGACAAAGCTGATGACCATCCCCTCCCCCATGGCAGGGGGATGCAAACCACCAAGCTCTTCATTAGCAGCTATTGCTCAGCCACTGGGCCACCAGGGCCTTGTTTACATGGACCGCCATTCCCATTTTATAGTTCAGGAACTCAGAGAACAAGAGAGTGAGCGCTGGACAGTGGAAGCGTTGTTTGGGTTCACATAGTGCCCTTGTGCAAAGCAAGTTCCCAAGCACGTCTTTATCCCCGGTTTTCCGGGCACTAGAGCCCTCAGTGATCCCATCAGGAGCCCTGGTGGCGTAGTAGCTTATGTGTTGGGCTGCTAACCACAAGGTCAGCCGTTTGAAGCCATCAGTTATTCACTCCAAATGAGTCTGGATCCCCCTGGACTCCAGCCCATTCACTGCAGTTCCTGCACCCCTCTCTCCCGCTCTCGTTTGAAGTCATATACAGTGTACACTTTGTCACCGCGTAAGACTTTTAAGAGTAGGAAGACGCAAGGTAAATGGACAACATGCTCCCTCCCATAACACCCAGAGATTAAATAGGAAGAAAGCAAACCACACCAAACCCACAGTGGCCCTGTCGATTCCACCTCATGGTAACCCTCCCCGAGGGCAGAGTGGAACTGCTCGGCTGACTTCCCTCTGGAGCCCAACGACCTCCAGCTGGCAGGTGGGTCAGCAGCACTGTGCTTAACCTGCTGGTCACCGGGACTCTTTCATCCAGAGTTGGTCACCGTGCACTTGCTGAGCGCCCTAGCGTCCCCCTGCACGTGTGCTTCTTACACAATACAGATGTCGTGGTTCTGTGCCCTGCATACTTCGTAGTAACCTGTAAGCGTCAGGGTTACTAGCATATATGTTGTGACACAGTCTTCCAGAGCCTAATCCCTTTACCCCCACCCCCAAAGATCTGTATGGAAATGTTCACACTCAGGGAATGATCCAGTCAATACCCATGTACCTGCCTTGATGCCCTGGGCTGACTGGCCTTTCTGCATCCATAGACCTCCCTCTCTCCATCCAGCAATTCGTCTTATTGCTGCTGTTGTTGCCAGCTCTCTAATAATAGTTTACTCATGGAAGAAACAAACCAACCTGTGTGATGACGAGGTGTTGATGGGATCAGGTATCAGGCATCAGAAGACCTCAAACAAACAACCATTTCTATATGAACAAAGGGTCGCAGTGGAGACCCAAAGCCCATCTGTAGACAATTGGACATCCCCTCAGAGAAGGGTCACAAGGAAGGGACAAGCTAGCCGGAGTGCAGTATATCACCGACAAAACAATCAATATTCCTCTAGTTCGTTAATGCTTCTTCCCCCAACCCCACCCCTATTATCATGACCCCAGTTCAACCTTACAAATCTGGCTAGACCAGGTCGTGTTCACTGCTACAGATAGAGCTCTGGACACAGAATCCAGGACAGATAAACCCTCAGGAATAATAGTGGGACTAGCAATACCATAAGGTTAGGGGGAAGGTGGGGGGAGAAAAGGGGAATCAATCCCAATGATCGACATATAAACACCCCCCCCCAGGGAGAACAATAGAAATGTGGGTGAAGGGAGACAGCATACAGTATAAAATATGAAAATTAAAATAATTTATAAATTATCAAGCGTTCATGAGGGTATGGGTGTGGAGGAGGGAGGGCCAAAAAAGAGGATCTGATACCAAGGGCTCAAGTAGAAAGAAAATGTTTTGGAAATGATGTTAGCAACACATGTACAACTGTGCATGATACAATTGCAATGTGGATTGTTATAAGAGCTGTAAGAGCCCCCAATTAAATGATTTATTAAAATTTAAAATAATAATATTTTACTGAGTGGATGTATGTAGATGACTAAGCCCATCCTCATTCTTACGAATGTAGATGATTTTCCATTTATGAGCCACACTGATAATGCACATTCCTATCAATGTATATAATTGTTTCTTCACATTTCTAGAAGTAAATTTAGTAAGAGAAACTAAAACAATAATAACAAGGGGGGGGGAGACCCCACCTCACTGCCATTGAGCCGATGCTGACCCTATAGGACCCCTGTGGGATTCTGAGACTAACTCTTCACGGGAGTAGAAAACCCCATCTTTCTTCCTCAGAGTGGCTGCTGGCAGTTAGCAGCCCCATTCAGAACCACGACACCAGTTCAAAAGCTCCGGTTGGCTAACAGAGCATAGCCCCTGCAGCAGCTTTTCACACGCCCCACCCCCTTGTGTACAAAGAGCTGGCACTGCCAGGCTATCGTGGTGTGTGCACTGCACACACGGGGTGAGTCAAGACGTATCGCCATCGTTCACAGCACGCCTGATCAAGCAGAAGTGTCGCAATGTGAAGCCGTTGTCTCTACATCACCTCCATCAAGGTCCCTGCTTCTCAGGTGGCATGTCCCGCTCTCTGACCCTCACCTGAAGGACTCTGGGCTCCTCAGGTTCCTTTCATCAGAACGGCTGTTTGGGCCTCCTCGGGGGCCTCAAATCGTGCTCCTTTCAGTCTTCTTAGTTTGGGGGACAAGCAGATCAGGAGGGGCCCGACCAGGGCTGTCGGGTGGCTGGGGGCAGGTTTACCAGCGGGATTCTGCTGCCCTTGAAGGAGGAGTGTGAGCTGAATTCATCACCAAGGAGGTTTTTCCATTTCCTTAACACTTATTCCCGGTGAGTCCTCGTGGCTGTCGTGTGTCCTTCAAGAAAGTCTATGAAGGTGATTCCTTTGGAGTATGCAACAAGTAGTTCCCCTATCTTTCTGAGCTGCCCCTCCCTGCCTTGAATCTCAGTTGGCCCAGCGGGTCCCCTCAAACTACTGTTTCCATAGCCTTCCCCCCTTTTTGGGGGGTAGCTTCACCATTGTGTTACCAGAGCTTTTAGGCTATTTCCAAACCACCCTCCCCGCCCCCCGCCTGCATTTTCCCAAGATTAAGTGATTATTAAAACCATCTCCAAATGAACATTCAGGGCATAGCATTGAGTCTTCCCAAAGGGGACATTCCAGAAAAAGTCTCCTTCCTTGGTTTATGTACCCCTCTTTCTGTCGGGCTGAGATCTGTATGGCCGGCACTTCGAAACCAAAGCAGCTCCAAGAGAGAAAGACTGGGCTTTCTACTCCTGTAAACAGTTACCATCTCGGAAACCCAAAGGGGGCGCTGTGAGTCCACACTGACTCGATAGCATCGAGTAGCCTGCACTACCAGTCTGTCCTAGAAGTAGATGTTGGGCTTAGGGAGGGCAGCCACCAGCAAGGCCAGAGACAAGCATGAAAGGACAAGGACAGACCCGCAGACTGACATACAAGCCTGTGACGGCTTGGGAATGCCTCTTCCTTCCACTCAGGCTAGAAACCCCCCTGCCCAGTGCATAGGTGCTGGCGAGGGAAGCCAGTGCATCAGAGAGCCAGAAAGACATGGTGAGGCATAAGGCCTGGGGAGAAACCCAAGGATGCCCTCTTGATCAATGGTTACTGTGGAGTTGCAGCGTTTCTCTGCCAGTGAATTGTCCCATGGGTCTCCGAGTGAGCCTGGGGGGAGGGCAGCATGATGAGGGTGGCAGCGGATGAGCCACCCTCTCTCTTGTTGTCTCCTTGATAACTTAGTCAAAGGAAGACGGAGCGTCTTTCCGGACATTCTCAGAATGAACCTCCTCAGGCTTCTCAGGTAATAAGTTTTTCTTGCTTGGTATATTTTAATTTGTTCGTCGTCAGTGGATTGATGTTGTTGCTGTTTTGTTGTACAGTGTTGCTTGGTTTTGCTCTGTCTTGTTTTTATGCATGTTGTCTCCGCAGGCCTGTCTGGATAGGACAGGCTGGATGAACAATCTGGAGGAGAAAACAACGGGACTGACAGTTCCGGGGGGACATGGGAGAGGGGGAGGAGGGGGGAAGGGAAGAAGAGGGGATAACAAACCCAGGGACAAGGGAACAACAAGCGATCCAAATTGGTGGGGAGGTGAGTGTGGGAGACCTGGTAGGGCAGGATCAAGGGGAACGTAACAAAGAGGAAGTGCTGAAATCCTGGTGGGGACTGAGCATGATAGTGGGACAGGAGGAGAATCAATGGAAATAGAGGAAAAAGCTGGGAGGCAAAGGGTATTTATAGAGCTCTAGATAAAGACATGTACATATACAAATATATTATATGAGGATGGGGAAATAGATCTATGAGCCTACATTTATAGGTTTAGTATTAAGGTAGCAGAAGGACATTGGGCCTCCACTCAAGTACTCCCTCAACACAAGAATACTTTCTTCTAGTAAATTGGCATTCTATGATGCTCACCTTCCCGACACACCGCTGAAGACAAAGCGGGTGAATAAGCAAATGTGGTGAAGAAAGCTGATGGTGCCCGGCTATCAAAAGATATAGCGTCTGGGGTCTTAAAAGCTTGAAGGTAAACAAGCGGCCATCTAGCTCAGAAGCAACAAAGCCCACATGGAACAACATATCAACCTGTGTGATCACGGGGTGTCGAACGGATCACTGAAGACAAATGGGTGCATAAGCAAATGTGGTGAAGAAAGCTGATGGTGCCCGGCTATCAAAAGGTATAGCGTCTGGGGTCTTAAAGGCTTGAAGGTAATCAAGCGGCCATCTAGCTCAGAAGCAACAAAGCCCACATGGAAGAAGCACCCCAGCCTATGCAACCACGAGGTGTCGAAGGGATCAGGTGTAAGGCATCATCAGAACAAAAAATCTTACCATAGTGAATGATGGGGGCAGTGTGGAGTGGAGATCCAAAGCCCATTAGTAGGCCACTGGAGATCCCCTTGCAGAGGGGTCTCGGGGAGGAGATGAGCCAGTCAGGGTGCGATGTAACAATGATGAGAAATACAATCTTCCTCTAGTTCCTAAAGGTTTCCTCCCCGCTCCCACTACCATGACTCGAATTCTATCTTGCAAGACTGGCTGGACCAGAGGAGGTACACTGGTACAGATAGGAAATGAAAATACAGGGAATCCAGGACAGATGAGCCCTATAGGACCAGTGGTGTGAGTGGCAAAACAGGGAGGGTAAAGGGAGAATGGGTAGGAAAGAGGGAACCGATTACATGGAACTGTGTGTGACCTCCTCCCTGGGGGACAGACAACCGAAAAGTGGATGAAGGGAGACGTCGGACTGGGCAAGATATGACAAAATACCCATTTATAAACTATCAAGGGCTCATGTGGGAGGGGGGAGCGGGGAGGGAGGGGAAAAATGAGGACCTAATGTCGGAGGTTTAAATGGAGAGAAAATGTTTTGAGAAACGATGTACAAATGCGCTTTACACAATTGATGTGTGTATGGATTGGGATAACAGTTGTATGAGCCCCTAATAAAATGTTAAAAAAGAAAAAATAAATAAATAAATAAAAATTAAAAAAAAATAATAATAATGCACCATGGACCACGTTTCCCGGACTCCGGAGCCCAGTTGGGGGTGCTGAGCCTGTGACCCCCCCACGGGTCTCCCGTATGCCTGTGGTGTGTGGTGCATAACGAAAGGGGCCAGGAAGCTGATAGGCTTGCCTCCCAACCATGTACTTCTGGAAGAAGAGGAAGAGGCCTATGCTCCACCGGGACAAGCACCTTTGCCTCTATGAGGGGCCGGGGCAGGATGTGAGACTGGAGCCCAGGAGCTCCTGGCTGGTGGGGGGTGGGGGTGGGGGTGGGAGTTCCACCCTGTTGGCACTTGTGAGCAGACCTCCAAAAGTTTGTTTTTTAAATTTATTTATTTCCTAAATGCTTATTTTTAGTAGGATACTGTTTTTGTGCTGTTGTTGCAACAGATCGTCTGAAGGATATGCATTCCGGTTTTCCTTAAAGCTTTCTTTTTCTGCGTAATGTCTGTGCTCAGCAGTGGCATTTCTTTTCCTGGTTTATGTGGCCCTTTTTGCTCCGACTTAATAAGAGCTGCAAAGCTGGCGAGGCGCTCAAGCAGAAGGGAGAATGGTTGCTGGAAGGAGCCCTGGTGGGCTGGTCACTGCAAGGTCGGCAGTTTGAACTCACCAGCTGCTCCCTGGGAGAAAGGTGAGGCTGTGTGCTCCAGTACAGGTTTCATCCGGAAAGCCCCAGGAGCAGGCCTACTCTGTCCTGCAAGGGTCACTATGACTGAGAATCTACTCGGCAGCAGTGGGTTTGTTCTGAGCTTTGTTGCCTGAGAACTTCGAACTCATGTGGCCTGGCTCGAGGGTTCCGTTGAGAACATCGCTGGGGTGGTGCCTGGAGGCCTCTTTTCTGGGATGGGTCGTGTTGAGGGGGGGCTGCAGGGGAGAAGATGACTGGGGCTTCGCTCTCCAGAGGCATGCTCTGACTTCATGCCCTCTGTTTGCAGCCTGTGGCTCCTGCCTGCTGCCCGAGGACCTGGTTATCCCCAGACCAGGCTCACCCTCTGTGTGGGCGGGGAGGGGGCCGATTTAATTCCTGTCTGAACTCTGTGAAAAAGAGATTCCATGTGGATGTTGAGTTCAGAAGTTCGGCTTGGCGGGAAGGCTGAGCTGGCGTGCTCACAGGCGGTCAGTGATAAGGTAAAGATAGCAGCCGCAGTGTCTTGGTTGAGCGGCCTTACTTGCCGGGTGCTATTCCAAATGCTCAGCAGACATGAGCATGAGCACACTTCATCTTGACAGTGAGTCAGCAGGCGGTGCTAGTACTCCTCCTGTCTCAGAGGTGAGGAACCTGAAGCCAGGCAACTCAGGGACCCCCACAGATCCAAAACTGGAGAGCCACCCCCCTGAGCCCACCAGGCGTCCCCAGGCCAGGCCTTCCCAATACTCTGCATTCAGGTCTCTGCAACGCAGGCCTCCTCTGTGCACCTGCTAGACCTCCCCATGTCAGTTCTCTCCTGACATCTCTTTAAAAAGTCACCTGCCAGGATTCGTCTGCGCTGAACTAGGGCTCTTTGGTTACTTCTCCTGTGACCCACTGAGAAATCCGGCCTCCCACGGAGAATCCCAAGCGTGGAGGGAGTTCCGAAGCCTGAAGGAGAGGGTCTTGTGGGAGCGGAGTCATCACAATTCGCTTCCTGTGGTTCAGCTGCTATTCCTGGAGGTGCGGCTCCAGGTAGGAGAGCCAGAGGTTGAGGTTTTACGGACGCCGCTAGCCATAGATGGTAGTTGGTGCTCAGGACCCTTGGCCAGGATGCAAGGCTCCAGTTCTGGGAGAGGAACGCATTAGGACCGGGAGGGTCTGGGGAGAGGGGTGAGGATTAGGACAGGAAGAGTTTGGGGAGGCGCATAGGGATTAGGACAGGTGTTACTGGAACCAGGTGCTTAATCTTTTACTGAAAGAATGACTCGGGTCAGACATAGAAAACGGCTTCCCTTAACACACTCGAGTGGGCAGGGAGTATTGAAGGGCTCCCTGGGGGCCTGAGGGATTCTGGAAGTTTCCACTGGAGCATGCTCTGGCTCCACAAGATGGCATCTCATGGCAGAGTCCACAAGATGGTGCTGCATCTCAGGCTCTGAAGCAGTATGTGTGTGTGTGTGTGTGTGTGTGTGTGTGTGTGTGTGTGTCTGTGTGTGTGTGAACGTCTTGTAACGCTACAGCAGGCCTGGCTCCGGGAGCTGAACTCTGGTCCCACTGAAAGTCGATTGTAGAAGGGAATTACTGCCGCCTCAGCCTCCAGTCGAACCGCCTTTGTCTGAGCTCCCCCTACCCCGGCTCAGTGGCCTCCTGTGCAGGTGACAGTCGCCCACTGAATAAGGAAGACTGAAGCAAAATCGATGCGTTTGAATTCTGGCACCGGCCAAGACTATTGAAAACACTACAGACTGCCGAAAGGACAAACAGATCTGTCTCCGAAGAAGCACAGCCAGAGAGCTCCTTAGAGACAAGGGTGGCGGACTTGGTCTCATGTGCTTTGGGCACGCTGTCAGGAGGGACCAATCCCTGGAGGAGGCCGTCATGTTGGTGAAGTAGCGGGCAGCAAAGAAGAGGCCGGCCTCGAGGAGATGGATGGACACAGTGGCTGCCACAGTGGGCCCCGGCACAGGGACACTTGTGAGGCTGGTGCAGTCAGAAACCTCACAATGACATCTAACAACCCTGTCTCAGTAGTAGAGTACAGGGAGGGAGAAGGGTGGGGTTAGGACAGGGAGTGTCTGGCAGGGGGGTTGGCATTAGGATCAGAAGACCCTGGGGAAAGGGCTGGGAATGGGGTGGCCGTTACCTGGAGGCAGATAACGAATCCGTCAAAGGAGCCGTGCTGGTGTAGCACTGAAGTCCTCGGCTGCAAACTGAGAAGCAGCTGATTGCAACCAAATCCAGGAGGCCAACTTTACTTTCAGGCATACGGGGACTTCATCTCTTCCTGGCAACACTCCTAAGGTTCAATAAATTATTTTCTCTCTCTCTTTACCCCCAGTAGGTTTATTAACTAATACAAGTTGAATGGTGGTGGTCCGATTTTAAAGACCATCTGAGTTTAGTTGATTCGAGCCAAGAGGCTAGAAAAGAAACTAGCCCATAAACAAACAAACGACACCTCCACCCTGCACGGAAGCTCTGACGACATAAGCATCACTGCTTCCCAGGGCCAGGATGGTTGGTAGGTGCAATCCAGTTGCGTCTGCCTAATAGCAACCCAATGTACCACAGAAGAAAACGAGGTGCTTGGTCCTGTGCCAGCCTCCCCTTGCTCTGACGTGTGAGCCCATGGTGGCGGCCGCTGCGCCAGTCCATCTCGCAGAAAGGCTTTCTGTTCATCGACAAGAAAACTGAGGTTCAGAGAAGTAGCTTGCCCACTGCCACCCATTTGTCAGTGCCCACCGGAGGCTGGATTTCCCCCGGTGCTTTCAGTGCAGCCTGGACTTCTTCCTGCAATACCATCCGCTGGAGCAGGGAAAACCATCCTGGGGCCGAGGGAAAGAGCTAGCCTTTATCAAATGTCTGCCAACTTATTCTCTCACATAGCCCATTTTTGGCCTTATAGGAGCCCCAGAGGCGCAGCAGTTAAGCATGGTGCCAACAGCTGAAGGGTCCGTGGCTGAAACCTGCCAGCCTTCATGCAGGTGAAGGGTGTGGCAGTTGGCTTTTACGAAGATTACCCCCTTAGGACCCTGTAGGGGAAAGTTCAGGTAGACTAGAGAAACAAATTCATAGAGACACTTATATGTGTTTAAGAAAGAGCTTTATATACAAGAGCAGTTGAATACTGAGAAAATATCCCAGCCCAATCCAGTTCAAGTCCATAAGTCCGATATTAGCCCATATGTCCGATACCAATCATAAAGGCCTCTTCAGACTCACGAAACACATGCAATGAGACGGAATGCAGGAAGATCACAGGCTAGTGGGTAGGAGTCTTATAGATCCAGTGGCGTTGTAAGCATCTCAGCGCTGGCAGGCATCTCCACATGGCTTCTCCAGCTCCCAGGGTTCTGGCTGTATCAGGGTGGCTTCATGTGGCTTCTTGTCAGAAATGTCTTGCAGGGAGTGAGCAGAGAGAGAGTGTGTCTCCCGCCTCCAGGGAGGAAATACAAAAGTTCCCAGAATTCTCAGGAGAAGGCCATGCCCACACAGAGGCCTCATTGGCTATATCCTGATTGACAGGCTAGACTCCACCCCTACACTTAATCCTCAAATTGACACCAGAGTATGTAACTACCACAGTTCTGCTCTGTGCTCTAGGGCTGCGTGGAGTTGGAATGGACTCGGCGACAATGGGTTTGGAATCTTATCACTGAAGACAAATGGGTGCATAAGCAAATGTGGCGAAGAAAGCTGATGGTGCCTGGCTATCAAGAAGTATAGCGTCTGGGGTCTTAAAGGCTTGAAGGTAATCAAGCAGCCATCAAGCTCAGAAGCAACAAAGCCCATATGGA
>NW_022103915.1:5160439-5163371 GCF_000313985.2 Echinops telfairi
AATGCGCTTTACACAATTGATGTGTGTATGGATTGGGATAACAGTTGTATGAGCCCCTAATAAAATGTAAAAAAAAAAAAAAAAAGAAGAAGCAGGAAGCATCAAAAGAATGCCCAGAGTCACTTTGCCAACAAGAATTGGTCCGTGTCCAATTGGTCAGCTTCAGGAGGTAACATAATCAGGAGCTGATGGTATTGAAGGCAGAAGTCCAGGCTGCTCTGAAAACATAGGGGAAAATCAAGCCTCCGGGCATTGAGATGTCACGGCAATGTTTGTTAAACCAAATGGGTGCAACGCTAGAAGAGCTCACTTGTTTATTATTCCAAGAAATCTTTAAGACAGCTACTTAGCCAGCCACCTAGCAGAGATCCATATCTGCGCCTGTTCCAAAGACAGGTGACCCGGCAGAATGCGGAACTTATCCAACAATACCATTCATATTACCCACAAATAAAAATTATCAGAAGTTCATTCAACTATGGTTGCAGCAGTCCATCGACAGAGAGCTGCCAGGAATTCAAGCTGGCTTCAGAAGGGGGCGTGGAATGAGGGATGTCATTGCCGATGCCAGATGGATCTTGGCTCAAAGCAGAGAATAACAGAAAGACGACTAGTGTTGTATTGACTGTGCTAAGGCATTCGATGGTGTGGATCCTCACAAACTATGGGTAGCCTTGAGAAGAACGGGAATTCCAGCACACTTCTTTGTACTCGTGGGGAATGTATACATAGACCAAGAGGCAGGTGTTCAAACAGAATATGGGGACCCTGCCTGGTTTAAGACTGGGGAAGGTGTGTGTTAGGGTTGTATCTTTCTGCCAGACTAAACGGGGAAGAATGGCATCAGGGTTGGAGGGAGCCTTATTCATAACCCTCGGGATGCAGATGACACAACGTGCTTGCTCAAAGTGGGGAGGACTTGAAGCACTTGCTGATGAAGATCCAAGCTTAGAGCCTTCAGTATGGATGAAGGCTCCACACAAAGAGAGCAAAGATCCTCACCCTGGACCGATAAGCAGCGTGATAAATGGAAAGAAGATTGAGGTGTCAAATACTTCCTTTTCTTTAGATCCACAGTCACTGCCCAGGGAAGCACCAGTCAGGAGATCAGACCACATGCTGCCTTAGGCAGATCTGCTGCACAAGACCTCTTCCAAGTGTTCAAAAGCAGCAGTGTCACTTTGAAGGTGTGCCTGACCCAAGCCCTGGTGGTTTTGATCTCGTGCGTGGGAAAGCTAGATAATGAATAGGGATGGCCAAAGGAGAATGAATGCCTTTGACTTCGGTGCTGGTGACGGACACTGAATATACCGTGGACCGCCAGGAGAACAAACATCCGTTGGAGGAAGAAGTACAGCAACACTGTTGTTTAGAAAGGAGCTGGTGAGACTTTCTCGCGTGCTTTGGACATGTTATCAGGGTGGACAAGTCCAGACCTCAAGCGGGGTCAAATAAAACCCAAAACCCACCCCCCCGGCCATCAGCTTGATTCTGATGGGTAGCGACCATAGGGTTTCTGAGGCATTGAATCTCTGCGGCAGCAGACTCGTTTCCAATCTCGTGGCCAGCAGTCCTAAGCTTACCTGCCAGGGCCACCAGGGCTAAACACCAGAGGGTCTGTGCAGAGGAGCGAGACCCTCCCGGGCTTGAAACAGTGGGCTCAAACAGCGACGATGGTGAGGCTAGCGCAGGCCTGAGCAGCGTTCTGTCCTGTTGTGCAGACACTAAGCACAGAGCTGACTGGACGGCCCCCAAGGACCACAACGATGTGAAGTCGGTTTGAACCCATTTTAGAGATGAAACAGGTCAGGCATTCAGCGTAAGTTGCTGAGAGTTGGCATCTAGGTAGTGAGCATGCTGATCATTAAATCCAGCTCCGTTTGGCGCCGACGCTCAGAGGGCAGCACTGGGCGCCCCTCGCTCCCTCCCTCCCTCCCTCACTCCGCCAGGTTTGAATTGCCGAGCAAGCTCCAGGTCTTGGTTCTGCCCCTGGGTCTCACACTCGGGATCCTACCTGTCACGTGATGCGCTGTTGGAATCCAGGAAGGTAACCGTGCTGTACAGGTGTTCTATCTGTGTGCTGGAAGGATCCCTGGATGGGGTGTAAAAATCTTACTGATTGATTGTAAAAATTCAGCACTGGAAAACAATACAAATCACCCAATGTTTCCTGGAGATGAGCATACTGTATTTGGAAGGCCTGAGAGGGAGTCTGCAACTTCTTGGACCTCCATTTCCTCCCAGGGGTGCACCCGGGCAGCTGCTTAGTACCAGACTGAATGCGTGCGTTTGCTGTCCACGCCTTCAGCCCCGCAGTCCTCGCTCTGTGCCTGGAAGGGCTTTCTTGGCAGTGGCCCTCCTGTCAGGGTGACACTGGAGTAGCTGCACCGTCCCTGCAGGAGCGTTGTTGGCCCCATTACTGAAAGGTTCACTTGCACTGGGAAGAGTTCTGCCGACATAACCCAATTTCATCTTCTTTTTTTGTTTGTGTGGTTTTGTTTTGGTTTTTTTTTAAATCATTTTATTGGGGGCTCTTACAACTCTTGTTATAATCCATACATCAATTGGTTTTTTTAATAATTTTACTAGGGGCTCATACAACTCTTATCACAATCCATACATACATCAATTGTGTAAAGCACATTTGTGCATTCGTTGCCCTCATCATTCTCAAAATATTTGCTCTCCACTTAAGCCCCTGGCATCAGCTCCTCATTTTTCCCCTCCCTCCTCACCCCCTCCCTCATGAGCCCTTGATAATTTATAAATTATTTGTCATCTCTTACCCTGTCCGACGTCTCCCTTCACCCACTTTTCTGTTGTCTGTCTCCCAGGGAGGAGGTCACATGTAGATCCCTGTAATTGGTTCCCCCTTTCCAACCTACCCTCCCAGTATCACCACTCACACCACTGGTCCTGAAGGGATCATCCG
>NW_022103915.1:5164385-5168059 GCF_000313985.2 Echinops telfairi
TGATGTGCTTCTTCCATGTGGGCTTTGTTGCTTCTGAGCTAGATGGCTGCTTGTTTACCTTCAAGCCTTTAAGACCCCAGATGCTGTATCTTTTATAACCGGACACTGTCAGCTTTCTTCACCACATTTGCTTATGTACCCATTTGTCTTCAGCGATTGTGTCAGGAAGGTGAGCATCATGGAATGCCAGTTTAAGAACAAAGTGTTCTTGCATTGAGGGAGTATTTAGAGTGGAGGCCCAATGTCCATCTGCTTCCTTAATACTAAACCTATAAATATATGCATGTAGATATATTTCCCCATCATCATACAAAAATATATTTAGATATGTACATGCCTGTATTTAGGCCTCTATAAATGCCCTTTGCCTCCTAGTTCTTTCCTCTATTTCCTTTACTATCCTCTTGTCCCACTATCATGCTCAGCCTTTATTTGCATTTCAGTAATTTCTCTCCGTTACATTGCCCTTGATCAATCCCTACCAGGCCTCTCACACCCTCGTTGCCACTGATTTTGGATCACTTGTTGTTCCCTTGTCCCTGGGTTAGTCAACACCACCTCCTTTCCCCCACCTCCCCCTCTACGTTGTCCCCCGGACAATCACTCCCATTGTTTTCTCCTCCAGACTGTTCATCCAGCCTATCTTATCTAGATAGACCTGCAGAGATAATAATATGCACACAAAAAACAAGACAGAGCAAAACAAAGCGACAAAAGAAAACAAAATGACAACAAGAAAAAAACCAATGACAAAAAAATAAATAATTTTTAAAAAAAGAAAAACCTGTAAATCGTTCAAGGTCTGTTTGTTGACCTCTAGGAGTGTCCTCCAGTCGAGTCCGATGGGGTGCCATGCCCTGACCCCAAAGAGCACTCCCTCGGGCCCTCCTTGCTCTGCTCCCCCCACTGCTGTGCTGCATGCCTTTAGTGTTTTGCCTTGGTGAGTTTCATCTTCTTACGAGATCTCTATGCAGCCACAGACTCATTGAGCCCACAAGCATCCACTGGCTGGTTCTCCAGACCAGATCCTGAGATTGAGGGGCAAGGAGGGGGCGATGCCCTGCTCTCTGGAGTCGTGTACATCTTGGGATGGTTCTCAGTCCTTGGGTTAGGATCTTTCCCATCTCTGCTCTCTGTCATTTGCCATCAGAGAACCGGAACAGAACAGATGAGTTGTGAGAAAGGTAGTCTCCCAACCATCCCTAATCCATCTGCTTGTCTCTCTAATTGTCTTTCCCGCAGTCTTATTGATTTAGGATTCCCAGACCATACATAATAGGCGGTTTAAACAAATTAAAAGGAGTTACGCAGTCATCACTACAATCAATTTTAGAATCTTTTCTTCATTCTTGTACCCATTGTTAACTTCTACCTCCCCTTCCACAACCCCTAGACACTACTAATCCATTTATTCTCTCTATAGATTTACCTATCCTCCATTTCATATAGAGAAAAACATACAAACCACACTCCAGCAACAGTTACACAATAAAACTCAGAAAGACTTTGATCCAAAAGGAAGTGGAAATAATAAAAAATGAGAACAAATTTAAGATGAGTTAAAAGGTGGAGCAAATTATAAGATGTTCAATTTTAACCCAACTGCCTCGGCCTTAGGTTAATCCCTGCTTCTTAGAGGCAAGGATGGCTAGACTTAGTCTCGTGCTTTAAACATGTTGTCGGGAGAAACCAGTCCCTGGAGAAGGGCATCATGCTTGGTAAAATAGAGAGAGTTGTCAAAAACAGAGGAAGGCTTGACAATTTGGATCGACACAGTAGCGGCCACAAATGGACTCAAACATGTTTAAATACTTGTGGGGATGGTGCAGGACCAGTCAGTGTTTCACTCTGTTGTACATTGGGTTGCTATGAGCTGGAACCAACCTGATTGCACCTAACAAAAACAACTTCAGCCTTAATGTACTTTTGATGCACTTGGTCTGATAGCAAGGTTATTCACATCACTGGTCCATGGTGAAAGGGGGTTCTCCGGAGGCTTCATCCACCTGAGGATGCTGCCAGTGGATTTGGGGCTTTCACTTTCATCCATAACCTTCTGCACACCAGGTGCTCATAATTTAAGGTCCAGTATCATTCTCTCCTCCAGTCTTGGCTTTTATTAATACAATCCTTGGCTCACAGAGACTGGTGTGCTTCTTCCATGTGAACTTACCTGTCGCCTCACTTAGAGGGCTGCTTGTTTGAAGGCAAGAATTTAGGATCCCAGGTGCTATTCTTCCCATCAGTTTCTATCTTGCCCACTGCTACCACCTGAGCCCAAACCCCATCGTCTCTTACCTGGGTCCCCTCGCTTCTAATGCAGTGGTTCTCAACCTTGTTAATGCCGCGACGCTTTCATATAGCTCCTCATGTGGTGACACACACCCCCCAACCTTAAAATTATTTTCGTTGCTACTTCCTCACTGTAATTTTGCTACTGTTATGAATTGGGCGATCCCTGTGAAAGGGTCATTCCAGCCCCAAAGAGGTCATGACCCACAGGTTGAGAACCGCTATTCTAATGGGGCTCCCACTTCCATGTTCTCTCTCTCCTTTTAATGAGTTATTTTTAATCATTAACTACTGGACATGACTCCAAAGAACTTTCCCCCCTAAATTATTATGGCTACATACTCTCTTTGTCTCTTTTGGGGAAAGGGGGTAACAGCTTGATGGAGACATCATTACAGATCACACAACTCAAACATTTAAAATAGATACTAGTTCCGTTGTCTTTGTTCACTCACGGGGTTGTGTGTGGATGGTCACAGACCATTTTAGCACCCTCTCTTCACCCCCAGAAGAAGCCAGTGCCCCAAGAGAAGCAGCCAGCTCCCTGGTCCCATTCCCCACCCCAGCCACCTGTAACTTACTTTCTGTCTAAGAGTAGTCTTTTCTGGGCATTTTATATGCATGGAGCCACTCCAATGAACCATTGTGCCTGGGGTTGCTTTGTTCTTTTCCGCTAGCATGCTGTTTTCAAGGTTTATCCATGTTAGAACACGCACCAGCGCTTCATCAAAAACTTGTCTGTTTGAATTTGGAGGTGACTTTAGAACAGTAGAAACTTGCCAGAAGAGCACACAGGGCTTGCCTGAAGCGAGCAGTCTGTCGAGGAGAGGAGAGCGACCCAGCCAGCAGGTGAAGACAGCTGCAGCATGTTCAGGCTACAGCCCTCTGTGCACCGGGCCTTGGTGTACGCCAGTGCCATTGGGCAGAATCACAGTCAAATACATCCAACACAGCCTCTGCCATACCCGCCATCTCACACACCCAGCCCAGCGACCGTAACCGTGGCCTTCAAGTTGGGGAGCCGGTGACAGCCTCGCACCCCTGAGCAATGGCACCCCCTTTCCCTCTCCTTCCTGTGCCTGGGAACCACTGAAAACGGCCTCTCTGCACCTGCCTCTTGCAGCGGATCTTGAAAGCAGAAATCATACCCTACCTGTTCTTTTTTGACCCTTTCACCATTTTCTCCGCCGCCCCCACAAGCTTGTGATAGTAAATTAGGTGGGTTTACACCTCCGATCATGGTTTTCACATAAACCATGTAAACAACGTATCCCACCGCCCACTGACTTGCCCTGCCTGCCCTCCCTTTCTGTCCCATCCCCCCCTTGTAGGAAATTATCTTCCCCATCCCCCAAGTTGGGCCCCCCCCCACATCTACCGAT
>NW_022103915.1:5168591-5179679 GCF_000313985.2 Echinops telfairi
TCTTTGACTTTATCATGGCCTCAACCTGCAATGACTGATTGATATCACACCTCTGAGTTAATGTTTCCTCCTGAGCAAGGGCCTTTCCTATTTGGGTTGAACTGCCGATCCTCCGAGTAACAAGTGGGCCCTTGACCAGGCACTCCCAGGGCTCCTTCACTCTGAACTTCCTGTTGTGGGACGGACGCCCAACTTACCCTGACTTCCCTGGCCTTTCTACTCCCGTCAAGAGTTACGGTCTTGATAACCCAGAGAGGCAGCTCTCCCCTGTCCTGTAGGGTCACTGTGAGATGCCATTGACTCAAAGGCAGTGAGTTTGGTTTGGTTTGGGGAGTGTGAGAGATGAGTGGCCAAGCTGGTCCATCTTCAGCAAACAGGAACAAAGAGTCAGGTGGTTACTAAGTGATCAGGGCGCCTGTTGGTAAGGGACAGGACAGTCACGGGAGCTCAGGGGGTATGCAACGTGGGGTCCGAGTGAATGACGAAGGAGGGGGACAGTCTGCTGGAGGGGGGCAGAAAACTCTTGGGTGATGTTCGGGAAAGGGAGTTAACCCCATAGTACTCAGTCAGCGAGGAACCAGGAGAGAGGGCTTGCAAACTAGGGGATAAAATGCTTGCAGAGGGGCTGTGAGACCCTATTTGCCCTATTTGCCTCGGGGCTTGGGCACCTGATTTCACAAAATCGAACAATAAAGGCCTCTCTCGCGCTAAAGCGAGTACAGATTGCATTTCTTGAGCATCCGTCCTTCAAAATCCTGTGATGGTTCATTGAAAACTCATATGGAATGAGGCTATCTGCCCCAGTCCCCTCTCAAGAGACCCATGGGGTCCGGCCCAGGTCAGGGGTTTATACTTATCTGCTAGTTACCAAGAGGAAGGGTTTCGATGGGGTATCTCACAGTAGCGCTCACATTTGACATTTCCTGTCAATCTAACAGGAGACTTAGTTTTGTTTTAGTGTGTGGGATGGTTCATTCAACTCCAATAGAAGAGCATTCTGTAGACTGAATTCTTTTCGCCCAAGACCTGAGCTGCGCCTAAGACTGTGCTGTGCTTCCCAGGCTTAGAATGCAGGGTCCCTGCCAGTGACACCATTTCCAGATAGAACTTGGAGATGCGGTGGTGGTGGTGGTGGTGGTGGTGGTGGTGGTGGTGGTGGTGGTGGTGGTGGTGGTTGTCTGGCAGCATGCAGTCAGCCCCAACGCCTCACAGCCCTGCAAACGGCAGAAGGAAACACTGATGGTCCTGCGCCATCTTCACAATGGTTATGTCTGAGCCCCCGGTTGCAGCCTCTGTGTCCGTCCATCTTTTCCCCACCCTTCTGCTTTACCAAGCATGATGTCCTTCCTCAGGGACTGGCCTCTCCTGAAAACATGTCCCAAATGCATAAGGTGACAGACGTCTTTCCTTCCTGGCCTCTAAGGAGCGTTCTGCCTGTACTTCTTCCCAGACAGATCTGCTGTTCTTCCTGCCGTCCACGGGACTTTCACTCTTCTGTGCCAACAGCGTAATTCACACACGTCCGTTTCTCTGGCGGCTTCCTCATTCCTTGCCCTTCACATGCATGAAAGGCCATTGAAAAGGCTCAAGGCCCCTAGGTGGCTTGACCTGCCAGCTTTGAGGTTGAGTGCCTGGCTGCTAACCCAAAGTCTGGGGGCTGGTACCCCACTAGTGGCTTTAGGGGAGTGAGGACCTGCACCCGCTTCTGTAAAAAGTATAGTCCCGAAAGCCCCTTGGTGCAATCCTGAGCTGTCACAGGGATCGCTGTGAGTTGAAAATGGACTAGTTGGCACACAACCACAGGTTTGCCCTTGACCACTCACCTAAAGGTCATTAGTTTGACCCTTCCCAGGATCCTGGAACTGCATGGCACTGGATTTATCAGGAGCCTGGATTTGCTTAGTTAGCTTGCTGTTGTCACTCACCTGGGCAGGTCAGTATTACTTCTAGGGTTCCAGGTCATATGTCCTGGGGTTCATTCCAAACAAAACACGCTCAAACCTGTCTCTGTGACCAGCAGGTGGCCCCAGGGAAGTTCTGTCGGCAGGACGCTCATCTTAGTTTTGGGGGATCCCAGAGGTGTTGTCATCTTGGTAGATTGTCCTCTAAGGTCACAGGGTGATGGTGTGGGCTGCTTATTTTATTTCCAAAGTCGTTTGTTCTCTAGTATTGTTTTCTTCTTCTTTTCCTCGTAGGATAAGGTGACCAGATTTTAACACTGGTAAAGCGGGACAAAAGCGGGACACCATTGATAAAACTCATATCCTGGTGAAATAGCCACATGGCAGCCGAAAACCGTATACCCTAGCTTGTCTGCATTCTTTCCAAAAATCGGAATTTTTAAAAAACACCACGGGACGTGGGAAAATTGTTAAACATCGGGACGTCTGGTCACCTTATCGTAGGACCAGGCGCTCTCCATGGTTTCTTCAGCGACCATGTGTGAACCGTATTTTGGGGGCGTTTTCCCTGACACCCATGTGATCACATGTCTGCTGTTTAACTTTCCCTCCCGGCCCTGGTCACCCTCAAAGAATGCTCCTTTGGTGTGAAGACCAGAGCTTGGGTTTCTGTGGTAGTGGCCCCCACCCAGCATCCATCCCTTTGTAACTCACTTCCGCAGCAAGATGTCCTCCAGGTTCCTCCAGGTTGTGTGCTTCGCAGATTGCTCGTCCTCCGTCCTGAGGTCGCCCGGTGTCCCACCGTGTGCGTGCCCCATCGTGTGTGCACCCATCCATCCATCTACAGCGGGCGTGAGGATGGTTTGCACCCTTTTGCTGCTGCGCGTCTCGCTGTGGTGAGCATGGCCCCTCCGTTCCCATCGCAGCTCCCGTTTCTCAAGGCTTATGTACCAGTTAGAGGGACTGCCTCGTCTTGGGGCATTTCTAACTTTCTGAGAACGCGCCCTGCCTCTTTCCACCCGGGTTGCAACATCTGGTCTCCATGCCCTCACACGCTCGCCAGATGTGGTTTGTTTGTTTGTTTGTTTGTTTGTTTGTTTGTGGACTTGGCTCAGTGCTGGGTGAGATGGTAGCTCCCTGTTGTTTGATTCCCACCCCTGGAACTGCTAACGATCTGCAGCACATCTTCATTCGTGTTGTTGGCCGTCTGACTGTTTGTCGTTAAGGTTGTTCTCTGTAGATTCGACAGATTCATTCCTTGGCATGTAGGCGTCATCTAGCCTGTAGTGGCTTCTTCTTACGCTTCTGATGCACCCCAGGACAAATGTGTAAATTTTAGGGGGGTCCGGGCATGAAGTTTGCCTTCTGCAGTGTGTCTTTTCAGCTATGTGTGACAGTTGGGGGTTTTGTTGTTTTTTTAATCATTTTATTAGGGGCTCATACAACTCTTATCACAATCCATATATACATCAATTGTGTAAAGCGCATTTGTACATTCATTGCCCTCATCATTCTCAAAACATTTCCTCTCCACTTAAACCCCTGGCATCAGGTCCTCATTTTTCACCTCCCTCCCCGCTCCCCTCTCCCTCATGAGCCCTTGATAGTTTATAAATTGTTATTTTGTCATATCTTGCCCTGTCTGACGTGTTTAAACCCCAAAAGCAAACCCTAAACTCACTTCCAGAGGGCCTCTTCCCCCTCCAGGGTTCCCATGACATTGGATCTTTGCGGGAGCAGACGGCCTTATCTTCCTCCCGTGGAACGGTGGGCTGGTGGGTCTGCACTGCCAGCCTGGAAGTTAGCACTCCAGCACCTCACCCACAGTGCCTCAAGTGCTCCTGGCACCCAGTGTGACAAACCAAAAACTCCCTGCCAGCGAGGCAATCCCGACTCATAGGGACCTGAGGATTTCCGGGGCAGTGTGTCTTTACAAAGAACAGACTACCTCATCCTTCTTTATGGGAGCATCGGTAGATTTGAACAGCCAACCTTGCAATGTTGTTGTTAGGTGCCATTGAGTCAGTTCTGTGTGCCACAAAACGAAACGCTGCCGGTCCTGCGCTCTCCTCACACTTGTTCCTGGGGCCGAGTCCATTGGCACAGCCACTATGTCAGTCCATCTTGTTGAGGGCCTGCCTTTTCCCCCACTGCCTCTCTCCTTGACCAGGCCTGATGCCTTTGCGACAGCAGCCAAAAATGTAGTAAAAATTAAGTAAAAATCCAAACCACTGACAAGGAATCCATTCCGAGTCTGAGCGGCGCTGTGTTGGGTTTCGGAAATGGCGCATCAGTACAAGAGTGCGCAGCCTTATCGTTCTCCTGCAGGATGGCTGGCAGCTTTGAACTGCTGACCTTGTGGTTAGCAGCCCAGTGCCACCAGAGATCCTGTGCCATGGGTGGTTGTTGCTGTTAGGTGCTGTAAGGTCATTTCCAACACATGGCAACCCTAAGTACAACATAAGGAACCAGTGCCTGGCCCCGTGCCAGCCCCAACATCGTTGCCATGTCCAGTCCCATCCATTTGTTTCCTCAAGGGTCTTGCTCTCTTTTGCTGCCCCTCTACTTTACCAAGCATGATGCCCTTCTCCAGGGGCTGGTCTGTTGGCAAACATGTCCAAAGTATGTGAGGCCGAGTTTCCCCACCTCTGCTTCTAAGGAGCACTCTGGCTCTACTTCATCCAAGAGAGATTTATTTGTCTTTTTGGTAGTTCATGGTACTTTCAATATTCTTCTCCAGCACCACCGTAATTCAAGCACATCTTTCCTGTTAGAATGGGAAATGGAGGCCCACGGTAGGAACAGGGTTTTTTTTGTCAGTCATTGGAGAGAGTCTGTGTGTGGGAAGTGCTTCACTGGGCCTTGTTCCATTATTACAGATGCTGGACAGGTGGGTGGATGGCTAGGTGGATGGGTGAACAGGTAGGTGGATAGATGGATGAATGGATAGCTAGGTGGATGGATGGATGAATGGATAGCTAGGTGGATGGATGGATGGATGGATGGATGGATGGATGGATGGATGGATGAATGGATAGCTAGGTGGATGGATGGGCAGGGGGATGGATGGCTAGTTAGGTGGATGGATAGCTAGGTGGATGGATGGGCAGGGGGTTGGATGGGCTGAGAGATGGATGGACAGGTGGATGGATGGCTAGGTGAGTGAATGGACAGGTGGATGGATAGCTAGGTGGTGGATGGACAGGACGGTTCTCAGATCCTTGTCCTGAGAACTGCAGGGCAGAAGTACTCTGTTTCCCTAGAGAATGGAAGTGGGTCCCCTGGAGCAGGCAGGCACTTTGGGGTGGGGCGGGGGTGGGGGCAGGACTCACAGGATAGGAGAGCAACCCAGTGAGGGGCTATCCCATGAGAGAGTAGAGAGGGTGAGTGAGAGCCCAATGCCTAGAGAACTGGAGGAGCCAGTTGTAGCCTGGGGTTTGTAAGATGCGACTCTGTGCACCCTGGGGGACTTCACCAGTTCCGAGCCTTGGCGTTTCCTGTCCTGTCAGGGTTCTGCCCAGAACCTGCCAGCACTAGAGGCGTGCTAGCAGGGGCGGGGTGTTCCTGCACTAGCGTGGTCAACGATGGCCGCCTTGCCTCCATGGCTTCTCTGTGAGAAGGCCCATCTGCCCAGAAGCACCTTTGTGTGGACCCCTTGGCAGCCACCCCTGGAACAGAGCAAAGAGGGCCTCCTACAAACCTTTTAGAGCAACCCTGCGTTTCTGGGCTCTGTTCCAGAGAGCCCCCACCATCCCCGCCCCCCAAACATCCTAGGATATGTGGGGGAGGCAGAGGGGGTGTTATCTGTGCCGCTGGCAGCATCCTGTCCTGTGGACAGTTCTGGGTGGGAGCAGACCAAGGACAGTGGGAGGGATAGGGCAGTGTTAGTGAGCAAGGATAATCTGGCCCAGTGGACTGCACATCTGGGGAGCCATGTGTATCGGGCTGTATGTTGGGGCTGTGAGAATTTTGAAGAAAGGGTGAGTCGGGGGATTAGGTTGTGACCTCCTCCTGTGGACATCAAACTAACCCAGGGCTCAAATCAGAGGGAAGGTGGTCAGGGAATGGGGGCTGGTAGAAACATTGCTTTGGCAGAATTTTCCAGAGGGGACTGAAGAAGGGAGACAGGAAAGACATGCTGAGGCCGTGGGAGCCAGGCAGAAGGGCCTCTGAGAGGCCTTGGGAATGAGGGACAGTCCAGTGCGTGGGGGGAGACAAAGAAGTGAGGGGACTCGGGTTCAACCTGAGATCTGTCCCCTGGAGGTACCAAGATCCGCAGCCCAAATACTGAGAGATGCCCTGGACAGCCCGGCCCACAGGCCTTCCTCACAGGGCAGAAGTCTCGCTCCCACTCCCTTCTCTGGACTGCTGACCCGCAATGACCAGGGTTGTGGTCCTTTGAGGAGCTGAGGGGCACTCAGTAAAGGAGTCACCACATACAGGAGGCACGGGCCAGGAGACACGCAAGGCCATGCCATTAGTGGCCATCTGTGTATGTACAGTGTGTGCGTGTCCAAGGTCATGGTATTCAGGAGTGTGTGTGTATGTGTGTGTGTGTGTGTGTGTGTGTGTGTTTTCGAGGTCTTGGTATTCATAGTTGGGTATGTGTATGTCCAGGGTCATGCTATTCATGTGTGTGTGCGTTCAAGGTCATGCTATTCATGATTGTGTGTATGTGTGTGTGTCCAAGGTCATAGCACTTGTGGTGGGATGGGGGGTGGGGGTGTTGGAGGACATGCACAAACATGGCACCGTGACTGCAAAAGCCGCTGAAAACAGTGGTGGGGGGCCGGGGGAGTAGGACTGACTGTAAGACCCAAGTCCGATCCTCTTCCCCAAGACCACCCGCCTGGCTGCGCCTTCCCTTGTCCAGTGGCCCTGCCAGGTCACTCCCAGCTTCCAAGCCGCAGGCAGATGAGGTAATGAGGCAGACACAATAGCACAGGTTGCCTCCTGCCTTTCAGCCTTGCCAAGACCTTCCCCCGCCCCTCAGCCCGCAGAGTCCCGGTGAGGGGGGGCGGGGAAGGTGGGCGTATGGCCCCGTGTCCCCGCGCTGGAGTCCCGGCCCCCCGCGCACTCATCAGCCGCTGCGCGGGGTGATCACATGGTCTCCTCCCTGCCTCCGCGGTCCTGCCGCGCGTCAGCAGCTGGCGGAGCTGGAGCTGCAGGCCTGTCCACAGAAAACCAACCACTTCGCAATCTTGGGGCGGGGGGAGCCCCGCCTCTTCTCCGCACCTCGCACCCGCCAAAGGACGAGCTAAATGGTTGTCCTGCGCACCCCCAAAGGCTGCCTCCCCACGCGAGCAGCCTGCCCCTGGCCAGGTCATGTTTGCATTTGAAGAATTCAGGTAGGTCTGGGGCTGTACAGCCACAGCGTTTTGTTCTCCCCTGGTTCTTTTTTTTTTCTTTCTTTTTTTTCTGCTGTGTAATGACAGCTCAGGCCTTGGCTGCCTGGCACTGCAGTGGGGCACTCCCTAGCCTTTGGTGTGGCCATTCCCGGTGGTGGGAGGTGGGCAGGGGGCCCAGCTGCAGGGTGCTGAAGGCATGGGCCATTGCTTTCCTCCTGGGCAGATCCGGGGAGGGGCGGGGGTTGCCCACCTGTGCGGTGTGAAGCCCGGGATCCCGGGCATCGACTTGTTCAGCCAGGAGGTTTCTCCTGCCGTCCTTTGTTTTTCCTCCTTTGTCAAACTCACGGAGCCCACTGCCCTTTGTAAAATAAGATCATCATCCTGAGACTGCCCGTCACTACCGTGGCAGTGAGGGATCCCGCAGGGCTCTCTGCAGCGTCAGGCCCGTCGTGCCCCTGCCCAGCTCTCTGCAGGGCTGTGTGCCGGGGAGAGTCCTGCGGTGTGTGTCTTGAGCCGGCAAGCTTTCCAGCTGCTGCAATTGTTAACGCTCCAAGTGAGAAGAGCCTTTTGTGAATCCCAGGCCTTCCCATTCTTCCTTGGCTTCTCCAGGCATCTGTCCCTGGGGGTGCATGCAGGGGAGGGGTGGGCCCACAGAGAGAGTTTCTGGGAAAGGAGGCAGGGGGAGGCTGCTAGGATTGTTCTCACCCCGATTGCCATCTGATGGAACTCACGTGAGTGTGGTGTGTGTGTGTGTGTGTGTGTGTGTGTGTGTGTGTGGTGTGTGTGTGTTCCTGACCTCTGACGGCACCTCGTTTTTCAAGTAGAGTTTCTCTGTGTTCTTGAGCTGAGCTGAACCCCCACATCGATGGGCTTGTGCGGCACCCCGTGCCTCCCTTTTTATCCCCTCCACATGCTAGCACCATAGGTGTGATGGTTGTAATGGGATAACTGCCCTTTATGATCTCTGGGCAGACTTGGGGCCCTGTCCAGCTATCAGGGCAGGAGAGGACACCACTGGGAGATGCTGGAGTTCGGTTGGTCCCCACCCTCACCTGGCCCGGGGGAGCCGCCCTTTGTTCCCGGGAAGGCCTCCACGTGGCCTCTAAGTGAGCAAGCCTGTGAGAGACAGCTTCTTCCTATGTGGCAGCCTGGTCCAGTGACTTGGGGCCCATGCCCTCCCATAGTGACTGTCCCGGGGAGGCAATGAACAGTAATTGGTTTATTGGCTCATGCAGTAGACAGTCCCCTCGGGAATGCATCAGGGGGCCTGGGTTCTAATCCCAGGAAAGCTTCTGTCAGTGTTGGATGGGACCCGTGGTCCAGGTGGGAGTTCCACATGGTATGACTAGCGTTTATACCAGAGCAAATCCACCTTTGCTATACCCCCTCAGAGAGCTTGTGGAGATTCAAGAGGGAGCATATGGAGAGGAGGGCTTCAGAGCGTTTTCGGGGTAATTCCACGATCTTTCAGACTGCTGTCCCATAGTCTCTTAGAAGTCCCTTCACGTGCACAAGCTCAACCCCATTGCAAGAGCCGAGAGTCGGGCCTGCGGGGGGTTGAGGCCATTGACCTAGTCAACGGGGAAGAGGCCTCGTGATGGTGGCCAGTGGCAGCGATGTGTTTCACTTCAGCTGGCTGGAGGGGTGATGCTGAGACTGGCTGGGTTTGGGGCTGCAGCCTGGTACCAGGCACGTGCTTCCTTCCCTGTATGTACGGTGACCCAGATGACCAGGTGAGGCAGGTAGGGGCCACGTTGGAGGCTGGCTGGCACTCTTGTCCCTGGGCTGCCCTCCTGGGTTTCGCGAGTCAGTGCGCCTGGGGGAGAGCCTGAGAATCTGCATTTCTCGCAAGCTTCCAGGCAAGCCTGATGCTGCAGGCCTGGGGACCAGGATCTGCGAAGCACAGGCTTAGCAAAGCTCCACACAACTTGGCCACCATTGAGACAGGGCATGGGAGGCCAAGTCAGGATGGAGATACAGGATCAGGAAGAAGCAGTTCAAGGTGCAGGCCAGGCAGGCAGGGGGCAGAGCCAGGTAAGCTGGAACCTTGGGAGAGGTAGTCAGACGCTGCAGCGACGCCTCTCCCCCTCCTCCTCCGCCTGGGAATGTCTGACCACAGGCTCCAAGCTCCGAAGTCCATGCCATCGAGCCAAGTCTGACTCATAACAGCCCTGTAGGCCAGGGTAGAACTGCCCCTGTGGGAAACCCCTCTGGGTTTCTGAGATCATAACTCTTGCTGGGAGTGGAAACAAACCTCATCATTCTCCGAGGAGTGGCCGGTGGTCTACCACTGTGCCCCCCCAGGCTTGTGACTGAGCAGGAGAAAGGAGATTGGGAAGAGAATCCGAGGATTTGCCTTATAAACCCCGGCTGCTAGGGCTCTGGCTCTTTCTCTGTCTGCCTTGGAGAATGGAGCCCTGGTGCCTGCCATGGAAATCTGCACGGCTGTCCATGAAGGGAGGTCGTGGGCATGGCATTGGCTCTCTGGAGCATGGCTCAAACTCACGGCCATCGAGTCAGTGCTGACTCATAGCGACCCTCGAGGGGGGAGGGGCGTTCCCCAGACTGTAACTGTTTATGGGAGTAGAAAGCCCAACCTTTCTCCTGAAGGGCTGCTGGTGGTTTCGAACTGCCAACCACGCGAACGGTAGCCCAGCACATCACCACTGCACCGCCAGGGCTCCATAGAGTCCCTCTCATGTGACTCACCCGTGTGTCGACCTGTTCCGTCCTGGTGGGTAGACCCTCCTGCCGATGTACCCTGACCCTGAATCACTCGGGCCACACTCCCTGCAAAGAGGACTCTGGTTTGACACGGAGGTGTCTGTCCACACGGTTCTCCTCCCTACAGATTCTGTGTCTCTCGAGCGCTTTCCTGACCCGGTTCTTGTGGTCACTGCATGTCCATAGTACCTAACTGAGACTGACGTCAGGCCGTTGTGGGCGGGAACAGGCTCGATGGCACCATCGCAGCAACAACAAAGGCCTAAAGGAGCAGTGCACGTGACCCACCTGACCAGGATTTAACGAGGCAGAAAAGCGTTCGGCCCAGGGGCCACCTGGACCACTGGTTTTGAGGCTTGAAAAGTGGACAGCTGGTCTCCTGAGAAAACTGGAAGGTCCTCCACCTGTTTGCCTGAGTGCAGGAGACCTATCCCGTTTTATAAGACCCCAGGGCCGCACTCTGTACATCAGTGGTTCTCAACCTTCCTAATGCCGTGACCCTGTAGTACAGTTCCTCATGTGGTGGTGACCCCCAACCATAAAATTATTTTTGTTGCTAATTCATAACTGTAATTTTGCTACTTTCACAACCACTGTGAAAGGGTCATTTGATCCCCCAGAGGGGTTGGAACCCACAGGTAGAGAGCCTGGGCCAGCCCCTCCCAGCGTGCTAGGGGATGTGTTGGCTGCCATTGGTGGCAAGACTATTGTTCAAACACCGGGCAAGCTGTCAGTGAAGGCTGTTGTGTAGACACACATCCCTCGGGTCTCTGCTCCCTTGGACAGAATGTGTGCTGAGGGTCAGTGGGCTCAGTAGACATGTACCCGCTCCTTCAGGCTCCAACTCGGGCCTCTTCTGTATGGATTCAAATTTATATACCCCGTCTTAGGAAATGTTTTAAGTTTACTGGGCTGTTAAACAACAATAACATATAGCGTCTGGAGTCTTAAAAGCTTGAAGGTAAACAAGCGGCCATCTAGCTCAGAAGCAACAAAGCCCACATGGAACAATATATCAGCCTGTGTGATCACGAGGTGTTGAACGGATCACTGAAGACAAATGGGTGCGTAAGCAAATGTGGCGAAGAAAGCTGATGGTGCCTGGCTATCAAAAA
>NW_022103915.1:5180313-5204946 GCF_000313985.2 Echinops telfairi
TAACAATTTATAAACTATCAAGGGCTCATGAGGGAGAGGGGAGCGGGGAGGGAGGGGAAAAATGAGGACCTAATGCCGGGGCTTTAAGTGAAGAGGAAATGTTTTGAGAATGATGAGGGCAATGAATGTACAAATGCGCGTTGCACAATTGATGTGTGTGTGGATTGTGATAAGAGTTTTATGAAACCCTAATAAAATGATTAAAAATAATAATAACAAAATAAACAACAAAAACAGTGGTTTGTGGGGGGGGGCGGGCAACTGGGGCACTGGGGCTCTGCAACTCCTTGGAGAAGGACCTTTTTAGGAACATCTGGGTGTCACGCTAGGCCTGGTGGTATAGGGGTTACGTGTTGAGCTGCTATTCTGAGGTCACCCTTTCATTACCAGCTACTCGTATTGTGTCAGCGCTGGGAGGCTTACTAAATGTTTGGAGATTACATTCCCCTGAACTGAGCCAACCCAAGTATCAAGAACACATTGTTCTCATTTCTGGGGCTCTGCAACTCCTTAGAAAAGGACCTTTTTAGGAACATCTGGGTATCACGCTAGGCCTGGTGGTATAGGGGTTACGTGTTGAGCTGCTATTCAAAAGGTCAGCAGTTCAAAACCACCAGCCACTCTGAGGGACAAAGATGGGGTTTTCGTCTCCTGTGAAGAGTTACAGTCTGTCCTGTAGGGCTTCTGTGAGTTGGCATGGACTTGATGGCAGTGAATTGTGGGTTTGGTATGTCACACTGTTGGGAGGAAGTGGGTCTCAGGTGAGCAAGAGAGGGAGCCTGGGCAGGGAGGCTCAGCGATGGAAGCATGGACTCCCCACAATGGACTGGACACTGCTGGCTGCTTGGACTCAGGTAACTTTAGCCCAAGGAGCCCGGTGGCTAAGTGCGTGTCTACTAACCCAAAGGTTGGCAGTTTGAACCCCGCCTCCATCAGTGGGAGTGTGAGAAATGCCTAGTGATCTGCTTCTGTACAGATCACAGTCTCGGGGCCCGTGGAACCCTTCCGCTCCGCCGGTGTGAGGTGGCATGGGCGCAAGGCAGAAACGTCACTTTAACTCACATACAAAAAAAGAAAAAGAAAGAAAAGAAACCAAACCCACTGCCATACAAGTTGATTCCAACTTATGGCGACTCGATGTAGGGTTTCCAAGACTATACATCTTCATGGGAGCCTACAGCCTCATCTTTCTCGCGAGGAGCTGCTGATGGGTTTGAACCATCAACCTGTGGTTAACAGCCCAGTGCTCTCACAACACCACCAGGGCTCCTTTTAACCCACACCTCACAGCTGTTGAGTCAGTTCCCACTCACAGCGACTCTATACAACAGGGTCGACCTGTTCTGAGACAGTAACTCTTTATGGGAATAGGAAGCCTTGTCTTTTTCCCAAGGAGCAGCTGATGGTTTCAAATTTGCCAACCCTGTGGCTATCAGCCCAACTGGTAACCAGAGAGGCTCAGAGCAAATGCGTTTGGGGCTTTCGCTGTCATTCAGAGCCGCCTGCAAATGGACTGTACCGTCTATTCTTAAAACTGCTTTTGTCCATGGCTGTGTCCCCAGGGAGGAGCCCGGTGGCATTAGACAGCTGCCCTCAAGGTCAGCAGTTCCAGCCCACCAGCCACTCCTCTGGAGAATGATGAGGCTCCCTGCTTCCATAAAGAGTTATGGCCCATATGTCAGGGTTAGCGGGCAGGTGCAGGAACAGAGGGTGGGGCCAGGACTGGAGGGTGGGGTCAAGACGAAGTAAAAATATAAATTAATAATTTATTTTTTTTTTTTAAAGATTCCCAGCCCTGGAGAGCCTTGTAGAGTTAGTTACTGTGCGTCAGAGTTGACTTGCTGGAGGTGGGTTTTGCTTTCTGTTGTGTTTGAGGTTTGCATTTTGTCTTGTGCCCTCAGTGCCTTGTGCATAGAAGGTGTCTTACTTCTCTCGAGTGGCTATAACAGAGATCCCTCATGGGGTGGCTTGACGTGGGTTTGTTCACAGTGGAGAAGGTCAGAAGTCCGAATGAGCGGTGCTTGTTCTAGGGAAGGCTTTCTCTCTCTGCCCCTGGTCTCTGGAGGAAGGCCCCATCTCTTGGGCATCTGCATCCTGGGTCCGTGGGGAGCACCAGGTGTCTGGGCATCTGCTTTCCTCCAAAGCTGCTCTGCTTCTTGGTTTAACCTCTTTCATATCTCAAAGGAGGCTGACTCAAGATACACCCTACTCTAATGCTGCCTCATTTGCATAATAAAGACCACCCATTCCGAAATCCCATTATAACCCCACCACCCCGAGTCAAATCCAACTCATAACCACCCTTTCTGAGGCTGTACACCCCGTGGTTGTTGGGGGGCGGGAGAGAATGTGCAAAGGGTCCTCCAGGGTAGAAGGGACCGGGTCATCCCGGGTTCTCGGGTCATCCCGGGTTCTCGGGTCATCCCAGGTAGGACTCAGGGCACTGTGATGACACTGTGTGGGTGCCCCAGCCCTCTGCCCCCTGCAGCCCAGCTCTCTGAGGTCACCCTTTCATTACCAGCTACTCGTATTGTGTCAGCGCTGGGAGGCTCACTAAATGTTTGGTGATTACATTCCCCTGAACTGAAGAAGGCACAGTCCTCATTGTGAGGGCTCAGCACAGGGACTAACTTTCACTCCAGCCAGC
Source organism: Echinops telfairi (assembly GCF_000313985.2). Taxonomy (NCBI): domain Eukaryota; kingdom Metazoa; phylum Chordata; class Mammalia; order Afrosoricida; family Tenrecidae; genus Echinops; species Echinops telfairi. Next base: position 5,182,961 of record NW_022103915.1, read on the forward strand.
TCACAGCCTGTACTGTCCCTGGGCATTCCTGGGAGGCGGCCCATCTGTCCATCCAGATGTCCAAGCCTGTGTAGTGACTAGGTGACCATGGGGCACCTGGCTGGGGAGAGTGGGTGGGACGGGGAGCCATGAGAGAAAACAGACAGACAGACAGATGTCCCTGACTTGCTAGCTCCCCCTGATCCCATCAGACTCGCCACACGCACAGGGATATTTTGGGAAACATTGTCCGGAAGTTAGGATGGCAGAGCCGGTACCTCTAACACATGGCCCAGTGCGCGCTGCAGGCACTCCGAGGCCCTGGCTCAGAACCCAGTGGTGGGCTTGGTTCTGTTTTCACAACATACATATATGCGCCCTGCAAGCTGCTTTCCTACCCTGGGCATTGGCCCCTGGCTTCCAGTGCTGCCAGGGTATGAAAACTACCTCCCTGTGCCTGGTGCTGTGTGCTCCTGACGAGGAGGCCAGGGGAGAGGAGCCAGTACAGGTGCTACTATTAACTACGGTCCTTGGAGCCCAGCAGGGGACGCACGACAAGGCCATGGGCCAGGCTGCCGCTGAGCGTTCCCTTGGGTGAAAGAGAAGGGAGGGGTCTACAGGAGGGCGAAGCGCAATCGAGGAGTAGGGGAAGGGTACACTGTTGGAGGGGGTGATGAGTGGTATCCACCCTGGACTGCACAGTTGATAAGCTGAAACATTACCCCCACCCACCTCATTTACAATGAAAAAATTCATTACAACAACGAACTGTCCTCGCCGTGCTCCTTGTGGGCCCAGCGGGGCAGTGGTCTCCCAAGTGGACACATCTGTTGTCTCCAGGACCGGGCCCCCAATCCAGGGCCATCGAGTCCATCCTGACACATCCCCAAGAAGAGCGCAGGTGCTTCATCCTTCTTACGCACCATGATCCAGTGCTTGCTGGATGCTTGTGGCTGCTGCGTCCCATCCGCAAACGAAGGTGCTGAAGGACCCTGAGGGCTTATGCAAACCGGTAACATAGCTTTCCAGCATCACAGCCAATGGACAGACAAGGGGCGGGGCTCCCACAGGCTCTCACGGACAGTGTTGCTTTGACTATTGGCTTACAACTTGTTGTGTGAATAACTGCCAAAATATTGTCCCCAGCAGCAGCCCAGTTGGCATTCTCACCTGCAGTATTCGAGGGTCTCCGTTGCTCATTGTCACCAGTATCCCGGTCCTGTTGTTGGGTGCTATTACCTTGCTTCCAGCCATAGGGACTTGGCACAGCAGAATGAAACTGCCGGGTCCCATGCCGTCTTCACAATTGTTCTTAAGCCAGAGCCCATGTTGCAGCCACGGTGTGAGTCCATCTTACTGAGGGCCTGCCTCTCCTTCACTGCCCTCAGCTTCACTGAGCGTGATGTCCTTCTCCAGGGACTGGTCTCTCCTGACAACATGTCCAAAGTCTGTAAGAAGAAATCTCACCAACTTGCCCCTAAGGAGCACTCTGGGCGTACTTCTTCCAAGACAGCTTGGTCTGTCCTTTTAGCGATACTTTCTGCATTCTCCTCCAGCTCCATCATTCAAATGCATTGATTCGTCTTCTCTTCCCGATTCAACGCCCACTTTTCATACGCAGATGAGGCAGTGGTCATCTGCATCTCATCATGATTTGATTGGGGGTTCCCTAATGACTGATGAGGTTGAGCATTTCCATATGTGTACCCCGATCCTCTGTCTGTTTCTGACACAGAGTTGTCGGCCTGTTTCCTGAGACAGGTCTGCCACATGCTGATTCAGCAACTTCTCCAGCAGCACCCAGAGTTGGGGTGTGAACCCACGGCCCCCTGACCCTGGAATCTGTGCCTTTGGAGAACCTGCCCATAGAAGAAGCTTCAGTGGTGGCAAGATCCTGTGGGCAGTTGTTTGAGAAAAATCGTGTCCCCTCGCCTGCAGGCTTGGGGCGTGACAAAAACTCATTGCTCTGAGCAGTCTTGGGGGGCTATCCCAGCGTGCCCTCGTGCAGCTCCTGAAATAGCCTTTTGCCTCCCAAGATTTTGCGCTCAGTTAAAGAGCCCTCCTGATGGCAAAGTGGGTTAGGCATTGGGCTGCTACCCACAAAGTCAGCAGTTCGAAGCCACCAGCAGGAGAAAGATGAGGCTTTCTACTCCCATAAACAGTTACAGCCTGGGACACCCCCCCGGCGCAGTTCTCTGCAGGGTCACTGGTGTCAGCAGTGAGTGAACGTTTAGTTTGTGCCCTAGCCAACGCGGCGGTGACCGGAGGAGAATTCAGGCTGGAGGTTAGAGGGGAGAAGGTCTGATGGTTACCTGATTTCTTTCCAACCTCCTCCCTGGGGGCCTTTGCAGGCATGGGAGGGACAACTCCCTGTCCGTAAGCTAGCAACCTCACATTACTAACTAGCCGGGTTCAACAGAAGAGAGAGAGCTCAGACAGTGTGAAGGGGAAGAGTCCATTTCCCCGCCCCACCTCTACCCGCCCCCTACCAGCCAGGAAATGGATGCCAGATGGTGGCAGTCGCCCATAGGACACACAAGCACCCCCTCGCACAGAAAGGGTCACGCTGACCTACAGGGTGCTAAGAACAATGCTGAAGGACAGCAGGGCTCAACCTGGGGGTCAAACACCCCTTTTACAGGGGTCGCCTAAGACCATATTTCCGATGGTCTTAGGACTGAGACACTGCTCCTCTGTCTCCAGGGAGACCACCCACATGCAGATCCACCCACACATGGGGTCACCAACACATGAGGAACTGTGTTAAAGGGTTGTAGCATTAGGAAGTTGGAGAACCACTGCTGTTGGAGAACTTGGCCTTGGCTGAGTGAAGGGGCCAGTGTAGCACTTGTCAACCTTGAGAACACCGTCTTGTGATTTTTTATGCCTCTTTCCCTTACACGTCAGTGAATTTCATCTCCTTCCCAGACAACTAACACGCCTGGTTTGCGAGTTCCTGAGCCTCGTGCCAACGATCCTTAGTATTGTCCGTGGAGAGAAGCGCTGGCCCCCTGTGTGGGAAGAGGTGCAGCCAGAGTGCCCTGAGAGGCGAGGGATGGTGAGACTTCATCTCACCCACTTTGGAGAGACCAGTCCCTGGAGAAGCACATCCTGCTTGGTAAAGCACAGGGGCAGCGAAAGCGAGGAAGGCCCTGGACACGATGGAGTGACACAGCGCCTCCCACCATGGGCTCACCCAGAGGAACCACTGGGACCCTGCCAGGACCAGGCGTGGTTTCATTCTTCTGTGCAGAACGGGAGTCGGAGCTGACTTGATGGCACCGAAGAACAGCTGGTAACCCTGCTGGCCCCCTCATGTTTCTCTGACAAGTGCGTGCCCTGCCTTCCAAGGCTCTCTCCCGCTTCGTTTGTTGAAATACTTCCTAATAGGGAGAAAGATGAGGCTTTCTGCTCCCACAAAGAGCTATGGTCTCGAGAACCCAGAGGGGCCTTTCTACCCTGTCCTGTAGGGGCGCCGTGAGTCAGAATGGGCCACTCTCCAAAGTCACCTGCCTGGCTGCAGGAGAGCGTTTGTACGGAGAGAGGACCCATCTGCTTGAGCTGATTATTGGCTGAGTTGCTTATTTGTTGAGCGTCTCAAGCAGAGTTGGCGTTTCCTACTGAAGATACTTCGCCTCACATGTTTTGGACAGAACCTCTGGCGAGCCCGGTCCGTGGTAAAAGGTCACCATGCTTGTACCATAGAGGGCAGATGAAAACGAGGAAGGTTCTCAGTGAGACGGATCGACACTGGCTGCCCCCGTGGGCTCACGTATGGTGAGGCTGGCGTAGGACATGCACGTGTCTCCTTCTGTCGGGCTGAGAGTCCCTGTGGTTGGCAGCTGACTGAGGACACTTAACCACCACTGGGTAGCATGCAGTCCCTGAGCCTCACACTGGCTGGCACGTGGGTGACATGGGCTCTCCTCAGAGTCACAGCTGGACTGAGACTGTGCCCCTCAGTTCACAGGTGAGGGGAGGAAGGCTCTGGAAGGAACCCCAGAACAAGTTCAGTTCCCCGCCGGGCTCCCCACTAGTACTTGCTCCACACTTCCGCCACACCGTCTGTAAGGGCCACCACACCGTCTGTAAGGGCCGCGTGCTGTCCCCATGGTGGCCACCTCAGCCCACATCCTTGAGAGCTGACCCAGTGGCCCCAGCTCAGAGGTCGGCCCACACAGCATCGAGGGCCGCCCTGCTAGCACAGAACAGATGGAGGGAGGGCTTATAACAGCATGCAGGACATTTGGGCCAAGTTTTTCCGTGTGTGTGTGTGTGTGTGTGTGTGTGTGTGTGTGTGTGTGTTTAAGCATTCAGTTTTTTAAAACAGATTCATTCACAGTCACTGCAGTTCCCCTCAGCCCAGCCTAAGGGAGCAAGCTCAGCCAGCTGCCTCCCTCGTAACAGTCTGTGTTGGGCACACTCAGAGTCGCCTGCCTGGCTGCAGGAGAGTGTTTGTACATAGAGAGGAACCATCTGCTTGAGCTCTCTCTCTACTCGAGGGGCATTGGTGCCCAGAGAGGGCCGGTGATGAGAGGACACTACCCCACTGCAGCACGCACCCCCAACGGACAGCCGGCATCCACTCCTTACCCACTGCCCTAGGTCAGGGTGTCCCGGTTCTCCTGCCGGCCCTTCCCCCATTCCCCATCATCTTTCCCATACACACGGAAAATTCCTTCCAGCAGAAACGACTGTTCTACCTCCAGGAGCTAAGGGGGATTTGAGGAGCAGGGCCTGAACATCAATCCTGCTCGGGTAACCAGCTTTGTAAACCTGGGGGACACTCTCCCCACTTTCGTTGTTGTTGTTAGATGCCCTTGGCTCCATCTCATAATGACCCCATACACAGAGCAGAGCTTGGTCCTGTGCCACCCTCACAAGGGTGGTCTGGACCCACCAGCCGCTCCACTGGAGAAAGGTGAGGCTTTCTGCTCCCATAGTTTTATAGCCCCAGAAACACACAGGGCAGTTCCACTCCCTGACAGTCGCAATGAGTCAGAATCAACTCGATGGCAGTGAGTTTGGCTTTGTTTCTGTCCTGCCCCATACCATTGAGCTGGCTTTGACTCATAGGACTCTGTGTGCAACGCTGCCTGGTCCTGCGCCGTCCTCAGTTGTAATGTGAGAGGCTCTCATGGTAGCCTCTGTGCCAAGCTCTCTTACTGAGTTTCCTCTTCCTTCTCTGGAGACCGGTCTCACGGAAAACAAGTCCCAAGTAAGCGAGATAAAGTCTCGCCATCCTCGCTTCTAAGGAGCCTATGGGCTGAGCCAGTGGTGTTGTTTTCCGTGTGTGTGTGTGGGGGGGGGGGATGTCTTCATATGATGCTGTGGTAGTTATATAATCTGTTGTCAATTTGAGAGGATTATGAGTAAAGGGGGGGGGTTGGTTGAGGAGCTGATGAATCCTTGGGGTGCTCTGAGACCATTATGGGTACCGGTGACCTTTAGTCATTCTGACAGTTACTACCACCTCACCACCCCTATCGGAGGTTCAGGAAAGCCAGGCTCCCGTGGGCCTAAGTAGAGCAGTGGGTCACCCAGAGCTGCTCAGAGCAGAAGCCTTAGAAGAGGCATGTTTTGCTGGGTTGGATTTCTTTCCCATCTTGTGTTGAAATATCTTACTCTAGCGTTCCTTTCTCATTAGACCTCAGGCACAATGACCCGCAAAGACTGAGAACCCATGGGGGAGATGATGGGCACAAGAAAGAGGTCCTGGGATAGTTACGCTTCACTGGGCACAAGGTTAAACGTTGCCAAGCAATAGAAGTCCTGGCCTAAGCTGCAAACCAGAGACCAAACCCACTGCCCGCAAGTCCATCTCAGTGGTGTAGGGCCACCCTAACAGCCATGCAAAGGGAGGATCGCAGGGAGACATTCCACCCAGTCTCCTACCTGAAGCAGATGCCCGTTTACAGGTCCGATGGTCTGGGTGGCCTGTGACCACCAAAACTGCTGTCCCCGTAGCTTCCTCAACTGGCAGAAGCTTGCCTCCTCCATCTCCGGACCACCGGTGTCACCCAGAGCCTGGGTCTCTCTTTTCAATGAGCTGGGGCTACCTTTTCAATGAATTTGCCTTCCCTGACCTCTGCAGCCAGGCCACCCCATTTCCCTCCATCAATCTCGTAGGCGATGGTTTCTATATGCTTCATCGTCTTAGTCCCCGCCTCAGAATGCTTCCAGCTTTCTTGGGCTACCCAAGGCCATTCTCATGATTTCCTGTGTGGTCCAGTCCGCTGTCGGGTAGACTCCGCGGCCTGTATCACAGTGTAAGGGAGGAAACCACGTGTCTAATGCAGGGTCTCTGAAGTCGCTCCGTGAGGCATGCAGACCATGCCAACCAGCCTGCCTTGTATGTGGGCCAGATGACGCGAGGAGAGGTTGGGCACTTGGGGAGGAGGAGACCATTCATGAGTAGACCTTTCTTGGGTGGCTTTGCCCATGGCAATCTCTGAGTATGCTTCTGTTCTGTCCTGACCTCCGTCGCCTTCTCTCCTGAAATACTTCCTCACTGTCTCTCCATAGTGGTCTTGCGCCCCCAGATACCTGAAGTTCCTGGAGGAGGAGTGCGCTGGGCTGTACTCAGTCCCTCCACTCCCTCGTTCTAGTGAATCTGGGTGTAGAAGGTGCACACGGAATCTTTTGCATCCAACTTTCTAATCGTGCTCGTGGGCCAGTGTGTCCGCCGCCTCCTGCTCCAAGGGCCTCAGCGGCGCGTCGGCCTGAGAGGCCCCTCCTCATCGGGTTATGACGGAAACTAATTCCGAGATAGAATGTGCTTAGGCTGGAGCTTGCAGCTTAATAAGTGTCAGCTGTTGTTATTTTGAAGTGAGTGCTTATTGAATACTTCCTGTGGGCTGGGTTCTCTGTGGGAATACAATGATGAGTCATGCACACTCCCCCTGGGCAGAGATGAGATCAAGGATCAAGGTTATCCGTAGTTCATTATGGTCCACACAGTCGAATGCGTTTGCGTAGTCAACAAAACATAAGGAAACATCTTTCTGGTGTTCTCTGTTTTGAACCAATATCCATCTGACATCAGCAGTGATATCCCATGTCCCATGTCCTTTTCTGAATCCGACCTGAACCTGTGGCAGTTTCCTGTCACTGCTGCAACCGTTGTTGAATGATCATCAGTAAAACGTTACTTGCATCTTATGTGAGTGATACTGTTCTATAAGCTACACATTCTCCTGGGTCACCTCTCTTTGCAATGGGTACAAATATGGACCCTTCCAGTCAGTTGGCACGTAGCTGTCTTCCAAATTTTCTGGCATTGAAGAATGAGTGCTTCCAGAGCTTCATCAGCTTGTCGAAATATTTCAATTGGTGTGCCATCTATTCCTGAAGCCTCATTTTTGGCTGTTGCCGTCAGTGCAGCTGTGACTTCTTTCTTCAGTATATTGGTTCCTGCTTATATGCTACCTCTTGAAATAATTGAATGTAGACTAATTCTTTTTGATACAGTGGCTGTGTATTCCTTCCATATGCTTTTGATACTCCCTTCATCATTCAATGTTTTTTCCATAGAATCCTCCTTTACTGCAACTTGATGCTTGAATGTTTTGTTTTAGTTATTTCAATTTAAGATATACTGGGTATGTTCTTCATTTTTGGTTTTCTAAGTCTTTGCCTATTTCACCATAGTATTTTACTTTGTCTTCGTGAGCTGCCTTTTGAAATTTTCTGTTCAGCTTTTGAACAGAATTTCTTCCATTTGTCTTAGCTACACAAGGATAAGAGCAAGCTTCACATTGTTTCTGTCATTGGTGTTCGATGCTGCGAGTCGGTTCTAGTGTGTTCCCATCATTCAGGTGGAATGCACACACAGCCACATTTTTGCTCTCATGGACTTGTTTTAATTTTCGTCAGCTTTGACCTGAACTTACATAGGTGCAGTTGATGGTCTGTTCCACAGTTGGCCCCTGGCTTCTCCGTCTTCTCTTCTCACTTTTGGCAACTCCAGTTTTCCTAGATTCATGCTCGTACATTCCAATCATTAGAAGGTGTTTGCGGATGTTTCTTATCTTGCGCTGTGCCCCATCAGCCAAGGAAGGTCCCACAGGCTTTCCTCCATCCACGTCCACTCTACTCTGAGGAGGCAACTCTTCCTCAGTCGTACTTTGAGTGCCGTCTAACACGAGGGGCTCGTCTCTGGCACAATTATTATACAAGCATTATTATTTCAAAGACCTTTTTTATCCCTAAACATCCCACCAAAGAAGGCCCAGTTGTTTTGTGGTACCTAAAGATGGAGTACCCTGGCTTTCTTAGGTCACACAGAGTCTTACTGCTCCGACTACTCGGAAGAGTGAGTCTCTTTTAGACCGTGTAGCTCGGATTGGTTTTCACCCAGTCTGCTGTCTGTCGAGGTCCGGGCACAAGGAAAAGACCTCCTTCAATTCAAGTCAGAGCTGCTGTTCTCTGGGAGCAGTTTGTGTGTCTAAAAGCCACACCAGGGGGGTCTGATTTCACTCTCTTCTCCATCCGGTCATTCATGCAGCCAACACGCACCCTGTAGCCTCCTCTGTCCTAAACCACGTGGAAGTGATGATCTCTCAAGGCAAATGGCCAGCCGCTCTGCAGCACAAGGATGTGACAGTCCGTTTCCACGACGATGTATAGCCTTGGGAGCCCTATGAGGGCAGATCTCTTCTGTCCTACGGGGTCTTTAAGAGCCGGAATGACTCCGCAGCAGTGGGTTTGGCGCATGTTGTTGTTTTTAAGAAACATAGCTGGTATATGTTTGGCCCCCTCACGAAATTTTTTTTTTTTAATAAATCATTTCATTGAGGGCTCATACAGCTCTTACAGCAGTCCATACATCCACTGTATCAAGCACATTTGTACATATGATGCCATCATCATTTTCAAAACAATTTTTTCCTACTTAAGCCCTTGGTATCAACTCCTCTTTTTTTCCCCTCCCCAACCCTCCCACCCTCGTGAACCCCTGATAATTTATAAATTATTTTTATCATATTTTATACCCTTCGCCCACGTTCCTGTTGTTCGTCCCTCCGTGGGGAGGGGGGCGTACGGCAATCATTGTGATTGGTTCCCCCTTTCTCCCCCTTCGTCCCCCCACCTTCCCCCTGCCTTCATGGTATCGCTACTCTCGATATTGGTCCTGAGGGGTTTATCTGTCCTGGATTCTGTGTGTTGAGAGCTCCTATCTGTCGCAGTGTACATGCTGCATTCTAACCAGATTTGTAAGATAGAACTGGGGTCATCACAGGACTGGGGGAGGAAACATTAAAGAACTAGAGGCATGTTGTGTGTTTCGTCGGTGTTATACTGCACCCTGGCTGGCTCGTCCCTTCCTTGTGACCCTTCTGTGAGAGGATGTCCAATTGTCTACAGATGGGCTTTGGGTCTTCATTCCGACACCCTTTGTTAGCATCAAAATGGTTGTTTGTTTTGGTTCTTCTTGTAACTGATCCACCGACGCCGTGTGATCACACAGATTGGTGTGCTTCTTCCCCATGTGGGCTTTGTTGCTTCCCTGCTAGATGGTTACTTGTTTAACTTCAAGCCTTTAAGTCCCCAGACACTATATCTTGTAATAACCAGGCACTATCCCCCTTACTAAATTGCCTCTCAGGTGCCAACAGATCCCAGTCTGCTTTTCTATTGCCCCAATGTGATGGACAAGGGGCCTGGTGCATGGTGGTTAAAGCAGCCAACTGCTAGCAGTTCAAGCCCACCAGTCACTCCTTGACAGAACGCTGTGACCGTCTGACCCTGTGAACATTTACAGCCTGGGAAACGCTATAAGGTCACCATGAGTCAGAATCTGCTCCACACCAATGGCTTTCTGGTTGGTTGATCATGATTGATGGAGAGGTCAGTAATGCGCTAGAAATCCAGCCTTATTATTAGTAAGGGCATTCCTTTGATTGAACAGACCAGGAAGCCAGAAGTGAATGCCCAAGGACATAAGCCAGAGCCCATGCCATGGAGATGAATCCGACTCATAGCAACCCACAGCACAGAGGAGAACTGTGCCTTCTGGACTCTATAGGAACAGACAGCCTCCCTTTTTGCCCTTGGTGTGACTGGTGGATTCAAACACCGGCCTTGGGGTTAGCCGCTCCATGCACAGCCCACTGTGCCACTAGAGGTCTCCCAAGGATATGCAGCGTGTCAGCAAAGCAAAGGCTGCAATGCATGTCTCATGCCACCTTGGCTAGGGATCTTCTCACCTTTCTTGTTCCTTCGCATGATGTGACATGTCTTCTTGAAGTTCAGTGTTGTAGCTGAAGGAATGCGCGGAGGTTCAGCTTCTTTTGATACTCATCTTTAGTGAAACCAGTTTAAAAAAAAGAAGGCAGTAGCATTTGTGAAAGAGAGGACATTAGATTAAATAGAAAGATACTCTCTTCTAATAAGAGAGGTTTACACTCCGGCTACCATCTTCAGGAAGTGCCCAGAAAATGAACCAGAGTGCCCTTGGAGACTTAATCAACTTCCTCAGCTCCTTCTCTGGCTGCGACAAAGGCACTGTCATGTACTGATTCTGTGGATACAAACAACTAGGAAACCGAGCAACATATATGTTGCTGTTTCAACTCTTTTCAGACACTGGCTAGGCCATACATGACTGGTCCTTGAGAGAAAACACACACACACACACACACACACACACACACACACGGGTAAACCACACATGGCTCTGCCTGCTTTCACGTCCTGGTCTTGGCGCAGAGACGGAGCGTAAGGGAGAGGTGAAGAAGTAGCGTCTGCAGCTCCCAGCGGCTGGAACAGCTGGACGCTAGGACAGGGACCCAGAGAAAGGGCAAGGGCAGCAGAGGTCTGAGTAGGGATGGATTCAATGTGGGTTGTTAGTGGAGGACTAGACGACTGTGTTTGGGGTCAGACTCTCCATGAGGGCTAGCTGAGATTGTCTGCTGTATGACTGAGCTGAACAGTGATTCTGCTCACGTCCATTCCGACAGCTAGCGTTTCCGGGACTGTAACTCTTTCCTGGTTCATCCTCACAGGTCATTGTGCCCTCTCTCTGCTGCACTGAGAGGGCTTGAAGAAAGAGGCCGTACTGAGCACCTCAGTCACTCATTTGAGACCCAGAATGGCTGTTCCTTAGGAGTAAGGGTCATGTCTTTGACCAAGGGCTATATATACTGCAGGATCCGGTTCTAAATGAAATTCAAACTTAAGAATTGAACCAAACCTGACAGCACCCACAAAAAGTGCCAATGACTGGCCTGTCTTTCAGGATAAGTGGAATATTCTGAAAGGGAGAAGACATAATCTAGTGTCTCTGTAATACATTCTTCACAATGCCGGACATCTAATCATAAGAGTAAAATGGAAATGCAGCCTCTGCTTAAGAACAAAAGCAAGCAGCAGACCCTTCGGTGACCCTGAAGTTGAAATTGCCAGGCAAGTACTTTAAAGCAACTATTATGACTATATAAATATATCCAAGGGTTTGAAGGGGAGAAAAATGGATCACATGAAAAAACAGATGGAGGACCTCAACAGATAAATGGCCATTTTTTTTAACCAAATGAAAATTCTAATGCAAGAAATGAAATTTAGAAAATCACCAAATGGGTTGGTTTGAAAGTGGATCAGTGTGTTAGTGCGGGTTGACTAGAGAAACAAATTCATAGACACTCATGTGTATAAGAAAGAGCTTTATATAAAAGAACAATTGTCTCTTGAGAAAACATCCCAGCCCAGTCCAGATCAAGTGCATAAGTCTGGTATTATCCCATATGTCCGATACCAGTCTATAAATTCCTCTTCAGACTCACGCAACATATGCAATGACCCTGAATGCAGGAAGATCACTGGCCAGTGGGTGGGAAGTCTTGTGGACCCAGTTGCGTTGGAAGCATCTCAGTGCTGGCGTGGGTCTCTATGTGGCTCCGGGGCACTGGATCCATCAGTGTAGCTCCATGTGGCTTGTCAACAGGATCCTCTCATAGGGAGAGTGTGTGCCCCGCCTCCAGGGAGGAAGATAGGAGTTCCCAGAATCCTCAGGAAAAGGCCTGATTGACAGGCTAGACTCCACCCTTTTGTTCAAGTGGACAGGGATGATGTAACTGCCACAATCAGAGATGGCAGAAAAAGACAGCCGTGAGGTAAAATGAAGAGGGTTAACGTATTTGTCACTGGAGTCTCAGAAAGTGCCTTCAAGAGTGAAGTCAAAATAGAGACAATTTTTAGATAAAAGAAAACGTGTTGGCAGAAGGACCGCTATACAAGAAATACTTTAAAATATTTTTTTCTCTTTAAGCTGAAAAAAAAAAAAAGATATCCAGAAACTTGAATCTTCTGGAAGGAATGAAGAGTACTAGGAAGGATAGGTATATGGATAAGTTTCAAGGCTTTTGCTTCATCTCTGCTACACACACACACACACACACACACACACACACACACACACAACTGCATGACTTTTTAAAACAAGCATTATAACATTACATTATGAATTTATAGTTAGGGGCATACAGTAATTGAAGAGCCCTGGTGGTGTCTTGCTTACAGTGCTTGACTGCTAACCAAAAGGTTTAGCACCCCCACCCCCCACCCCCCAACCACTCTTGGGAAGAAAGCTGCAGTCCTCTGCTTCGGTGAAGATGTACTTTGGAAACACTAAGACAGTTCTAGAATATCCTGTACCGAACGATGAGTCACACCTGACTCCACCACAGTGGGTGTGTAAAATTCTTATATTTCCCATAGTGCAATATTTTAATTATCTTGTAGAAAGTTGAAAATATATGTTGTGATCTCCAGAAAAATCTTCCAAAAAATGAAAAGACGTATGACTGCTAAAAGCAATTGATAGAATGGAATTCTAGAAAGTATGTTTAGTTCATCGAAAAGAAGGCAGGAAAGGAGGAGAGAGCAACCAAAGACAGGTGGGACCAAGAGGAAACAATCGCGGCATGGCAGGCCAGTAGCCACCTGTGTTAGACTAGAGAAACACATCCAGAGACACTCATATTTGTGTGAGAGTTTTATATCCAAGAGTAGTTGTATATTAAGAAAACATCCTGGCCTAATCCAGAATCAAGTCCCTAAGTTTGCTATTAGCCCATATACTGTACTGGATACAAGCCCATCAATTCTTCTACAGACTCACGTAGCACATGCAATGATGCCAAAAGCAGGAAGACCACAGGCCAGTGGGTGAAAAGTCTTGTGGAAGCATCTCAGCACTGGCGTGGCTCTCCATGTGGCTCCTCCAGCTCCGGGGCTCTGGCTGCCATCAACGTGGCTTGTCAGCAGGAATGTGAAGCAGAGAGAATGTGTGTCCTGCCTCCAGGGAGGAAGACAGGAGTTCCCAGAATCCTCAGGAGAAGGCTATGCCACACAGAGGCCTCATTCGCTATGACCTGATTGACAGGCTAGCCTCCACCCTTCATTCAAGTTGACAGGAGATGATGTAACGGCCACACCACCCATATCAATAACTACATTAAATGTATATGAATGAAATACTCCAATTAAAAGGTCAGACTGGATGAAAAAAGCAAGCTTCGGCCATTTCCTATCTACAGAAGACCAACGATGCAGGTAAGTTGAAAGTGAAAGGACATGAACTTGGCCCCTTCAAGGAAACCCAGTCGCTTCATGTGTCTGTGACAGTTGGACAGTGAGTCAGGAAGACTGATGTTGATGTGTGTGAATGCCGGTGCTGGAGAAGAAGCGTCAAAGTACTGTGGACTGCATAAAGAACCAACTGATCCTTCTTGGAAGAAGTCCAGCCACAGTGCTCATTGGAGGCAAGAATGGTGAGACTTTGTCTCCCTTCCTTTGGACGTGGTATCAGGAGAAACCAGTCCCTGGAGAACATCATACTTGGTAAAGTAACAGGGCAGCGAAAAAGAGGAATGCCTTTGGCAAGATGGATCGATACAGTGAGCGCAACAATAGGAACAATTGTGAGGCTGATGCAGGACTAGGCGGTGTCTCATTGTGTGGTGCATAGGGTCTCTTTGGGTTGGGACTGTCTCGATGGCATCTAACAACAACAAGGACATCCCAACTCAAGTCCCTGGGACCTGGAAATATGTTACCTGACGCGCCAAAAGAGGCTTTGCAGGTGCAATTAAAGTGATAGACCTTGAAATGAGGCAGTTATCTTGGATGAGCCCGGTGAGCCCACTCGAATCACACAAGCCCTTAAAAATGGAGAGCATTTTCCATCTTTGGTGGAAAAGAAATGGCAGAACAGAAGTAGGGTCAGAGCGATCTAGGTTGCTAGCCCTGCAGAGGGAAGAAGAGCCCCACAAGCCAAGGAGTCTGAGTGGCCCACTAGAATTAATAGGAACCCAATAGAGGATGGGATATAGTAGACTCTGTCAAGAGATGACGACACTTCACACTGATAAAAGGTTCCACTGATCAGGAAGATACAAGAGGCCTTCAAAAAGTCCATGGAAACAGAGACAGTGGAATTCCCCCCCCACACTTTTTGAAGCCCCCACCCTTGTAGCAGTCATGATTTGCATACACCTCACAAGAGCTTCACAAAAAACGAAATTAAAAAGGACAGAAGAGAAGTAGACAAATCCACCATTACAGTGGACGATTCTGAGCCCTTTCCTCCCCCCTGGAGAGGACAATGGAATAAGAAATCAACAGAGAACTCCGTGCAGACCTGGGCAAGCGGAGCATCACTTTCACCCACCTGGATCTCACTGGTGTCCCAGCGTGGGCTCTGCCCAGCATGGGCTCTCCTTCTGTCCCAGTGCATCCGGGCCAGTCACCGCCATACAGTGTATGTTGCACCATAAAGCATGCTTCATTTCCCTTAACACGTTTGGGATCTTACTGGGAACAACAAAAGAAAAATCCTAAGAGCATTCCCCAAGCACAGCAGGATATGATTGGAAGTCAACTAATGCCGAGATACGTAGGCAAACACCAAATGTTTGGAACTGCTAGAAAAATGCTTGTTAAATCCTCTATGGGTGGAAGAAGACATCACAAAGAAATGGAAAACATTTTGAACAAAACCCACAGCCTATCAAAATATGCGGTTGACGCCTAAAACCAGCCATCGCTTCAGAGGGCTTTCTTTTGAAATGTGTTTTCACCAAGCAACGTGCTTCCAGCTCTTCGGTTAGCTCTGGTTTCTGTCTGCCTTGCGCTCTGTGCAGTTCTTTCTCACTGCACCAACAAGAAGGTTCTAATATACCTATCCTGAAAGCGTTAAAGAGCAAAGACGGCGCTTTCCCGACTAAGGTGGTTCTGGCCCAGGCCATGATAGTCTGAGTCACCTCATCTGCGTGGGAAGGCTGGACAGCAAATCCTGGAGAAACATGGATGCATTTGAAAAAGCACTGATGAAGGATATTGAATATAGCGTGGGCCGGAAGAATGAACAGATCTGTCTTGGAAGAAATGTAGACAGAATGCTTCTTAGAAACAAGCCTGGTGAGACTTCATCTCACATACTTTGGGCATGTCATTAGGAAGAACCAGTCCCCAGAGAAGGAGAGAGAGAGAGAGGGACCTTCGATAAGATAGATTGACAGAGTGGTTGCAACAATGGGTTCAAACACAGCAATGATTCTGAAGACGGCGCAGGACCAGGCAGTGTTCTCTTCGCTTGTCTGTAGGATCGCTATGGCTTTCAATGAGATTGATGGCCCCCACAACACCACAGACCGCCAACAGCTTGGTGTCCTTCTTCCAAATCTGCAAACTCCCTCCAGGCCTATCCCTGCCACTCTTTTCTGCCGCAGGTGTCTAGCACTGAGCTTGACCCTCAGTGGGATCTCAGTAAACTCTGAGTGACAGATGAGGGATGATCTGATCTCCATGAGAACCCAGCGGAAAGAGGCAAAAATAAGGATTGTCCCCATTGTGTAGCTGGAGAAACCTCGGGCTCCCTTGACGAGTAAGTGACAGTGCCAGGTCTCTAGTGCCCCCATGACCTCCTCCTTCCGGGGCCTCCTTGGCTGACTGAAATGTCCTCGGGCAAGAAGAGTGTCTCCCCAGCGCAAGTGCAGGTTTTCTACCCGAGTCAAATAACAAGTCGGTTGGCCACCCCGTGCCATTCTCAGCCAGCATCACACTGTCACACAGTCTTCTTTTCTCTGGAGGGCCCCCAAAGGCACTTTCCTATTCTTGGAGCATTTCAGCCTGGACAGGTCTGTACAGCTAGGTAATGGTGCAGCCAGGGTCACCACCTGGCTGGTTGCAGGAAGCAGGAAGCTGCCTGGGGCTTGAGGCTTGAGGTTTTTCAGCCATGGAGGTTCCAGGCCTGCGTGGTAGTGCGCAGCCTCCCACGCTGCAGGGGGCCCCTGCACCCTCAGCTTCTTGTTTCTCTATTTTCTACCTAGGTTTCGGTTTTTGGCTCGGATCTGTTTCCCCTTTGTCTCTGGTTCGACTTCCTTTTCCTGTTTGGTTTTAAAAGGAGTCTAACACCCCCTCCCACCCCTCCTGTGCTGTCTTCAGAGGGTCTGCCACCTCTGAGCTGCTTGGCCTCTGTGCAAGAGCAGGATTCACCTTCCAGGGCACCCTGGGCTGACACCTTCCCGCCAGGCCATGGGGTGAGTGCTGGACCTGGGAGAGGGGACAGAGGGATGTCCAGAGGAAACCCGCGTCTCCATGGTTCAGAGAGAGGTGAAACACCCTACCCTATGATTCTCCTGGGGAAATCAAGGATGGGCAAGGGACCTAACCTAGACCACATAGCACAGCTGCACCCTCTCACGAGCCTGTTTTCTGGCTCAGGGTGCATGCAGTTGACCTGGCCCCCTCTTGATGAGTCCACAACAGCCTGGGGTAGGTTGCTTTCTCTCCTTGGGGCGTGAGAGGTAAAGAGGGGAGAAGGGGTTCCCACTTGCAATAGAAACTTCATGGGTGGTAAACAAGCGGCCATCTAGCTCAGAAGCAACAAAGCCCACATGGAAGAAGCACACCAGCCTGTGTGATCACGAGATGTTGAAGGGATCAGGTATAAGGCATCATCAGAACAAAAAATCTTACCATAGTGAATGATGGGGGGAGTGCGGAGCAGAGACCCAAAGCCCATTTGTAGGCCATTGCAGATCCCCTTGCAGAGGGGTCTCGGGGAGGAGATGAGCCAGTCAGGGTGCGATTTATCAACGATGAAAAATACAACTTTCCTCTAGTTCCTAAATGCTCCCCTCCACCCCCTACTATCATGATCCGAATTCTATCTTGCAAGTCTGGCTAGACCAGAGGATGTACACTAGTACAGATAGGAACTGGAAATAGAATCCACGGCGGATGATCCCTTCAGGACCAGTGGTGTGAGTGGCGATACTGGGAGGGTAGAGGGAGAGTGGGTTGGAAAGGGGGAACCGATTACAAGGATCTACATGTGACCTCCTCCCTGGGGGACGGACAACAGAAAAGTGGGTGAAGAGAGACGTCGGACAGGGCAAGATATGACAAAATAATAATTTATAAATTATCAAGAGTTCATGAGGGAGGGGGAACGGGCAGGGAGGGGGAAAAATGACCTGTTGCCAAGGGCTTAAGTGGAGAGCAAATGTTTTGAGAATGATGAGGGCAATGAATGTACAAATGTGCTTTACACAATTGATGTGTGTATGGATTGTGATAAGAGTTGTATGAGCCCCTAATAAAATGATTAAAAAAAAGAAAAAGAAACTTCCTGGGTGATACTAGTGGGAACCCTGGATATTTGACGGGAGAGACTCGTGGTCTCTGCCTGCCGGTCTTGTTGAACACGTCTGTAATCACCTGCAGATCCAGAATCTGCCCTCCTGACTTCTGGGCCCCCTTCTCAAGTTGAGGTGGCACGCTGGACATGACTGTCCCCTGTCTCCGACGCCCTGACAGACTGGAAGTGGTAGGACAGGGACCTGTCCTAGATTCACTGCAGATGGCTCTGTCCTAGCATGCAAAGATGACCCCTCACCTTATTTAGCTCTTTGAATAGCCCAGCGGTGAGGTGGTGGAGGAGCCCAGAGGTTGAGGAGGGTGGGGGGCCTTGCCTAGGGTCGCGAGGGCAAGAGCTGGGCCAAGAGCCCACCCAGAGCCGCCCCTGCAGGGGAAGCCTCTGAGTGGACCTGTGTATTTGAGCACTGTGCTTTTCCCAGCCCTGTCTGGACAGGAGGAGCCCCAGGGGCTGTCTATTCCCACAAAGATCTGCAGTTAGTTCGGAAACCCCAGGGGCAGTTAGTGCTACCCTGCCCCATAGGATCGCTATGAGTCAGCATCGATTCTGGTGGCAGGGGTTTTAGTTTCCTTATCGGTAGGGGATCCAAATGCCCACTGCAACTCAAAAGGTTCGATGGGAATGCTTGAGGGGGGTGGGGGGCAATCTGAAATGAGAGAGGCTGGTCGTGCAGCCAGTTGTTGGCTCAGTGTGTGTTTGGCACCATGTATTCTCAGTCACAACCAAATCGATGTTTGTGTTTCACTGCTGTGGCAGTGGGTAAAAGGTGGCTAGTGCTCCATCTGCCCAGCAGGCCCAACCTCCCCGCAGAGCTGGTGGGTTCCTTCTGTCTGGATGCCATGGCCCGACCTGGCTGGGAAGGCAGTGCTGGGCTTGACTCCTGCTCCCCCACATCCTGTCCCACGGCCTGCACCTCTCCTTGAGCGGTCCATGGTCTGTGGGTTTCCACGTGGCTTGTCGCAGGGCAGGGCCCAGAGGGTCCGTCCCCAGCCACACAAAGCACAATGCCAACAGACAATGGGGGGGCGGGGGGGGAGCAAGGCCATTTCATAAGGCCTTCTGAAACCACAGAGACCTTGAAAGGGCCCCCCGAGGCCACCCACAGGAGACCGTGCAGGTCGGTGAAGCTCCAGCAGTCACACCTCAGCGCCTGTCCCCTGTGTGTTCTCAGGCTGGCAGAGGAAGGAAAGGTGCGTGGTGGCGGGGATGATGAAAACTGGATCATCTAGTCCAGCCCTGCCCGGAAGCAGAGCCAGACATGCCATACTCTCAGTACTGGTATTGAGAGGTTATCTGTCCTGGATTTCCTGTTTCCAGCTCTTATCTGTACCAGTGTACCTCCTCTGGTCTGACTGGATTTGTAAGGTAGAATTGGAGTCATAATAGTGGGTGGGGAGAAAGCATTAAAGAACTAGAGGAAAGTTGTATGTTTCATCAGTGCTACACTGCACCCTGACTGGCTTGTCTCCTCCCCATGACCCTTCTGTAAGGTGATGTCCCGCTGCAAGGCGGAAATCTTTGTGCAGGCAGACAGCCTTGTCTTTCTCCTATAGAGCAGCCGGTGGGTTTGAACCATTGACTTTTCTGTGCGTAGCCAAGTTCTGGAGCACCAGGCCGTGAGGGCCCTTAGGATTTCCTGTTGTCCTACCGAACTCAGAAACCAAACTCCTTGCCATCGAGTCAATTTCAGCTCATCACGCCGTGAAAGGACAGTAGATCTGCCCCTGTGGGGGCCAAGACTGTCGTTACGGAAGTAAAAAGCCTCGTCGTTCTCCTGCGTTGTCTTACGGCAGCCATAGAATCTGTAGCGTTGGAGCAGTGATGCCGAGGGGGTTACGCTTTGGGTTGCTAACCACAGGTCAGCAGTTCAAAGCCACCAGCTGTTCTTGTGGGAGAAAGACAAGACTTCTACTCTCATAAACAGCTATTTAAACGGTGTTGGAAGTGCACAGGGCTGTTTGACTCTGTCCTATAGGGTCACTATGAGTCAGACTTGAAGGCAGTGAGCTTGATCTTTTGGGGGGACATACCGGGATGTGACACCTTGGCTTCTGAGGAACCTGGGTGGCTATGACAAGGGTGCCAAAGGTCTTCTCATCATGAAAGCCTTGGTTCAGCCATCCATCCGTCAAGGGACATTTCCTGAGCACTTCCTATGGGAGCACCAGAGCTCACGACCATGCACAGTGCTGTCACTGTCTGTGCTTCGTTCGACCCTCACCAGTCCTGAAGGGAAGCTGGTGTGGGTGGTGCAGGGTCTGTTTCAGAGAGGACAGAAACGGAGGCAGAGAGGAGTCGCGGCATGGTCGAATGCAGAGCCCGGCAGTGGTGGGTCTAGGGTCTGAAGGCATGTCCCTGAGCGCAGGCACTGCCCTCAGGGGTGTGGGGGGAGATGTACCGGAAGTTGTGGTAGCTTATTTGGGAAGGGCAGCCGAGCTGAGAGGTTGTGGTGGTCAGGGGCCTGGAGGCTGGTGCACTGGACAGGTCTCAGTGGAGCTTCTAGATGAAGATAGACCAGAAAGAACAGTCTGGCGCTCTGTTTTCAAAAACCTTCCCCCAAAATCCTCATGCATCCATCCAGAGATCTGATCTGCAGCCCATCCTAGGAAGCACCCAGAGCTGGGCGGCGTTTCATGGGCTCCCTCCTGGAAACAGAGAGGAGAAAGAGAGTAGCTTCCCTGTGTGGAATGCCATGTACCAGGCACTAGGCCCTGCATGTGAGATGCCTCATATTTTATCCTCATCCTCTTAGGTGTGAAGATGGGCCCATTTCACAGGTAGGAAAGCAAAGGCTCAGTAGACATTCGGTCACTTATTCTAGGTCATACCAATGCCATTTGGCAGCCAGGTTGAAGCCAGGTGGTTCCTACCTTTAAAAACGGAGTCCTTATTGGTCTCTGGGGCAAAAGAGAAAGGAGGCAACTGAGAGAAGGTGCTCGATGACAGGCCTCACCGTGTTCTCAAAGCACAGCTTCATCCACACTGAGACCCCAAGAGCTAGATGGTGCCCAGCTACCACTACTCACCATTCTGGGCAGATCCTGATCGAATGGGTGGGAAATTTTGAAACAGGACCTTAAATTCCTTTTAAAAAAAAAGGAAACTAGACTTAACTACAGCTGTTGAGATTGGAGGACTTCCTGAGACGATCACCCCGAGCTACTATTTAAACCTGGAACAGAAAGTATCCCAAGTTCATCCTTTCCCTAAGTAACAAGACTGGCTTAACAAAGACTCTTGCCCAGGAGTCCCACACTGCTTTAAAGATTCATAGACTTGAGACCAAATGATCGACCATGGCCGTGAAGCGCTAAGTAGCAGATGAGGGGCCAAGGAAAGTTGTTGTTATGTGCCATTGACTCAGTCCCTACTTAGAGCGACTGAACACACAGCAGAGCCGAGCATTGCCTGGCTCTGCAGCATCCTCTTTGTCCTGTCTGCACCCACTGTTTCGGCCACAATTGCAGCACATCTTCCTGACAGTCAGTCTTCCTCTTGTTTGCAGGCCTGCTTCACCCCAGGTGACCTCCTTATCCAGAGACAGGTCTCTCCCAATAATACCTCCAAAGTACCCGAGACAAAGTCTCACCAGCCTCACTTCTAAGGAGCTTTCTGGGTGTGCTTCGTCCAAGACAGACTCACTTGCCCCTTCCGACTGTCCACAGTACCTTTGGTCATTTTGGCCAACAGCGTCATGCAAATGCATCGGTTCCTCTGCAAGCTTCCTTATCATTGTCCGACTTTCACGTAGGCCTTTGAGGGGATTGAAGACACCCTGGCTCGGGTCAGGCGTACCTCGGTTCCCAAGGGACAGCCTTGCTCTTGAACCCTTTAAAGAGCTCTTGTGCAGTAGCTTTGCCCAGTGCAACAGATAGTTCAACTTATTGACCGCTGCTTCCATGAGCGTGGACAGTGGATCCAAGAAAAATGAAATCCTTGATAACTTTTATTTTTTCCTCCATTTATAATGATGGTATCGGTTAGTCTGGTTGTGAGGATGTGGTCTTCTTCACATTGAGTTATAATCCATAGTGAAGGCTGCAGTCCGTGGTCTTCGGGATGCCCTTCTTTCGGCATATTGCGTGATTTAATCGTTCTCTCATATCCAGAAAGCATCATTCACTGCCATCGAGTCAGGTTTGACTCCTAGCGACCCTGAAGGACGGGGTAGAATTGTGAGTTTCTGAGACTAACTCACGTGTGTGTGTGTGTGTGTGTGTGTGTGTGTGTGTGTGATTCATTGGGATACAATCCGAACATACTACTCAATAGTGCAGTCATATCAGTAAGTGTTTTACAGTTACTACCCAGTCAGTTTTAAAACAGTTCTTCCTTCAGGTACTCC
>NW_022103915.1:5205062-5218096 GCF_000313985.2 Echinops telfairi
CACCCACCCTGGATTTCACAGACCAAAAATCATAGAAAAATACAACACAAAGAATCAAAAGCTTGGTTACCAGCAAGAACAAAACAGAGGGGGGAAACCCGGTTGGGAAGAAGAAAACATTAAGAAAATATTAAAAACTAGAGCAAGCTTAAAAATGGGTCAAAGGGAAATCACACAATAAGGTACTAGATTTTAACCGGTTACCTCTGTCAGCATCCACTTCTAATGAGTTGATAGCAAGGCTATTCCCATCCCTGGTCTCTGTCCTTCAAGCACATGAATTTCCCCTTTGCTTTTATTATTATGATAACTGCTAGTACTTTTAGATGTGTCGAAAGGGTGATCAAGTCAGATGTTACATTTTAGCCATTCAAATCGGTTGTCACATTTTAATCTACTATCACTGGCCTGATTATCAGCAAATGCTCACGTAGTCAGGAGCGAAGTATCATGACATCTGCAACTTACTTTTTAAGACAGTTCTGGGGCCACGGAGCATGGGAAAATCTGGAGGCGGGGTGGGGGGGGTGCCCCTCGCCCATCTCTGTGGGGGTGGAAATTCTCAAAAGTAGACGTTAGAGGGCAAAGAATTTCAGAGGGCTTGGCAGTTTCAGCTTGGCTCAGTAAGAGCCTTGCGGTCAAGTTCAGGTTCTGCCATGTGGCAGCTGGGGGACACTGGGCGGGTCGCTTTCCTTCTCCAGGCCTGGTCCGCCACCTGGAAAAGCCTTTCAGTATGTGTTTCAATGCTGACAAGGCTGTGGCTCCAGCCCCAGAGTGACAGGATGCATGGTCGTGGTGTGGGCTCCTGAGTTTCTCTTGGATGCCTGCAGTGACATGGGGGACAGGCCCTCTCCACCTCCACTCCCAGCACCAGGCAGGGTTCACTCCCTCCTCAGGAAGCCTCGCTTCTGCTTCATGGGCACATACGTTGATACCCATGGGCCGACTAAAGGTGCTTTCCTCCTGCACCCACGGTGCCTTGCCCGTCCCCACACTCCTAGTTAGGGGCACAGATTTGCATGCACACGTGCTGTCCACGTGAAGGTGGGGCCACGTCTTCAGTGCAACAGAAGGCTGAGGCTCTTCCAGTACTTGGTGTTAGGTGCCACGGACTTGTTCCGGCTCAAAGAGACCTGTGTGCACTACCCTGCGTGCCCTACCCTGTGCCCCCCTCACAATTGGTATGTCTGAGCCCCTTGTTGCAGCCATTGTGTCAATCCGTGTCATTGAGGGCTTTCCTGTTTTCCACTGCTCCTCCACGATGCCCTTCTCCTGTCTCGCCATCCTTCCTAAGGAGCATCCTGGCTGTTCGTCTCCCAGGGCAGATTCACTTGTTCTTTGGCAGCCCGCAGCACCTTCGTTGTTCTTCTCTGGCACCGTCAGCCAGACGCATTTCGTATGTGGTCAGCACTCAGGAAAAGCGAGTGTTTTCTGAGTGGTTTTCTTCCGCGAGACAGAGTGAAAGGGGAAGCACGGGTGGCTATGTGAGTGACAGCCACTCACTTTGCCCACACACACAAACGCTGCGCCCCTCCAAAATCCCCCGGAGACGCAGGAACCTGGTGCCAGTCAAACGAAGCAAACTCAGAAGCGAGCTCTTACGTCCTGAGCAGTCGCGTCCTTCCAGTTCCCGGACCTTTTGTTTGTGTGTTTGTTCAGCCAATTTAACAGCGCCCTGGTCCGTTGGTTCTAGTGAGCGGAGAAAAGCCAGCCGACCTGGAAGACAAGCCAGCCTGGCGACCAGCGCCGCTGGTGGAGGTGAGGACCAGAGGAGGCAGATGGGTGGCTATTAGCATTCCTTTTAGGGAAGTATCTGGACAGGTGGCCTTATGTCAAGTGGGGTCCTTCCAGATGGGCACACTGCAGCCTGAGGACACGCCCCTCAATGAAGATCCACTCTCTAGCCCCACCCCACCTGGTCAGGCCCCTTCCTGTTCTCCGGACTCCGTCTGAGGACCTCGGGCCTTGTTGGCGCTCTCCATGTGAAGAAATGACAGTGGCCCAGAGGCCTTGTCATACTGACTGACCTGACTCGTCCCTCGTCCAAGGTGCCCTGCTCTGGGTGCTGCTCTTACTGAGGGTCTTAGCTGATCTTCCACAAACTTCAAAGACAGCCCAGAAACACCAGCGCCTCATTCTGCAGCACGGTCACTTGACTAGTGGAGTTCTGAGCCTTCTCAGGGCCCTCTTCATGCCCCACGCTGGCTCCGTGATGGCCCTGGGTGGGCCTGGCTCTCTGGAACACCTCTGGTCCCTAGCTGGCACCAGCTGGCCACCCTGCCTCTTTCTTGCCACATGGGAAGGCAAGTGGCCAGGAGGCGGACAATCTAAGCTAGTGCCCTGTCGCTGAGCTTAGGAGGTTCGGTGGGTGAGCGCTTGGGTCCATCTATGGGATCTGGTGACCCGAAGGTCATGGCGCCTGTGGAGACAGCTTGAGTGGAGACTGGTGGGAGCTCTGAGCCACAGGAAGAGAGAAGGAGCCAAGTGTCAAGGGAATGGGACACCGGCCTGGTGGTGTCCCTGGTGTGGACAGAGCAGCCCTTTGTGCCCTGACCACAGAGATGGAGGGAGAACTGTAGGGTGAGTGGATGAGAGGGATGCTGTGGGGAGACACAGATGTTGAGGAGACGGCCCTGGTGCTGGAGATGCCCCTCACCCAGCTCAGGAACCTGACCTCCGTGGGACTTTGGAGCATGAAGGACTGTTTGGTGGTGGACATAGGATGTGCTAGGAGGGCCCAGCGAAGGCCTGCCGAGCCCAGTACAGCCTTGGAGAAAGGCTTCCTGCAGGAGGCCAGCAGGGTACTGGGAAAGCTGTGTGGGAAAAGCATTCCAGGCAGAGGGAACAGCATGAGCTAGAGCAGAAAGACCTGCTCTTCCCCCGCCCCCCGCTCCCCCCCGCCCCCCAGCACAGTCTGTCGAGGAACCTAGAAGCCTAGGGGTGGTGAGTCAGCTCTGGACATGTGGGCAAGGGAGAGATGCCAGGGCCCAACCCTTTCATGAAGCACATTCGCGTTTTCAGCACAATTGGTACCAGGGACTAAGCACTCTTTAAGCTACTAACTCTCACAGCCACCCTAGGGGGAGGCACGAGGACCACCCCGTTTCACTGGGAAGGACACGGAGGAACAGAGAACGGAAGTCCTTTGTGGACGGTCAAGTGCCAAGGAAGCAGCGGACTTCCCAGCGGGAGAGGAGGCACCACGTCTGGGAGAGCCAGGGGATGCAGTCTCTGCCCACAGGAGCCTGTCCCTCTGGCCAGTCCCTGAGGGCCACCTTCAGAAGTACCAGACGGTCTGGGCAGCAGCTCTGTGCACCGCAGCCCCTCTCCCCTGGAGCAAGAGGTCCCCTCACTGCCTGGCTGTTGTAAGACAGACTGGGAAGCTCAGCAGCCATCCTGCCAGTGAGAAGAAAGGGAGCCGGGTTGTCATGGGGTGCCCCCACCCCCAGGCACCCACCTGTGGCTACAACCTGCACAGGGCACAGCAGGCCCTGCCTTCAAAGGACTGTCATGCTGCACTCCGGCGAGGCAGGCCGTGGTTGAGAGGGAACAGCTAGCTGCTCAGGACCCGGCAGGGATGGGCCCGGGATGGGCGGTTCAAGTGGGAGGTTTTGCCACATTTTGGGGTCCTACCTTTGTCTCCGCTGAACCTCCAGAGGGCACCCCTGTGACACACTCACACACACTACCCCTATTTGCTGTGGGCCTGTTGTGTGTATATCACCCGTGGGTGTTGTGGTAAGGCCCTAGGAAATATCCAGGCAGGCATGACAGGGTAGAGAGGGCTCCCAGGTGGGAAGGCCACCAAGGTGGTTGCTTGTGCCAGGCCTCAAGTAAGCCTGGTCAGCTGGGGTGAGCCCAGGCCACCTGCTCGCTCTCCCGCTGCCTGGGGTCTGCCCTGCAGAACCTCTTCTGTGTGTTTCCACCTCCAACCGCATTGTTGATTTTGACCTCCAGTCCAGGAGGAGCCATGCCAGGTCCCAGAGTGTGAGTTCTTGGCCTCCCTCCCAGTGGCACATGAGCGATGAATCCCCGACACAGCTGTGCCACAAGGCCAGGCGCACTGGTGCCTTTTCCAGGGAGAGATTTCCACAGAGGCTCTGATATAAAGCTGCTAAACCCAAACCCAGACACCCCCTACCCCCGCTTGTCTGAGGGGACTTGGAGATCACATCAGCCATTCTCCAGGAGAGGAGGTGATGGGGCCAGGCAGCCTTGCTCCCCAGAACTTGTCCCGACGAGAGCCCAGCCTGAAGCTAGGTCACCAGTTCTTTCCCACACACCCCCAGGAGGAGAATTACAGACTGAGACCGCTTCCAAGGCCCACAGATACCTGTACAAGGGCCAAAGCACGGCACACATTGGAATGTTTTTTCTAGAAACGCCTTCTCCTGGGAGAGGAACCTGGATGTACCCACTGCTCGGAGCAACCGGGGAAGTCCTGGCATCACCTAGAACAACCAAACAGCGGTTAGGGCTGATTGTGTACACGCACACACACATATAACGGGTTGTTCTGATCCTATGGAAGTTTTATCAGGAGGAGGGGCAGGAGGAAGTTCCTGTTTGGGAAGGGGTGAGTGTCTGATGATGATGCTTGGTGACAGTGACGGGTGACGGTTGTTGGTTCGAATCCACCTAGAAGCAGCTTGGAAGGCAAGACAGGGGTCTAAATGGACTTGACACTATCTGACAACGACAAAGCTGACTTGGCAAATGTTGCTTCTCAAGCTCCCCGAAACACCACACAATACCCCACAAGCAACGCAACACCTGCACACACAGCCATATGCACCCAACACCACAACAAACCCAACAGCATACATGCAACACCTACACACACACTACCCAGCATGCACAACACAACAGAAACACAATACACACAAGATAACACAAACACAATACAACAAACCCACTGTACACAACTCAAACAACGCATACACACAGACACCAACACAACACTACAACACAGCACACATGCACCACAGCACACAACACCAAATACGCACGCGCACACACCCACAGCCTATGAGAGGACAGACCTTTTTGCCCCCACCTCACTGCAGCCTGGCTGCCCCCACAGCACTATACCAGTGGGACCTGATGCCTGGCCTACTGGAGAGGAGGGAGGAAGCTGTGTTTTGGTTCGTTTTCAAATTCAATGTAGCAAAGAGAATTTTGTGTGTGCCGCATGGCTGGTTCTTTTCCTGCACAAATCACTCACACTGTGAGAGTGCATCTTTCGATCTATAAGGATCACTGTCAGGGCCGTGTGGCGCCTACCATGCCGAGGCGAATGGGCACAGCGGGGCATGTTCAGGCCCGGCGGCACAGGAAGCGTCTGAGAGGGCAGTGGCGTTCAGAGGCAGGCCTGGGCTGGAGAGTAGTTGAAATTATTCGAAACAGAGTCCATATGGGCGAACCTATCTAAAGTCAGAGGGTTTCTTCTGCATCGGGGCCTGAGGCACTGGCCAGGGGATGCTCAGGGGCGGCAAATAGCTGTTCACACGGAACAAAAATGCCCAGTGGTTTTCTGCCAACCACCGTCTGCTTTGAAGCTGGAGTGTTACAACAGCAGAGCCAGTGATAGGTCTGCGGGCATCCGTGAGGGCGGGCCCTGGGAAAGCCAGGGCTCGTGGATAGGGAGACTGAGCTCCACATTGGACCCAGCGGGCCAGCCTGAGCACTCCTGCCATCTCCTGTCTTCATCTGCTAGAGAGCTGGGGCCTTTATGGACTTGAGGCCAGGGGGACTCCTGGTCAGCAAGTGTGATCAGTACCCCCCTGCCCACTACCTTCCCAAGTGTGCCCACCCCGGGAGCTGGGCTCGGCTCCCTCAGGCTGAATAAAGGGCCCGTCTCCTCACTGGTCCATACCGAGCGCCTGGCTCTCTCCCTGCCCCCACAGCGTCTGGCACACGCCTGCTGTCCCAGGGTGACCGTGGCAGCAGGAAGGGGCCAAACTAAACCAGTAACTCCACCTTTGGTCAGTTTGCATCACGATAGAATGATGGTGAGACCCAAGGTCCGCATCATGTGGGAGTCACTGGAATTTACATTGGACTTCAGGAGACCAGGACCCCATTAGTGTGTGTGTGTGTGTGTGTGTTTGGGGGGGGGGGGCAATTTCTAGAAAGGTGTTCTCTTTAAAGATACGTTGTTTCCGCCCTCAAAGGCAGCAGCAGGAAGGAAGGGCAGTGCTTCTCCTTAAAGTCTCTGCTCCTCCTCCAGGCAGCGTTCCCTGGTTATCATCCATGTCTGTTTCCCTCGCCATTGATTTCCCTTTCAGTAGCTACTGACCAACTGGTGAGTGACCGAAACAAGAAAGCGGATCCTTCTTAAAAACCCAGCGCCCTGTGAATTAGCCCTGGCGCTCCTGCCTGCAAACCTTCCCAGAGTCCTCAATGCCAGGCCTGCACGTAGCCCAGGCCCCTGAACCCCAGCCCAGAGCAGAGATCAGTACAAGACTGAGAACCAGACTGGATGGCCGTGTTAAGCTCCGAGTCAGGGTGGCTCTGTACACTGCCCGGTCCTGCACAATCCTCACAGTTGTTACGGTGTAGCCCACTGCCGTGTCGATCCATCTCCTTGAAGGTCTTCCTCCTCTTCCCCACTCTTCCATTTTCCAAGCCTGGTATTCCTCCCCAGGAGGAATCAGCCCCTCCCGATAACAAGTCCACAGACCATGAGAAGCGGTCTCGCCGTCCTGCCTTCTAAGGAGTATTCTGATTGGGCGTCTTCCAAGACAGATTTGCTTGTTCCTCAGGTGGTCCACGGTATTTTCCAGATCCGTCGCCAGCATATTAACACGCGTGCCCAGTCTTCTGTGGTCTCCCTTGTTTCTCGTCGAGCTCTGCCACACAGATGTGGGTAGGAATTCCCTTAGCATGAAGCGAGGGATGATGTGTGGGGTGGCTGTCTACCTGCACAGTGCACAAATGACTGTCAGGTGCTAACATGGGTGGTCCCCCATCCGGGACATCCTCCAGATGAGACAAGCCCCACTTGGCACCATCCCGTCCTTTGGGATGTGTTTCAGCCAGGGCTGCAGCGTGCTGATGTCTCCACATCTGTGTTTTCATGTCATGCCCCTAACCGCTACAACAGCGGAGGGGCTGTACAACCATTTTTAAAAACAGGCACACAGTCACCGGAACAGACCCCGTCTGCCGTTAGCCAGGGACTGCCACGTCTGCGCTCTGGCTCATCCGTGCCTCCGAGTAACAGGGACTCGGGCCTACACCGTCTGCACCCGCCAGCTTGGAGTCACTAAGGACCTCCATTTTACATCCCGGCAACAAGGGGGGGCCAGGGCAGGGCAGAGATCGGGGGTCCTTTGCAGATATTTTTTCTCCCTGTTTTCTTAAATCAGGTAAAAACCAAAATCCCAGAGCAATCAAGTCGATTCCAACTCCACCCACCCCCAGACCCATGTAGGGGCCCCAAGGCTGCCAGCCTCCTCGGGAGCAGACAGTCTGGTCTTTCTGGGTTCAAACTGCCGACCTTGCTGGGAGCAGCTTTACATGACAGAGTCAGATGAACACAATGCCTTTCTCTTAGCTCCTCAGTCCCATCGGGGTGATTATCCATGTGCTGCAATCATGACGCCTGGCCCTAAAAGGCTCCCCGGTGCACAGTGGTTGCGTTGGGCTGCGATCCCCGAGGTCTGCAGCTTGAAGCCCCCCGCTGCTGCACAGAAGAAAGGGGGCTTTCTGTTCCCGAAAGCAGTCACCGTGTCTGAAATTCGCATGGGCGTCTCCTTAGAGCGTGAGCTTCCAAAACTGCACCTCTCGACGGGAGTAGAAAACGCCGTCTTTTTCCCGAGGAGAGAGGCTGGTGGTTTTGAACCACTAACGTGCCCAACATGTATGTCACCCAACATGCCACCAGGGCTCCTCCTGCTGGAGACTGGGGGGGGGGGGGGGGGGGGGGGCAAAGGTTGGACATTATTCGACGGGCCTGTAACTAGCCAGCGAGCTCCACTGGGCTGCCCCGCATGGGCTCTGATGAGGCCGCTCTCTCGGCCCAGTGGCTGCCTGCCCTTCACGTCTGTTTGTCTGTCCTCTTCTGAGCTGGTGAGCTTGCTGGGTTAAGGCCTCCACAAAGCCCACAAGGCCCACCGCCTTCATCCTTATCTCTTTGATTTGATTGCTATCATGCTGTTCTTAGAAGGCCACCTACTGGGGTTTTGCCCTTTGTTTTTGTGTGGGTGGAAGGGTTTTCCTGCCACATGGGGCTGTGGCCCTTCTCTCGCGTCATCCACGGAGCCCTCTGAGGGGTGGGTTGTTATCAAGATGAGCCCCGTCACTCCTCTGGAATCAAACAAAATCGGCTCCGATGCTGAGGCTGGTGACTGAGCCTCCTGTGGGCCCTTGTGTGGCTCTACTCAAGTTTCTGCAACAACGCAGTTCTCCACCAAGGGAGCCCTGGCAGCGGCGTGGTTACGAGCCCGAGCCGGGATGCAGTCCCCAAGGGCTGCAGTTCAGAACCACCATCCTTTCCCTGGGAGAAAAGTGGGGCTTTCTACTCACCTGAACAGTTACAGTCTCAAAAACCCACAAGGGCGGTGAGTTCTAGCCCCATAGGGTCACTTGGAGTCCGCGTTGCCCGGATGGCAGGAAGTCTGGGTCTGATTCCCAACAACAAAATGGGCAGAGTGACTCTTTCATTGGGTGGGAAGCAGGCGTGCCGTGCATTTTCTTACTGAACACGGTGCCCAGACGTTGCAGACGGTGGCTGTGGACTAGGAGTCCCACCCCACCCCTGCTGTCTTTGCCCGGAGAGCAGAGCTGTGAGTTATCCCAAGCTGCAGAACCCCCCGCTCGCTCTCCAGGCCCAGGGCGTGAACACACACTGCCCATAGGGCAGCCCTGCCACCGGCCTCCCAAGAATCAGCCTTGTAAGCCCTGCCCCCTATCGCTGGGGTCCCACTGAGAGTCAGGGTGCATTTGTCACGTGGTGCGGCCTTGAGCCGTGCCCACGGACAGTATGAGGTTTTAAAAAAACCTACCCGAAAGATGAGGTTGTGGATCCAGGCGCAGAGGAGAGCGGGCAACTCACAGGCGTCCTCCGGTCAGTGGCAGCTGGCCTGCGTGAAAAGAGGGCTACCTGGAGGGCGGCCGTGCCCGGAGCTGAGGCTCATGTTTCCTCTTTCCTCTCCCGCTCGCTCTGCAGTGAACAGAGTATCTGCCAAGCTCGGGCCTCTGTGATGGTCTACGATGACAGCAGTAAGAAATGGGTGCCCATCAAACCCGGCCAGCAGGGCTTCAGCCGCATCAACATCTACCACAACACTGCCAGCAACACCTTCAGAGTCGTGGGCGTCAAGCTACAGGATCAGCAGGTGCGTGCGGGGTTTTGGAGGGAACTCGGGCGGGCGGCACTCACGCACACACATGAGCGCACGTACACACTGCCCTCCAGTCCATGCTGACTCGCGGCGACCCTATAGAACCCGGTAGAACTGCCCCTGTGCGTTCCCGAGACTGAGGCTCTTTGCGGGAGTAGCACGCCCATCTTGCCCCCTTGGAGCGACTGGTGGTATGGAACTGCTGGCCTTGTGGTTAGCAGTCCAACACGTCACCTCAATGCCACCAGGGCTCCTCCTGCACACAGAGCGAAAAGAGATCAGAAGCAAGCAGGCATCCAGATGTGGAGTCAGAGGACCCGAGTTCGAATCCTGATGAGAGGCCTGAGTAGGAATGAGCCTTCTGGTCTGCAGCTGCCCCCTCAGGCAGCAAGCACACCCTGCCTGCCTCTTGCAGGGTTGTCTTCAGAATAGAGCGAGGGCTGTAGGGAACAGCTGCCAAACACCCTGGTGTGCTGGTCTCAGTCTACACCCCCGAATCTCCAGGTGATGGCCCTGGGGAGAATGTTGGTCTGTCTGCTCGTGGCCCTCCTTTGGAAGAGTTGTCAAGCTGGACATGAAGACCCTGGGGCCGCTGACCTCCCAGATAGTACGTCCCGGAAAAAGCAGATGAGACGTCTGGTCCACACCTGTGAGACTAGGAGACAACAGCTGTGCCCAACCCTACCAGGAGTAGCTGTCCACACACAACTGAGGCAGGGTTGTGTGGTGCGACCGGAAGAAGAGGTTGTCTGGCTGAGCCACAGTGACCTCGGGGAGCCCTTTAGGGAGTGTCTCGGTGACTAGCAAGGACCCTTTTTAGCGGGCCTGTGGTTTCAGACGTCCTCAAACGGCAGCCTCTGGCGGCCTGTGCTGGTCAAGCCTGGGCTCCATGGAGGAGCAGCACGAGGGGCCACCATCACTGCGCGAATCCGCGTGTTAGCAATTAGAAAAGAGGAGAGGACTCCAGGCTCTCCTGTCCCAGGAGCGGTGCCAGTGGAATGGGTTGCTGCTCTGGTGAAAACAACCCCTACTGGGCTTCAGACTCTTGTGGCCAAAAAGGGATGTCTCTCCTTATCGTCGGGACCCTGGACGGAGTGTGTATGGTCTGAACACCAAGCCCCGGCACCTCCAAAGACGAGCGGGCACAGGTTTCCTCCCAGTCGGCGTGGGCCACAAGGGCAAACATTGGAAGAGAGACCATGCGTTGGTGCCTTTCCCTTGTTAGCAAGCCCTGATGGAAGGAAGGGGTTTCTAGAAGCCCATAGAAGGCGGCTTCCTGGTCTTCCAGGTCACTGGTTTTAGACCTGCGTTTCAGAAAAGCTGGCTGCACCTTGCAGAATACGCTGTCTCCTTGGAGTACTGGTGGCGTAGTGGGGAAGCTTTGGGCTGCCCACCACCAGGTCAGCAGATGGAAACCAGCAGCCCGTCTAAGGGAGAAAGAGGAGACTGCCTACTCCCACAGAGAGTTACAGCCCAGGAAACCCACAGGGGCAGGTCTTCCCTGCCCTGTAGAGTGACTACGAGTCGGACTAGACTCAATGGCAGCGAGTACTGCTTGGGATTTTAGTTTTAGCCCCCAATGACAGTCAACCAGAGCCACCTTGTGGATGTCCAGAATACCCCAGGGGTGACCCTACCTGTGCCAGGATAAACCTGCGCTTTGCCTCAGGGAGCCTCGCCACCCACTGCCTCCTTTAAAGGAAACCACCTGTTGAGCTCGCTTGGGGAGGGGCCTTTCTCCCCACCCAGGGTGGGTGTTGGGAATCTGCCGGCACCTTTTGAGCCATCTTAAATCCATGTGAATTCTGATGGAGAGGTCTTGAGTTGGCTGAAGAGTTGAGACCACAGCCTTCCGGCAGGGACTACATATTCAAGAGGCAGGATACATGTGTTTTATCTCTCATCTCCTCTACCCTGGTGCCCCCCCCCCTCCCCCCCAACACAGACACATAAACACAACCCCTCAGATGGGCAGGGATATGAGCTGGGAGCATACAAGAGATTTTATATTAGAGAGGAGGGCTGACAGAACATCTGGTCTGTAATAGCTTTTAGGAAATGACCTACACGGGTCTGTTCCAGTCCCAGGAGCCCTTGATGGCAAAATGGGGACCCGATGGGCTATGATCTGCAAGGTCAGCTGTTTGAAACTACCAGACGCACCATGGGAGAAAGGTGGGGCCTTCTACTCTCATAAAGAGTTACAGCCTCAGAAAGTCACAGGGGCAGTCTGCCCTGTCCTGTGGGGCCGCTGTGAGGTGGCATCAACTCGATGGCAGTGAATTGAGTTTTTCCGTCAGTGTGATGCTGTTGGGTAAGCATTGGACTTCAAACCAACCAACCACAAGGCCAGCAGTTCAAAGCCGCTCCATGGGAGAAAAATGAGGCTGCCTGCTCCCATGAAGATCTACAGCTTCAGAAACTCTACAGGGTGGCTTTTGAGTTGGAACCGACTGGGTGACACGGATAAACAATATGGTCCAACGTTTTAAGACCAAAATTGTTGACTTTGCAGCCGAGAGGGGATAGTTCATTACACAATGGGGCTGTATAATGCCCCTGAAGGTTTCTGGAGCACCCTACTGTCTCTTTCAGTCTCCCAATAATCCTTCACCGATGGGACTGTAGGTATGACCATATTCCTAATGATTAACAGATACATCTAGAGCCAGGTGATCAATGTGGAGAGAAAAAGACAGACGAGATGTTATCATGAGCCAAAGTCTAGCCTGAGTCTCTGAGGTGTCCGGTGGTGTGGTTGGTTATGAGTTGAGTTGCTAACCTCTAGGTCACCAGGTCCAGCCCCCAGTCATTCCAAGGGAGAAAGACCAGGCCATCTACTCCCAGAAAGAGTTACAGCCTCAGACACCCTGGGGAGCAACGCTACTCTACCCTCCAGGGTCGCTGTGAGTCCGCCTCAACTCAGTCGCAGTGGGTTTTGAGGGGCTTGACCGGAATCTCTAAAACAATCAAAGTGTCGCTTGGGTGACTAAGATTTGCCGAACTCAAGCAGCGGTCTCCAAATAATTTCATGTGCAAATGAAAGCTGAACCAATTTTTTTTTTTTTTTAAGAAAACCAACAAAGGATTGTTGTACTAAAAGGGTGTCATTGGTAAAGCACAGTGACTTCTGTGGAGTGTTGGAAGCATAAGGGGCCCTGGTGGAGGAGTGGGGTACACGGTGGGCTGCGTACAACAAGGTCAGCAGTTGGAGCCCATCCACCATGATGCTGAAGGAGAAAGAGGGGGTAGTCTACTCCCATAAAGATCTACAGCCTCCACTGGAGATCCCCTTGCAGAGGGGTCTTGGGGAGGAGATGAGCCAGACAGGGTGTGATGTAGCAACGATGAAAATGACAACTTTCCTCTAGTTCCTAAATGCTCTCCATCCCCCCACCCCCCATCATGATCCGAATTCTACCTTGCAAGTCTGGCTAGACCAGAGGATATCTGGAAACACAGGGAATCCAGCGCGGATGATCCCTTCAGGACCAGTGGTGTGAGTGGTGATACTGGGAGGAGATGAGCCAGTCAGGGAGCAGTGTAGCAAAGAGGAAAAATACAACTTTCCTCTAGTTCCTAAATGCTTCTGCCCCCTCCTCCCCACCACTATCATGTTCCAAATTCTACCTTGCAAGTCTGGCTAGACCAGAGGATGTACACTGGTACAGATAGGAACTGGAAACA
>NW_022103915.1:5219021-5231157 GCF_000313985.2 Echinops telfairi
AAGTGTCTGACTTCTCCCCACAGACCTGATGCCAGGGGCTTAAGTGGAGAGCAAATGTTTTGAGAATGATGAGGGCAATGAATGTACAAATGTGCTTTATACAATTGATGTATGTATGGATTGTGATAAGAGTCGTATGAGCCCCTAATAAAATGAGAAGGAGGGAGATCCGAGCACTGGTCAGTCTTCTTCTGAGTGGCGGGGCCGAGCCTGAGTGCCACTAGCCAGGACGTCTAAGGAGAACGGCCACCAGTCTGGAAGCACGTGCATCTGTGGACAACCAACTCAGAAACATTTCCCAGGACAGGGGAAGACTGTAGGAGGCCGACCTGGGCACACCTCTGAAGGGCTGACAGGTGACAAGAGCAGAGTGAGGAATCCCGTGTGCAGTGCAATTACTCAGCCTGGCTCTTCTGGCCGTAGTCTTTGTAACTCCCTCCAAAGGACTGGATTGGGAGCATGTAAATGCGGTATGAAGGGCTCTCGTGAGAGGAGTGGTCATTGGCTGTTCCACTGGTATAAAGGGAACCACCTCGGAAGCAGGAACAGAGATCCTCCTGAGCATGGTGGACAGGGCATTTGAAAAGAAAGGCACAATCCTAAACATAACACATCACACATCTTAAAAATCGATGAAGGACACACATTCCAAAAAAAGAAAAACAGGCAAATTCTGAAGCATATTTGGAGAGATCAACTTTACTCCTAAATAGTTACTGACAAAGCAAATAGAGAGAAATCGGCAATGCCAGTCTTCTCAGGGGCACATGGAACATTGACCAAATCAAATGACATGCAGGGCCATAAACCAAGCCTTAGTGAATCAAAAAAGGTCCGAATCATACAGAACATGTCCTTTGGCCAGCAACTTAAAAACTAAACACACTGCCATAGAGTTCATTCTACCTCAGGGACTCGATAGGGCAGAGCAGAACGGCCGGGGGTTCCCGAAACTAACTCATGATGGGAGTGGAAAGCCTCGCTCTCTCCCTCAGAGCTTCTGGTGGCTTCAAAGTGATGACCTTGCCGTTTGTGTGGCCCACGATGTCCCCAACGCTCCTTTGAGAGCTTAAATCAGTAGCATAAAGATAACTGGAAATTTCCAACCACTTGACAAGTAAAGAAGCCATGGGCAAAATAAAATCACAACTGCAAGCTAGCAAAGATGTTGACTTGAGCAATAGTGGAAATACATCATAGCAAAACGGGCGGGATGTAGCCGAGACAGATGATAAGAGACAATGCGTAGCTGTCAGTGCATATGTTTGAAAAAACGAATGACTGCGAGCCCAAGATCAAAGTTCCTATCTCAAGGAACCAGACAGAACAGAAGCAAATCAAATGCAATCAAAGTAGAAAGAGGGAGAAAATATAAACAAGAACAAAGCCCAGTAAAATCAAAAGCAGATTACTCAATAGAGAAAAGTAGCAAAGCCAATCACGGATCCGTTGAAAAGCTACTCAACATCAACTCCTAGTAAGAATGACCAAAGGTGGTCTGCATGGTGCAAACAATTGTACACTCAACTTCCAGCCAAAAGGTTGACAGACTGAAGTTACCCAGTGACACGTGGGGAGGAGGAGTGCCTGGAGCTCTGCTTCCAAAAAGTGGCAACTTTGAAAGCCCTTCAGAGCCATTCTATCTCCACACATGGGATGGCCAAGAGTCAGAAGCACGCCACAATAAACCATCATAAGGACAAGAATGATCAAGCCACACCAATGGCCAGTGTCAGGAATGAGAATGAGCGCATCACTACAGACCTTATAGAGACAGTAGCAGGGGGGACCTTGGGAAAGTACATTTGTTGACTTAGGTGAAATGGACAATTTCTTTCAAAAGTGACACAAGAAGAAATGGAAACTCTTGAGTAGTACTGTTAGGCGGCTTCAAAAAGTTCATGGGGGGAAAAAATCCAACACCCTCGGTTCCCTTTTTCCCAAACTTTTGGAAAGCTCCTCTTTTATCTTGTAAAGAACGCGGATCCATAATTACAAGCCTTTTCACAAAGGAAAGTCTAGGCCCAGAGTGCTTTACTAGTGAATGCTCTGTAAAAGGTAAGGGTGAAGCAATAACCACCTTGCAGAGACGACAGAAAGGAGAGCAGCGTGACCAGAGACTTGTTTCCATTGGAAAAAGGTGTAGTCATTTAGTGCCCAAAATAACTCATTGAATCTACTGATGTATTGTAAGGAAAATTCTGCCTAGAGGGATTTATTTCAGGAATGTGAAGTTGATTTAACAGCTTAAAGGTCAGATATATATTTGTATTTCCCCACTCCCACCCTGACACACATACCACACAGGAGCCCTGATAGCATAGTGATTACCCTTTGGGCTGTTAACCATAAGGTCAGCCATTCGAAACCACCTGCTGCTCCACAGAGAAAGATGGGGCTTTCTACTCCCACCAAGAGTTAGTGTTGGAAACTCAAGGGTCCTGTTCTATCTACCCTGCCCTCTAGGGTCGCAATGCGTCGACATCACCTTGAAGGCAGTGAGTTTGCATTGGTTTATACACACACACACACACACACACACAAATGGAACTGGAATTTGGTAGAATGTAGTGCATCTCGATGATTAAAAGCTGAGCGGAAACTTGAAATAAGAAGTCACTGCCCTAATGAGGTCAAGGGTATCCACAGACAAATAGCAAAACTAAAATCAAAGCTAATGTCGTGCTTCCTGCACTGAGCTCAGGAACAAGACAAAGATATTCACCATTACTGCTTTGATTTAAAATTTGGAAAGAGCGAAGTCATCTTTAATCAACGTGTAACTTGATCAAAGTTTATCTAGAAAATCTGGAGGAACGACGCATGGCTAGAAAGTCTAAGTGAACGTGGCACAGCCACTGGACACAGCAGCAGTTGGCAACAAGCACACACACTGTTTCTGGGCCAAGAACTCTGGAACACTGTGACCAGACCACCGACAAGAAGAGATCCTTATCGGTGCCCATTCCCAGGGAAGATTGCCCAACAGAGTCCACTGACTACCGAGCAACAGCACAAACACTACATGCAAGACAAAAGTTTGTCAGCGATCATGTAAAAACAGCTGCAGCAGTGCACCAAGGAGCTGGATTCTGAAGAGGACAGCATCACCACGTCACGTGGATCTTGCCTGAGAGACGCGAGTACCAGGAGGATGCTTGCTTGTGTTTACGAGACAAAGGTGTTTGTGTAGACAATAATTAAAAAAAAGATGGACAATACGGGGAAGAATAGACTTCCAGAACACATTATTTTGCTCCTGCACAATGCAAGAGACAGACCAACATGCCGTTGTTGGAACTGCACAAGGGAACACTGCATGGTTTAAAATCGGTGAAGGTGTGCCCCCGGCTTATATCCTTTCACCAAACTTAATAAGTGTGTGTGCTGAGCCAACAGACGATGAACTGTGTAAGGAAGAATGTGACATTAGGAATGAAGGAAGATAAGTGAACAGCATGTGAGAAGCAGATGACACCACCTTGCGCGCTGAAAGCAAGGAGGACCTGCAGCATGGACTGCCGACTACCAAAGACTCGGGGCTTCAGTGTGGGTTACACCGCATCATAATGACAACAAAAATCCTCACGATTGGACCAATAGCAACATCACAGTACACAGACAAAAGACTGAAATAGTCGAGGATTTTGTTTTTCCTTGGATCCACAGTTAGCACCCATGGAGACAGCAGTCGGGAAGTCAAGTGACGTGTTGCAAGAAAGCAGCTGTAAACGGCCTCTCTGACGTGTCAGAAAGAGAAGAAGTGTTTCTTTGAGGACTAACGTGCCCCTCACCCACTTTCAATCCTCGTGTGCGTGCTAAGGCTGGACAGTGGATCAGGAATAAAGAAGACGAGAAGAACTGGTGCTTTTGAATTTGGATGTGGGAGAAGAGTACTGAACATACAACAAGAGGGGCTTCATAAAATTCATGGAAACTTTTCCAGTATCTTTTTTTTTATATATGTACATAGAATTATATTTTGAGATTTCTTTTTCTATAGTGGGGGCGATCCAGTTTTTCCCTTTATTTCAAATATTGTACGAAATACTCATTACTGATGATTGTGTTTTAGCATACAAGAGACCCCAAATCTCAAATACAATTCAAGGAGAACATGTGTTAAATCTTAACGAGGACAAAGGTAAAGAGATATGATCCGGGTGAGGGAGACTATTAACATGAGGTCATAATGGTTCCAAGGGTTTTGCTGAGATACAGAGATTTTAAAAGGGGATAGGAGCACAAAGGAATTGTCAAAAAAGCATGATTGTCAGCATATCAATATACCACAGCATCGGCCACACCAAGGCAAGCGCCTAAGGGAGACAGCTCCTCCTTGGGCTGGGTGGGGGTGGGGGTGGGGATGGGGTGGAAGTGGAGATGAACTACTTTCCAATGAGATCTGCCCAAGGACAAGACTGTTCACATCAAAGCTTAATCCGCGTGGGGACTCTGCAAATACATTTTGGACTTTTGCAGTTATCCATAAACTTCTGCAAATGAGGTGCTCAGAGTTTAAAGTCTAATGCAATTGACAAATGATTTCAAGGTGTGGAGTGTTGTGCTTCCAGCTTTTACCTCCTTAAAAGCAGTGGTAAATTATTGGTTGATAAAACAATGGCCATACAAGGGGGTACCAAAAAACGGAATTTTCTTCCCCAAAGCTACGTATTTTATTTTTTTTTTTACAAAACAACCTTATCACCTTCAAGGTACTCTCCATTGCACTTAATACATTTGTCAAATCTGTGATTCAAACTCATCTGTTTGGATGGCTGACAACACTGCTCTCGTTTTCTCTTCACCTCTTCTCCATCATCAAATCGCTGTCCTTTCAAGTCTTCTCTGCATTTGTAAAAACTTTTTACCTTTGGTCTAAAGCAGGGGTCGGCAAACTGGCTCTCAAACCATATGTGGCTCTTTTGGTACGTACATGTGGCTCCTCATTTTGCAGGCTGTGTGACACTGGCGGCCTCCATTCCATCCTCCAAAGGCAGGACACACTCCTGGCTCGCCCAGAGCACTCTCCTCAAGCCGTCACCTCTCGGCTCTCTGTATTTCCCCTCACCGGCCCTGCTCGGCTCCGCACCTCCAGTATCTTTAAATTCAATTTTTTGGTGAACTTTTTGAAGCCACCTGTGTTAGGCTTGTTGCTCTAGAGCAGCAAAAACAGCGACACTTCTATGTGTGTATACAGAAGGAAATGTATATCAAGAAAATGGTTCACACAGTTATAGAAGCAGGTAAACCCAGCCCAGTTTCAAGTCTGGGGGTCAGATGTTAACCTGGAAGCCAGCTTCGGGAGCAGAGGACTGCAGAATCAGACTAGAGAGGTGGGCAAGTCTAAGGCCAGCAGTCCAGGCTTGAGACTAGAGAAATGACTAACTCCATGTTAGCAGTTCACATTGCAGGCTCCTGACTACTGATGGCCCCCAGACTCACCAGGCAATATGGCAAGATGTGTTAGTCCAAGTAGACTAGAGAAACAAATCCAGAGACACTCATATATGTGTTATAGAGAACTGTATATCAAAGGTAATTGTATATTAAGACAGTATCCCAGCCCAGACCAGATCAAGTCCATAAGACTGATATTAACCCATATGTCCAATACCAATCTATACATTCCTCTTCAGACTCACAAAACACATGCAATGATACCGAATGCAGGAAGATCACAGACCAGTGGGTGGAAAGTCTTGTGGATCCAGTGGTAGTGGAAGCATCTCGGCACTGGGGTGGGTCTCCATGTGGCTCCTCCAGCTCCAGGGCTCTGGTTCCATCAGTGTAGCTCCATCTGGCTTGATATCAGGAATGTCTCACAGCCAGTGTGTGTCCCACCTCCAGGGAAGAAGACAGGAGCTCCCAGAGTCCTCAGGAGAAGGCCATGCCCACACAGAGGTCTCATTGGCTGTGACCCAATTGACAGGCTAGACTCCACCCCTTCGCAAGTTGACAGATTATGTAACTACCACACAGGGTGCTGGCTCAAGTCTAAAGAACTTGGGAGTGGACCAGCCAGTTGCAGGAATTGGACCCAGCAAGAATCAAGCAACTTTCCATAGCTTCTGTTTCTTTTAGAAGTAAGCCACACACCCCCAAGGAAACGAAAGATAGAATTTGAACACAGCTCTCATGGTAAGGATTTACGAGGGCAAAACCGTGACTCTAACCTCCTTCCTTCCTTTCAGTCTCTATGCCCCTCCCAGTCAAAGGAGCCCTGGTGGTGCTGGCAGATAAGTGTTGGACTAGGCCACCATTGCTGCATGGGCGGCAGCTCCACTGTCTGCTCCCCCTGTCTCCTGGCTTTCTCCCGGCCAGTCTGCACCTGTTTACTGGTGAATTCATCGTTAAGATCTGTGTGTTTGTGAGGGCCACCAACTTTCCAGCTTTCCTTTTTCGTTACTATCCCCCCCCCCCTCCCCACTACTGCATGCCAAGTACTAGACCCTCTACCGAGGGCTATGGGGGCATAAGGGCGTAACTCACTGAGCTGGAAGAGCTAGCAGTCTAGGTAGGATACGTGTGCTCCAGTGATCCGCAGTCACCCCAGGAGGTCTGTAAGGCCAGGATTATGGCCCCTATTTTGTCGGTGGGACAACTGAACCTCGGAAGGTGGACTGGTAGCCACTGAGGCTCAAGGCTGGGCCAGGACCCAGGGACCAGACTCCAGCTCGGGGCTTCTCGTGGAACCAGTGTAGGCAGGGGGAAGGACTGGTTTTCAGACCCTCCCTGCCCAACAAAGCTGCCAGGTCCCATGTTCTACTTCTGCTCACTGGACCTGGACCCTTGGCCCCGGGGGAGGGTGGGGTGCAGCCCCCTCACCCCGGCATACCTCTTCACCGCTATATCTCTTTACATGCCTTCCCCCACCCCCAGGTTGTGATCAATTATTCAATCGTGAAAGGACTGAAGTACAACCAGGCCACACCCACCTTCCACCAGTGGCGAGACGCCCGCCAGGTCTACGGCTTGAACTTTGCGAGCAAGGAGGAGGCCACCACATTCTCCAACGCCATGCTCTTCGCTCTGAATGTCATGAACTCCCAGGAAGGAGGTGAGCCGGGCCTGGCACAGGGCGTCCCGGGTGCCGCTGCCCTGCGCCTGTGTCACTCGGGCCCCCAGACAGGCCTGCTGCCTGACTCCCTACTTGTAAAGAGAGGCTGGTGGTTTTTCAGCGGGGTGGGGGAGTGGGGGGATGGCGTTTCTGGCCTCTCGCGGAGCCGTACATCGAGATTTGGCAGAGATGGGCTGGAGTAAGCAACTATTTACTTTAATCTGTGCTGAGTACTAGCTGAATGCCAGGAACCAGCCGCCTAGCTAGACAGAGCACGTTAGAGAGTGAATTATTGGCCTTCCCCGCAGGCGGACCGTAAATAACTGGCTGTAACGGGGCCAGGTGCAGTCTCTAACCAGGCTGGAAGGGGCTGTAGGAGGCCCTTCCGGATACACAGAGAAAAAAGAACTGCCCAG
The DNA here is from genome assembly GCF_000313985.2 of Echinops telfairi. NCBI lineage: Eukaryota > Metazoa > Chordata > Mammalia > Afrosoricida > Tenrecidae > Echinops > Echinops telfairi. The sequence continues at coordinate 5,226,498 of NW_022103915.1, forward strand.
CTGCCAAGGACGCCCTCTGCCAGCAGGGACATTGGAGATAGTCTACAGCAGGTGAGGCGACCACATGGAAGAGGCTAGGTGGGCATTCCAGGCACAGAGGTACGCGCCAGGCACATTGCCAGGAGAGCCCGTGGCAGCACGTGCCATGTTCCAGGGCAGCATGTGCCAGGGACACCTCCTGGGTAGGAATGAACGCAGAAGCGTCCTAGAGCTGGAGGCAGCTCTGGGCAGCCTTGATCTATGGCAGTGGTAGGGTCTAGCCAGCACTTTATGAGTAAGACCACTAAGGCCAAGAAACAGGGTCCAGGAGACTTCTGGAGGGAATTTACAGCAGCTCCTGGAGGTGGGGCAGCTGCGACTTTCCAGGTGTGGGCATCCTGACTGTCCAGCTCAGTGCTGCCTCGCTGCCTTGGGGGTGCGGGTGCGGGTGAGTGCTCATCAGAGAGCCAGACTTGGGGACACCATCGGCAGGCATCCTGGCCAACGGCCTTCCATCTCGGAACCCTTGGGTACATGCTCTCGTTTTTCCACCTGCTGATCTGAGAGCAAGGCTGTAAAACGTTCCTGGGACCTCTGGCAGCAGCCAGCCATCAGTAAGCGTCTTTTATTAATGGGCATGGCTGCCACCAACGCTGGGAGTGGTGGGGTACCGTGGCGCCATGACTGTAACATGTCTGTTAGGCTGGAGAATGAGTTGTAAGTACGCCTGCCTCTCCTGCCCCTCAAAGGCCCCTGGTTTGTGGGCTCCGTGGGAGGCCTGGCAGGCCAGCCCTACGCAGCCTCCTTACTGGGCTCTGTGGTGTGACCACGAGCCTGTCCACACTGCACAGGCACCTGCACCGTTAGACCGCCTTTTCCCACCGAGAACCTTGGGCTTCGTGTTAAAGCAAGCTGAGCCTGGGGTTCCTGACCTTCACTTACCTCTTCCTCCCTCAAGATGTGAAGGGTTAATTCATCCCGCCCACCAACTCTTACAAATCAACTGCTGAAATCCCATAAAACTCATGGCGACTGGGTCAATCCCCCCTCATACTGACCCTATAGGACAGAGTAGAACTGCCCTTGTGAGTTTCCAAGACTGTAACTCTTTACAAGAGTAGAAAGCCCCGTCTTTCTCCGGAGGGGTGGCTGATGGTTTCAAACCACTGACCTTGTGGTTAGCAGTCCATTGTGTAACCAGGATGCCACAAGGACTCCAATAATCGCTACCGATTCTTGCTGTTACATTCCACTACAGAATCACAAGTCGGTCTGTGGACCCCACAGCCTGATTTTCAGGTTAGAACACGGTGGCCCATTTTGAGGGGGATACCTATCTGCCACCAGAGGCTCCGGCAGATTCACCCCAACCCCAGGACCCCTTAGGATTGCGTGGATGTATCTTTTCCTTACGGAGTGGGGATGTCACCCAATGGTCTCGGGGCTAGAGGCCGGATTTGGAGCTTCCGCCAAGTGGGACTCGCTCCCCTCCTGCTTCCATACGGTGTGACCTGGGAGTGGGTGGAAGTGAGTGCACAGCTCTGAACAATGCAGCCTGGTGTTGTCCCATGGTGTCCTGGGCACCTGTGCCCCAGGACCGCTTCCTTTACGGCGTGAATCAAGCCCTGCCAGCCCCTTGGTGGCTGTGTCTCTCAAGCTGCACTTTTTGAGAGCTGCGACCATAGGATTGTGTGCAGGCAGCGGAGTTTTCTCCCCAGTGCTGCAGTGTCCCACTGTGAATGCCCTGCCATGTGCTGGCCCAGCCTGCTTCCCATGGGGCCACAAAGCCCTTGGACCTTGTCCAGGACCCAGGCGGCCCCTCTCGCATTTACCTTTTGTCTGCCTACAGCCACATGGGCCAGCTGGCCATCAGGTGTAGAGTTGTTTCCTATCAGGTCCCCTGGGCCTCTGGGGAGGAAGACAGCAGGTGAGGTGCAGAAGCACCTACTGGGAGGCAGCTAGATCTTCACTCTGCGCCCATGTGACCTTGGAACAATAAACTCTACTTTATAGGGTTAAGGAGCCCTCGTGGTGTAGCGGTTCCCTGTTGGTCTGCTAATCACAAGGTCAGCTGTTCAAAACCACCAGCCACTCGGGAGAAAGGCAGAGCTTTCTATTCCTGCAAACAGTTATAGAGTTCTTAGAAGCGCACCTGGGAGTCGGCATGAACTCCATGGCAGTGGGCTTGGGTTTGGTTTGGTTATAGGGGCGTTAAGAAAATGCGATTGGAAAGGTTTGTCTTCTTGATGAGAGCCCAGGTAATACTGGCTCGTCTTTCCCTTTGTGTCTTGTTTAGTTTGGCTGTCTTGTCAGCACTTCAGATTCTGTTTATAAAATTGGAATCTCAATACCTCTTTTTTTTGAGAGAGAATTGGAGGGTGCCTGGAAGCCAAACCTGCATGCCTTTCCCATCAGTGTGGCATGGTGTGTCCCGTGGTAGATTGCAGGTTCGTGAGGCTCCCCTGGCCCTGCTCTGCTGATCCCTTCAGATGAGCCTGTGTCTCAAGGGTCTTGCTCAGAATCTGTACCCCCACCCCTTGTATACAAACTGGCCAGATATGAACTCTAGCAAGGGTCTTCTAGACCTGGCAGAACAGAGCTGTTTAGACACCAAATCAGGTGGCAGAGTGGGTTACTTAGGCCTTGGGCTGCTAACCACAAGGTTAGCAGTTCAAAACCACTAGCAGCTCCACAGGAGAAAGATGAGGCTTTCCACTCCCATAAACAGTCGCTGCCTTAGAGACCCACAAGGACAGTTCTCCTCTGCCCACTAGGGTGGCAGTGAATTTGAGGTGTTGTCATCATTGTTCATACAAGGACCCCTCGTGGCTCCGTGACTTAGTGCTTAGCTGCTCTCAGAAAGGTCCGTGCCTGGCACCCCCAGCCGCTCCACAGGAGAAACGTCTGACCATCTGCGTCTGAGGCCGGTCCAGCCTTGGGATCCACACGGACAGGTCTACCCTCTGAAGCATGTTCTCATGCCAGGCCTTGCTACATTCTCACTGCTCTCAGGCAGCGCCCACGTCCTGGGGAGGCCTGGGTGGCACTCACCCCTCAGCCTGTGCTTCAGTGGCCGGGACCAGACTGGGGACCTGCTTCTGTGTCCTTTCCTTCCTGCGCTTTGGCCCAGCACAGCCCCGGCCAGCCTGGCCGCCCGGCCCTGTGCTTACTGCCTGCCCACTAGCCGGGGAAGAGCTGTAGGCCCCGACTCACACAGCATCTTTCTTCTGGCGGCAGCAGTGCACTCAGAATACTCCACATTCAACTTCAGGCCTTGCCTAGGAAAGTGAGAGTCAGTGTGTCAGACTTTAAAGAAAAGATGTAAAATGTGAAGTCCTCATGGGACCAGTGCTCTTGATTTCCAGAGGGGAGGGAGAAGGGAAAGCAGGGCCAGCTGACAGGGAGAGGGTACAGAGCCAGCTGGGGGGCTAGTGGGCCCATTTAAGGCTCTGGGTTCAGAAGTGGCTTCTTTGGCGGGGACCAACCACTGGGTCACTGGGACTTGTTTCCACAGAAACCAACACCTCGGACCCCTCCTGCGAGGTTCTCCCTAGGAGAGAGGAAGTTCCAGGGGCTGAGGGGACTCTGTCAGCTCCTGAGGGAGAACCTGGCTGTGAGGAGCTCTCTGTGTGCTCTGCTGGTCCCTAGGGCTCCCAGAGCTCTAGGCCTTTTCTGGGTGCTGTGTCTCAGTAACAATGATACATAGGTGGCCCGGCCCTTTCTGTGTGCTGTGTCTCTATAACAATGATACATAGGTGACCCGGCCCTTTCTGGGTGCTGTGTCTCAGTAACAATGATACATAGGTGACCCGGCCCTTTCTGGGTGCTGTGTCTCAGTAACAATGATACATAGGTGGCCCGGCCCTTTCTGGGTGCTGTGTCTCAGTAACAATGATACATAGGTGGCCCGGCCCTTTCTGGGTGCTGTGTCACAATAACAATGATACGTGAGTGTTCTTTTCAAAGGCTATTATTATTGCGTCTCAGTGCTTCCTAGTTGACTTCCACCCATAATGACCCGTTGCACAAGGGAATGGAACACCACCCAGCCCTATGCTGTTGTCACCGGGTTTGAGCAAAGTCACCGAGTCAGCCCATCTCCTTAAGAGTCTTCCTCTTCTGCACCAGCCCCCTGCTTGACCGCCGCCGGACGTCATCCCCAAGCCACAAAGATGCAGGCCCAGCAACCTCGACTCACGTGCTGCACGCCCTGCACCACACTGCTCTCCTGACAGTCCGTGGGCCCAGCGCTCTCAGACAGCACGGTCTGTCCTTCGAAGGCAGCATGTCCTCTTGCAGTCTTCTTTACTCCCTGCTCAGGGTCACATGCACGTGCAGTGAAGGAAGACACCAGGGTTGGGTCCAGTGATCCTCAGGCTCACATCCTGGCATTTGGGGAGCGCAGGGAAGAGGGGTCGTTTTCATTTTGTTTGTGCTTCTGGGAAGGGTGGGTGTTTTTCCGCACAGCGGTGGATGATTCCATCTTTTTGGAATAGTTCCATTCGGAGTGGTGCAAAGTCACCGCCCGTTCACCTGCGTCTGCGCAACCGCCCACCCCACCCCCACCCAGGTATGTCCTTTCGACCAAAACAACAGACAGCAAATCGACTGCCACAGGGTCAGTTGACAACTCATGGCCACCCCACACAGGGTTTCCAAGACTGTACACCTCTAAAGGAGC
>NW_022103915.1:5232172-5237741 GCF_000313985.2 Echinops telfairi
GCCCAACTCCTGCTCACCCCTGGGGTGGGGCCTGTCCAGCCCCCTGAGGGGCAACTCCCTGCATGCCCATGGGCTTTGATGCTGCCTCCCCCGCACCAGGGGCCGCCAGCATTGTGCACAGGCCAGTAGGAATTCAGAGAGCGGCCACTTTCTCTCGGGGGCTCCCAAAGGCAGTCCAGGGTCAACTGTGGGCTCAGGATGCTCCAGTCAGGAGACCTGGGCGAAGCCAGCCCATGGGCTGTGAGGAGTGCGGTGACACAGGGTGGGACCTCAGGGTCTCCGCCCCCAACTCACTGTCCCTGCTCACTCCCCCTGCCCAGCCCCACTCCCTGCTGGTGTTTCCATGGAGACCCACCCATATGCCCTCACCTCAGGCCTCTTTACGCCTCGTGCTCCCGCAGTACCGTTTGTGCCCACCTCTGTCTGTGCACCGGGCCCACAGGGCCTTGTCTTCCCTACACACACACACACACACACACACACACACACACACACCTAAACACGCACACACATGCAAACACACGTACACACAGCACATACACGCATAATACACATCAACACGTGTGTAAACACAACACCCATACCACGCACACACTGCACACTACTCACATACTGTGCATGTACATACCTGTGCACACAACACATGCGAGCACACGTTATGCACACTACACAACACATACACACACTGTACCCACAACACACATAGTACACATGCACACACAACACAATACATGAACACACATACACACACTCTGCCTGTGCCTGATAGTCTGGTCTAGACTATGAGCTCCTTGAGAGCATACCCCTGGGGTTCACACCCGTCTCCATGCCCTGGACAGCCTTCCTGCCCACCGGCCACCGCAGACCCAACACCTCTCCAGCCGGCAACCTGGGTTCAAGGTGAGGGGTGCTGTCTGTGATTGAGGGACATGGTACATGGAACTGTCTCACACAGAAATCGCACCCGTCTCCTTGGCCTGCCTAGCAACACCCCGGCACTGGAGTACGCCTTCCCCGGCGCAGCAACCACCAGGAGCTTCGGACGTCCGCCCGGCAGACTCAGCCGCTGCTTCACCTTCTGGATGCTAGGGCCAGCCTCTGTCAAACGGGTTCCGATACCTGCCTCCCAGGGTTGTCGTGAAGTTAGCGGGGTGGTGGGGGGAAAGGGGGGTCATTCTCGACTGCTTCGGAGAGAAGCGGCAATACCCACCTCCTGTGCGGTGCCAGGGGCCCTGGTGGCGGCATGCGTGGGTTGTGCATTGGGCCACTAACCACAAGGTCAGCAGTTCGAAACCACCAGTCCCACCACAGGAAAAAGATAAGGCTTTCTACTCCCGTAAAGAGTCGCTGCCTTGGAAACCCATTCTCCTCTGCCCTGTGGAGTTGCTGTGAGTCTGCATGGACTCACGGGCCATGAGTTTGGGCTTTGGCTTTCTGAGTGGTGATGCCACATCTGGGGCCAGGCTGCTTGGGTTGGGGGTGGCCTCCAAGGTGTAGGGGAAGGTAGGATGAGTGTGAGGAGCAGTAGGGTGGGGGCCGGCAGGGTGGGGGCTCCAGGTAAGGCTCTGCCTGGCCTTTGAGCTCCCACTGACCAGGACCAGAGCCCCACCACTCCAGCGAGCGAGGTCTATGACAAGGTGCGTTCTTGCTCCCAGCCCAGTCAGAGGAAAGGCCGGCCCCGGCCCAGCCCCCAACTCTATGGGGAGAAGTCTCTGGGCTCTTAGCTTTGCACACGCAGGCTCCCTCGGGGCTCCCCACCTCCCCTTTTTCATTCTCTTTCACTCCTTATTGTGACTAGTCTGCAGAGTATGGGGCCTCTTCATTCCACAGTCCATGTGCGCTTGGCTTTCAGTCATACCCCCCACCCCCACCCCACCCCAGCCCAGCCCCAGCAGAGGCCCTCACCGATCCCCCCTCCTCCCTGAGATCCCTATATCTCTCCAGGCTCCCTTCTGGGCCCTCTCCTGAGACAACTGCTGCCCTTTGGACTGGGAGAGGGGGTGTTAGCTGTTCAAAGGAAGGTGCTCCTCCCTGGTGGTGATGGGCAAGCTGTATGTACCCTGTGTGCTGGTTAACTGAAAGTGGGCCGTGGGGGCAAGTTCCCCTCCATTCGTGAAGGTATCGAAAGGGTCTCACCAGTCTCTATCTGACTATATCAGTGGTGCTTAACTTGGGGGGTCAAATGACCCTTTCACAGGGGTCGCCTAAGACCATCGGAAAACACACATTTCTGATGGTCTTAGGAACTGAGACACCGCTCCTCTATCTGTCTCCAGGCGGGTCCACCCACATGCAGATAGGTCCACATACGAGTACCCGGTGTGAAGATTGTTACCCATGCTACACCATGCTTCAAGACAAAATTTCATTTATTTGTCATTAGAAAGAAATATTTCACAAGATATAATTGCATATTATTTTGTGACAAATCACGATGCTCTAATTATGTTCAATTTGTAACAATGAAAATACATCCTGCCTATCAGATATTTACATGACGATTTATAACAGTAGCACTATTAGTTATGAAATAGCAGCGAAAATATGGTTGGGGGACACCACCCACATGAGGAACTGTATTAAAGGGTCGTGGCATTAGGAAGGTTGGGAACCACTGATCTAGCTAGATTTCCTGGATGTTTCTAGAATTCAAGTCCTGTTCTACCTTCTTCTGCTCTATCCAAGACCTAACGGGGTTCTCCTCTGAGCAGTCAGGAGTGGAAGCCGGGCACCGTCTACTTCATCTGGTCTCAGGGTGCTGGAGGCTGTGGTCACTCAGTCCTTTGGACGAATTGTCTCCTGAATCATAATCTGTGCTCTTCTCTGCCTCAGAGGGGTAGACACCAATACTTGCACCCCAGATGGCCCCTCCCAAGCTTTTGAGACCCCATTCGCTGCTCACCAAAGTAGCACATAGGAAGACGAACTTGTGCGTACTGTCACTTCCGGCCATGTTACAGGACTGGCAGTGTCCACTGGCACATCTGGGGAATGACTTCACCAGGGCGTGTCACGTCTCGTGTGCGTGGTGAGCTGCAAACTGGTGGGGGTGCAGCCTGCGGGTGACCACAGGCTGTGGAGGCAGATGACAGCGTGTCACTAAGTCCTGGCTCCCGCTCCAGACCCTGTAAAGGTGGTTGTTAGGGGGTCGTCAAGTCGGTCCTAACTCACAGCGACCCTCCGCACGGCACAGGGAAAGAAACACTGCCCAGCCCCAGCCCCTGCCCCCACCACCCACCACCCACCCCGTGGTCCTCACAATTGTTATGTTTGAGCTCACCGCTGTAGCCACTGTGTCCGAGAGTCTTCCTCTCATCCAGTGTGATGTCCTTCCCCAACAACGGGCCCAAAGCGAGTGAGACCGTCTCCAGATGCCCTCTTCCTTACGTCGCGGGTTCTGGCTGTGCTTGCTTGCAAGGCGGGGAGGCTCCGTGGCACGGACTCTCCTCCGCCCTAACTTGTTCGCCGCCGGCTTTCCTGTGCACATGAAGCGGCACCTCCACCCACTAAATGACAGTGGCAGGGCTGTGCTGATTTCCTCACCAGAAAGTGTACTTTGCAACGTGCTGGAAGCCGCCGAGGGTGACATGCTGGGGAACGTGGTTGGTCAGATGTCCAGCACCGGAAGAATACAAGTTGAAGTTGGTATTAGAAGCCCCAACAACAAGCCTGTGTCCCGGAACCTGACCCCTCAGAGATGGCCACAGCCACTCCAGACTGGGGAGGCATGTGCAGATAGCCCACAGAGCCGGGACTTGGGGTTCATCCTGCCCACCCCACGGGCCCAGGCTCTCCCTCCCCAGCTGGCCTCTTGAAGGCTGCAGGCAGGGCTCCTCCATGGGGCGACCCTGACAGTCTGCTCTGATTGTTCTGCTGTAGTGGCCACAGCCTTCCTGCCCCGCAGCCTCCCCGGAGCACGGACTCTGCTTTGGGTCACCGGGGTGTGGCTGACCAAGCTATGCAGGCAGCCCTGGCCTCAGCTCAGCATAGCACCACTCAGATGGGTGTCGGCCGCCTCTGGAATGGGGGTTGTCGACCAGTGATGACAGTTGTCAGAACAGCTATCAGCGCTATGCAGTTTAGACTTGTGTGAAGTGCAGGGTGCTGCCCTAGGCAGTGAGGCAGGCGAGGCCCACACAGCTCTGGCCAAGGAGGCAGGGCATTGGGCCAGGCAGTGGGACAGAGGGCAGTCACAAGTGCATGTGGGTCCCTGTGATGATGCCAGGATAGGCTTCAGTGAGGGGTCTCCACGGCCGGGATAGGGGTGTGTGTGTGTGTGTGTGTGTGTGTGTGTGTCTGTGTATCTGCACGTGCCTGAGTCACAGGCCGGAGGGACCTCAGCCACCGAGGCCGGAGGGACCTCAGCCACCGAGGCAGGAGAGAAGCACACGCCCCCAGAAGGGACAGGGACCCGCTGAAAAGATGCTGCCCCTCAGTTGGGGCCCGGACCTCGGGGAGTCCGTACCCCGTCAGATGCCACCCTTCCCACAGCCTGGGCTTCAAGGTCACCTAGAGACTGCTCCGTCATCCCCTGACAGCATGGCAGCCTTTGTCGCTCTGCCAGCATCCACACAGATGTGTGTTCTGCACCTGGCACACTTGTGAGGGTGTCAGGAGAGGACGTTATGACGTCCCACCCCTGAGAGACACCAGTGCCTCTCCACAGACCCCCGTCCTCCCCCAGACCTCCTGTGGCAGTGAGCTCCCCGTCCCACGTAGGTCACCCAATTCATGGTTCAGGGTGGAGAGCAGAGAAGGCAGGACTGAGTCCGCCACAGAGGCAGGCAGGCCCCCCAGTAGTGCCATCCCTGTGTTGCTCCCCTCCATCTGAGCAGAGCTCTGGAGACAAATGCTTGCTGAAGAACCGAGGGGCTTCCGGTCTCTGTCTGAGGGGCCCAAAGGACCAGCCCGGCCCAGGTCTGAGCTGAGGTGTGGTAGCTAGCCCCCACAACTAATCACAGGTTCAATAAGTGCTATCGTATGGTTAAAATTGTGTATATATAGAGTATAGTAAAGTCCTAGGGAATAAGAAGAGAGTAGCTTGAAGGAGTCAGACACATTTCATGGTAGCATATGCACCTTCTGGACGGCCATGATCTTACCAGCCAGTTCCGCACACAGCGCAGGCCAAGAGGGCAGGAGAGAGAACAATTTATTGCTAACCAAGGCTTATATATCTTTGGGGGGGTGTATGCCTCCTAATTACAGGTAAAGACATACGTCACAGGAAGGGGTTGTACAATAGGCAATATGAGCAATAAGAGGGGGATATACCATGGGCATAAGTGTAACAGGAAGGGGAGGGACTAGGGTTATACATGTGACAAGATGGGTGGACCCTAGATTCATGATGGCGGCCTAACCTTGGTCTCCCTTGAGTGGGCTTGACCTCCCTCGGCTCTCCCTCAGGAAAACAATTACTACTATCCTTTTTTTGTTTGTTTGTTTTTTTATTAGGGGCTCATACAACTTTTATCACAATCCATACATACATCAATTGTGTAAAGCACATTTGTACATTCATTGCCCTCATCATTCTCAAAACATTTGCTCTCCACTTAAGCCCCTG
>NW_022103915.1:5238459-5248525 GCF_000313985.2 Echinops telfairi
GGGCACCATCAGCTTTCTTCACCACATTTGCTTATGCACCCATTTGTCTTCAGTGATCGTGTCATGGAGGTGAGCACACAATGATACGATTTTTTGTTCTTTGATGCCTGATAACTGGTCCCTTCGGCACCACATTTGCTTACTACTATCCTTATCAGAAGGGAGTGGGCCCTACTTAGGGTGGAGCAGACTTTACAGTCTGATGGCTCTAGATGGCGGACAGTGCTTAGGGAGAATAACCTCTGACCTACTTTCATTGACCTCCAAGTGTATAGTCATTTACCATGTGTAGCAAGCAGCTAGGTTTGGCATATATTTGGGGGAGACAACTCGGAAGAAATCGTTCTGTTTCCCACAGTGTGGCAGCACCTGGAGAAGGTGCTTTGCTGGGGCTTCGGTCTCACCGGTCTTCTGAGGTGGGCATGATGGAGACCCCTCCAAGTCCAAATAGCACTGACTATGGGGGTGCCAAGCCTCCCTCCCGGAAGGCTGGTTGTAGTTCCACTGTAAGTTTTCTCCCCAACCCCCCACCACCCCACAACCACTGCCGTCAGATCGCTTCCCACTTCTAACAACCCTGTTGAGGGTTTCTGAAGCTGTGAATCTTAAGGAGAGCGGACAACCTCATCTTTCTCCCAAAGAGCACCTGGTGGATTTGAACCACTGACCTTGTGGTAAGTAGCCCAGTGCCTAACTCATACCACTACCAGGCCCTGCTCTCTCCACATGCACTGCTTTTAGACAAAGCAGCTGCCCATTTCCGGCTGATCGGCCAGTTCAGGATTGAGCCAGATCCCTGGACAGCAGGCACCGAGCATGTCAGACTCAGAGGTGGCTCTGGGGGCCTCCCCTTCAGGCAGCGGCCTGGAAGAGGTGGAGCAGGTGGGCCGAGCTGGAGGGCTTGGGGCTCTGCTTGTTTGGCATCTCTGTAAGCGGGCCCGACCCGAGGGGCTACTGATAATGTCCCTTCTGCCCTTTTCCTGGCCTGAGAACTCCACAGACAGCAATCCGAGGCCCTACTGACTGGCAGACTATGCTGGGGTGTGGGAAAGAGCCTTTGTTGAGCTGCACAGGGCTGGCACAGGTTTGCTGTCCTCCCACAGCCCCAACACTTGCAGGCACTCCGCACTCAGGGCACTTGGAGTGGCAGGGCCCGGTACTTGTGGGCACTCAGGCTGTGGTGCCTGCCCCTGTTACCACTGTCATCATCGCCATGAGCCCCGTCCCCCCCAATCTGATTCAGCTCCTGTTGGTGGAAAGAATCAAGTCCCAGTGGGGAGAAATGATGGGATCAAGCCACAAAGCCCACGGGGCTCAGGAACTCACCTTTGGTGGAGCATCTGCACAGGGGGAAGGGATGCAGGTGCTGGGCCTAGACCCCTGCAGTCAGTCTCAGGTGTTCCCTAAAAAGGCACATTGTGCAGATTAACACCCTGCTCCAGGGACTTATGCATAGGGAGCCAGGAGGCTGGGCATGGAGACCAGCGTACAGCTCTGGGGCATGAGGCAGCCCTGCCTACGGGCAGGGAGGTGGGCTGATCCTGCAGGCAGGCAAGCAGAGGGAGGGGCAGGGCCAGGGCGAGCTGTGGGGATGGGGATGGGGCGACCAAGTGCACACTAGAGGAGGCCTGGAGAGGACACTTCAGGTGAACAGCCAGCCCCTGCCCCGTTCACTCACTTAATCACTCCTACCATGTGCCGGTCCACAGGGCTGAGGACCACCACTGAGGAGCCGTCTGAGGGTGGCCCAAGCAGGCAAGGCCCTGGGTGGGGGGGGGGGGTCCTCGTCCCAGGAAGCGCACCTGCTGGAGTCAGGTAGACAGGAGCCCTGATAGGTCAGCAGTGAGGCTCATAAAAGATTGAAGCAACACAGCCCCTTTGACGGCTGGGCTGCATATCAGTTTCCCACTGCGGGAGCTGGGCGGCCCAGGGGGAAGAGGTAAGTGGCCAGGATGCGGGAGCCACGGCCCCCAGAGCCTGCCGAGGGAGCCGGGGCCATAATGGTCAGCAGGGAGTGGACCTTCCACTGTTTCTGCTTCTGCCACTGTGACTGCACCGTGCTTTGCAGAGTCAACTGTAGGTGACAGCCCTTCCCCCTCTGCTTCCTGAGACCCCTATCCCCCACCCCACCCCAGGCCTCCCCTCCCCCTCCAACTGCTCCTGGGGACAGGAGTCCTGAACCTTCCCTGGAGGTCTCAAAGAGGCGGTGAGGTAGAAGACCCGGCAGGGGCGGTTGGTGGGGGGCAGGGGGAGGTGTCACCAGGAGACTAAAGCTCCCCAATCCCGGGTGCACGCGGCTTCCAAGACCCCCAGTTCTCTGTCTGTGCAGCAGGTTACTGGACCATGGGTATCCAGGCAGATGCATCCCCCAAAATGCAGCAGCTTCCTTAGTGGTGGGGGGTGAGGGGAGGCAGTCTGGCAGCACAGCATCTGCTGGAAATGCTGGTTCCGGCCCAGGTCCTAAGTGAGTTCCCAACTGGAGAAGGAGAAGGCTGCACAAGGAGCTGGCTGGTTGAGGGCCGATGTGGGAGGGACTCTGTCCTGGAAGGAGGGGAGGCCTCAGTTTCCGCCTGACCGTGGGCATATCGCTGCCCTTCCTCCCAGGGTCTGGGTCCCCACTACTCAGGGAGTGTGCCCAGGGTGCAGAAAGCCAACACTCACCCAATCCAGGCCTCCTGCTGGCTGGGCCCGGGGCAGAAAGGGGTCTCCGGATGGCGGATGGTGCTGGGCGCTCCGAGCTTCCCGCCATGTGGCCTGGGGCCATGGTTGCCCACCCCTCGCCTGTCAGCCCCCAATTTACCCCGGGGAGGAGGTGGGGCACTCTGGAGAGCTCACTGCTGGCAGGCCCAGGAGTCCTGGTAGCCTAGTGGTTAAGAGTTGGGCTGCTAACCACAAGGTCATCGGTGAGAAATCACCAGCCGCTCCAAGGGAGAGAGACAAGGCTTTCTACTGCTGTGAAGAGTGCGTCAGTTTCAGAAATCCACCGGGCCGTTCTCCTTCTGTCCTGTGGGGCCACTGTGATCTTCAATGGGCTTGATGGCAGAGTGTGTGTGTGTGTGTGTGTGTGTGTGTGTGTGTGTGTGTGTGTGTGTGGCGGGGCCAGGGGCCTGTTGTAGGACTTAGCAGGTGATACGCCCCTGCACCTGCCGTGAGTACGATGAGGTAGAAACAACTCCCGGGAGCCTAACTTCACCGTGAAGGCCAGGCTCCTCGCAGCCAGTTAGCCTGGAGAGGGAAGGGTCAGCCCGTCCATCGCCCAGCAAGCAGGGGTGCAGTTAGGAACGAGACCAGAGCCTGTCACAGGGATGTGTCCTGTGACAGGCAGAGCCTTGTCCCCCCAGACCACCATCCTGCCTGGGGACCCAGCCCTGGGTGCCTTTGGCGAGGTAGCCACAGCAGGGCCTTGCCAGATGAGAGGCACGCCTAGGCGGACAGGAAGAGGTGCACTGGGAAAGCAGTCCTCCCTCATTTCCGAATGCAGGCGCTTTCCGGAAGAAGGAGTAGAGAGGTGGTTGCGGGGAGGGATGTGGAAGAGCTTGGGACCGTGCCCGGCCCGGGACCAGGTGGCTGTCATCTGCCAGCCAGAAATCCCATCAAGCGTCACCAAGCAGGCACTGGATCCTTTGTCACCAGCTCCTCGGGCTCTCGGGTTTCATCTTTTCAGGGGGACCTACCCGGATGCCCAGCCAGACTTGATCCAGCCCCTATGCCAGTTACGCCCTCCCCACCACCACCACCAGCAGCACCAACATTAGTGGTGGGCCAGAAGGAGGCCTTTCTCAGGAGGGGGTGTTGCTGGAGTGCTGTCTGCCCCCCCACCCCACTAAGCCTATCAAGGCGGACATGTAGCCCTGGGTTACTGGCTGCAGAGGGCGGGCTTGCTCCCGTGGACAGTGGGAGGCCACAAAGAGGGTGAATAGAGCCAGGGTCTCCCTCAGCTGGAGTTAGCTGGTCCCTTTGGCCACACGCAGAGCCAGCTCCAGTTGTGGCTCTATCCTTCTCACCCAGCAGGAAGGGGCTCCCCAAAGCACTGGTCACTGAAAGGCAGAGCTCCAGCTAGGGCCCAGGCTACCTGTCGCGCAGGCCCTCTACAAGGACCTTCCGATGACCAGTCCCTCTGTGGGGACTCCTGACCCCCAGTCCCTTTGCAGCAGACTGGAGACTGGGGAGGAGGCAGGACAGCCTGGACTGGGTGCCCTGGAAGAGGGTGCCAAAGGGAGTGTGTCCATGGCTCTCAGACACCCAGAGACCACAGGCATCACTTGAAAGACCACCCTACAGGTGTCTTAAGGGGAGGCACCCAGGCAGAGAGAGGCTGCTTGGAGGGGGACTTAGAGAGGTGCCTAAGGCATGGACCCTGAGATCCAGCTCCTTGTCTTGGGCAAGGGTCTCACATGAGCAGACATGGACGACCCCCCTGCTGGGCAGTGGGTGCTGAAAGAACTCAGCCCGGGTCCCCCCTCAGGCCTTCTCCCCGTCCTGCCCTGTGGGGTCTGGGGTCAGCTTCTCCCACCTCCAAGGACTCTCCTCCCCAGAGGTGAAGGTCATGATTGCATAACAACAGCTGGGATTGGCTCCCGGGCCCTCCGCTCCTGGCCTTCAACCCCAGTCTTCACCTGCCAGGGAGCCCTGCTGCCACAGAAGCTAACCTCTCAGCTGCAGCCCAGCAGCCACTGTACAGGAGAAAACACCCGGACTAGGCCCGTAAAGATGGCCACGCAGAGACCCTTCACCCTGTCCTCCCGACGGACCACAGGGCACCAAGCCTCAGTGCTCCCCTGCCACGTGGCCGTCTGTGGTTTTTACGTTGTCCAACCTAGGCTCGCACTCATGCTCCCATGTGACCCCTAGAACAGCAAGAGGTAGTCGGTGTCTGCAGGCGACGCCATGCTGGCTGGCACCTGGTCACCGCACAGCGGTCTCTCAGCTCATGGCACTCCTGCCCTCTGTGCCCAGAGGACCTGCCCGGACCTGGTTCCAGCACTGAGCACAGGGCCCCAATCAGCTGGCTCAGCTTCAGCAAATGTGTGCTGCGTGTCCGCCATGTGGTGGGCAAGAGTTTCTCCAGGGGTGGGTTGCAGCGCACCAAGGGCTTGTGGCCAGCAGAGGCCTGGGAGGATGTGCTCCAGGCAGTTCCTGCAGACTTCCCTCGGTCAGTGGTTCTGAATGGCTGTGGCCCCCTAACACGTGCAGTCTGCAGGGGGAGGGCCATCGCCAGCTCCGGCAGCAACTCCTGTCTCTTGAAAAAGCCGCGTCGTGCATGTGCGTCAGGTGTAAGCATACTCCTCCCTGGAGCATCCACTGAGCTCCCCGTCTCCCGAGGAAAAGCTACTCTCCCTGCCCCTCACAGCAGCACCCCAGGCTACTCCCGGCCTCCTCGGCCACCCTCCTTCTCCCCAGCGTGCTCTCAGCCAGGCTCATGGTGGTGGCCTGGTCCCACTGGGCTCCCCCTGCCCCCGCCCCCACCCCAAGGATAAATAAAGGCCCTGCCTTGGTGCTCCTGGGTGCTGCATGAAACTTAGCAGTCCAGCTAGAGAAGAGGTATCTGGGGACCGGGGTCCCTCAGCATTTCTGGGGACCGGGGTCCCTCAGCAGGGCCCCAGGTTGTCCCAGGAGACCCACCCTTCCCCCAGCCTGCTCCAAGCATACTGCCCTGCACACCTATAACCACCTGCCCCCAGCCAGGGGTGAGACATGCGCCTAGAGTTCCCAATACTTTTCATGTGACCACTCGCTCTGCTAGGCATGAGGTCCATGGTTCAAACCCACCAGCTGCTTTGTGGGGGAAAGACGAGGCTGCCTGCCCCCGTGCAGTCTGCCTTGCAGAGACACTGTGATCAAAGTGGACTTGACGGCAGGAGGTGGATTACGTAGGGGGTGGGGGCACTGGTCAGCCAGGATGCACTGATGCGCAGCCCCCCTGTGACTGACACTGAAGGGGCTTCAGCGACGCTCCCAGGATGGACCAGGAAGAAAGGCCTGGTGCTCTGCTTCCAGAAATCAGCCCCAGAGGGTCACAGCATTCCCCCACTTCCACTCCCCGGTCATGGGGACAGCGCAAGGTGCAGGCCCATTCAGCCGACGGGGGACAGACTTCATTTTGACCTCAGCGAAACTTGTATGAGGAGAGCAGGAGAAGCTTAGGGTCCCCAGTGGTGGTCCAGGCTCCACCTCTGGGTACGAACAACTCCCAGACTGGACAAGCGTGCTGACCCCGAGGCCCACATCAGAGCCAAAGCCCACCAGCATCTCCGAGGCCCCTACCACTCGCCCTGCACACCTCATGGGTCATAGTGCCACTGGTTAGGGAGTGAGGGGGCAAGCTGAGGGCAGCAGAGAGCAAAGCCCAAACCGCAAGCCAGTATCGACTCCCAGCCACCCCGCTGACAGAGTAGGACACTTCCCCTGCTCCCCTAGACACCCCCCCACCCCCCAGCCCCGCACAGGGTCTTCAGGGCAGCAGTCTTTACAGAGTCAGATGGCCACGTCTTTCTCCCGGGTTTGAACCATTGGCCTCTCAGCAGCTGAGCACTTGATCACTGCATCACTAGGGGTCCCTGTGGAGGAGAAGGCACCTCATAAAGTGGACAGTGAGGTACAGTTATATGACCACATCCCAGGTCGGCAAGGCCCCTGTCTTCATGTCTGCCACACACCATGCAAACAGGAACTGGGACTCCACTCCAAGTCAATGTCCAGCTCCACTCAGAGTCAATGTCCTGCGCACAGTCCATGCCCCAGTCCAACTCCATTGTACTTACCCTTCACCCAGCATGCGCCCCGTCCATCCTGGGCCGGCCATGATGAGACCTCCCCACCCTCTCGATGTCTCCCGTGAGCCAGCCCCAGCCCCAGGTGGAGGGTGGGGCCGAGACATCCAGTGTCTGTCAGGTAGCCGAGAGTCTTCCAGGGTGTGGGGGGAGAAGGAGGGCAGGCTTCCTGGAAGAGGTGGCCCAGGGGCAGGGGAGGGTGGCACAGACATGTGAAGGCAAGCGGTGCCGAGGGTCTGTCACTGCCAACGTCTGCAGACCCACTGGAGGCGCTGGCACCGGTGGGTGTGTGTGTGTGTAGTGTTGGGGTAGAAGTGGACAGTGGGGTGTGTGACGGTGGGCTGGGTGTGGCTGGCCGGTGCGTAGAGTAGAGGTAAACAGCAGAGGGAGTGGGGTGGGCTGCATGTGGATAGAGGAAAGGGGTCAAGGTTGATGGAGGTAGAGGTAACCTATGTGTGGCCAGTGGGCTGAGTGTGAACAGTGGGGGGTAGTGGAAATAAGGAGGGCTGGGGAATAGAGATGAGCGGGGAGGAATGGTGGACAAGAACCGTGGTCAGGAGCAGGTGTTGCAGCCACGGGAATGGAGAGGTCAGGCTGCAGCCTCGGCAGGAGCAGGTAGTCACCTGCAGGCTGCCATGGAATGGGGGTGGCTGGTGGAGGGTGGCAACGGTGTCATTGACCCAGGCAAGGCCAGCCCAGCAGACGCACACTTCCCACCTGCCACAGGCCTCAGGAGCCCTCAGGTCAGAGGGAGGGGACTGGCCAGAACCCTCTGCCAAGGTGCTGGGCCAGGTCAGGGCAAGGGGCATGGCGAAATCAGAAGCCAGGGTTTAGTGCAGGGCTGGGTGAGTTTTTTTCTGCCAAGGGCCATTTGATATTTATAACAGCATTCTCAGCCATACTGGTCAAGCATTTAAGGCGAGCTCTCCCCTCATGGGATGGCTGGAACCGCTTCTCTTTGGTGAGGCATGTGCTGTTCGCTGGTGTGGGTGATTTTGTGAGTGTGTATGCATTAGGCTGCTGCTAATCACAAGGTCAGCAATTCAAAGCCACCAGCTGCTCCACGGGAGAAAGGGGCAGTTCTACCCTGTCCTGTAGGGTCACTGTGAGTCACAATTGACTCAATGGCAGATATACGCACGGGGGTACCCCAAAATAATGGGATTTTTTTTCAACTCTATGTATTTAAATTTATTTATTTTTACCAAACAACCTGGTCACCTTCAAAGTACTGTCCATTACACTTAATACATTTGTCAAATCTGCGATTCCATTCTTGGAAACATTTTTCAAACTCATCTGTTGGGATAACTGACAGCACCTCCCTCGTTTGTCTCCTTCACCTCTTCTACGTCGTCAAACCACTGTCCTTTCATGTCCCTCTTCATAAGAGAAACAAAGAGAAGTCACTTGGAGTGAGGTCAGGTGAGTAAGGTGTATGGGGCAAGAGAGCATGTTATTTCTTGCCAAAAACTGCTGCACTGAGATGGCTGCGTGAGCATGTACATTATCGTGGTGGCAAAATCAGTCCTCCGTGTGCCACAAAGCAGGCCTTTTTTGTCACACATTTGTATGCAATCTTTTCAGAACCTCTCAATCGAAAACTGATTAACAGCAGTCAGACCTGGTGGAACGAACTCCAAATGCACTATCCCCCAGCACATCAAAAGAACAAAGGAGCATCATCTTATTCTTTGATTTCACTGAGCTTTTGGGGGGCGGGGGCAGGGTGACAATGGCCTCTTCCAGTGGCTTGATTGATGTTTGCTGTCGGGGTCATAAGAATAGCACATGTCTCATCACCGGTAACGAATAAAAAGTCTAGGTGCCTCAGAACTGTTGTTTCAGAGCACGGCATGTTTCCCCTCGACGGTCTTTTCCCTGGTCAGTCAGAACCCAAGGCACAAATTTCTCAACCACTTTTCTCATTCCCAAATCTTCTGTTAAAATTCATTAAACAGCTCCAAGATAGTCCAGATAACTTCCCCATCTCTTCAATGGTCTGTTCTCGGTCTTTGAGCGCACAAGTGCACGGATTTTGTCGACATTTCGTCCATTCCGGAAGCTAACAGACATCCAGAATGAGATTTGTCGTCAATCAACATCTCACCTTTTTTGAAACAAGAAAACTGCTCGTACACTTGAGTTTTTCCCATAGCGCTGTCCTTGTAAGCTGTGTTCCACATCACAGCAGTTTCTGCAGCATTTTTCCCCTGGGCAGGAAACAAAATTTCACAGCCACATTCTGTTTTCTTAAATCGGCCATCACAAAAAAACGAGGCTCATGCGAAACTGCCTTTACAATAAATTCACTGTGGCCAGAAAGAACCTTCCCAGGCGACGCCACTGGGTGCACTAACTCAGAGTTGCTCAATGCTCGCCTATTGGGAAAAATGCATACTTCGAAAGCTCTGCTGAGAGCTTTTGGTGGGGGTGAGGTGTTACCCCCTCGTATATGTGTATATTTACATCTGCCCACAGGCCTGATGTTCCCCGTACCTGGTTTAGAAGGTTGAAGGCAGCCCAAGTGAGGGGGTCAGGGAGCAGGTCGGGGTCGGGGAGGAAGGAGCCGAGGGCTGATTTCTAAGCTGTGAGAATGTGGTCGTGAGCGTGGGCCCAGGGGAAGAGCCAGGAGCAGGGAGAGACCAGGAGGTGTGCACCGAAGAGGTGACGGCACAGTCACAGGGCATCTGTCCATGTCCCGGCACTCCTCTGCTGACCTCTGTGCCCCTCTGTCCACAGGCCCCTCCACCCAGCGGCCGGTACAGAATGGCCCCTCTCCGGATGAGATGGATATCCCCAGAAGGTAACACACCTGGCGGGTCAGCCCACGGCCAGGGTCCCTTGGCAAGCAAGACACCCAGCAGCCAGGGCGCGGAGGGCTGGGGCTGGGGGGCCGGCGGGAGAATGAGGGCAGAGCCAGAAAAACGGGAGCAAACACATTCTCTGCCGGAAGTCAGGACCAGGAAGGACTGCGAGTGTGCATGAGGGGGAGTGTTTGCCGGCAGCTCCCAGCGTTGCATCCTGTGGTCACCCAGCAGGGACTCAAGGGCCACAGAGAGGTGCTTTCATTCACACGACCCCGACCTTGGTGCATCCATCCCCCGAGGGTCCGTCCTGAGCCCCGGCCCACCTGCTCTGAGCCTGGAGCACCTTTCTCCTCCATCCTGTCCCGAGTGCCCTGGGCAGGTGGCGTGGCCATTCACGTCTCAGCTGAGGACACTCTGGGACCTGCAACTCCTCTTGTAGTGGTGCCAACCTCACGGTGGGCCAGCCCGTGAGCAGCTGTCCCCTGA
>NW_022103915.1:5248650-5251722 GCF_000313985.2 Echinops telfairi
GCTGTAAGGCCGGGGGAGGGAGAGAGGCCATCCCAGGCCACATCGCTGGGAAGTAGACACCAAAAATCAAGCCGCTGGCTGTCTGCAGGGCAGCTCCCCACCCCTTCTGGGGAGACCGGCATTGCCAGTCTATTCTGACCCCTGTTCTAGAAAAGGGGAACATGGCTTCAGGGATCCATGGGTGGATCTGAGGAGGCTGGCTCCTGCCCCCAGCCCTGTGTTGGTGACATCTCTCCAGACAAGCTCTCCCCTCCGGCTTCACTCCAACAACCCAGAACCTGAACACTCCAGGCCTCAGTTTCCCCATTCGCCCTGATGAACTCACAGATGGGCCTATGCTTTCTCCGGAGGCTGCAGCTTCCAGGGGTCCACTCTGATCACGTGTGGGCTGGTCCCTAGGCATCTGAGAGCTGCACAGAGAACGAGGCTCTGCCATCCTGTGTCTTGTCTCAGCCTCTGTCCCTTTCCCTAAACCCCCTGGCATAGGGCAGTTCAACTCACAGCAACCCTGGAGGACAGACTAGAACTGCTCCATAGGGTTTCTGAGGCTGTAAACCTCCACAGGAGCAGTCAGCCTCCTCTTTCTCCTTGGAGCAGCTCGTGGAGTTTGAACTGGCCACCTTCTAGTTAGCAATCCAACGCTTAGCACAGTTTCCTTTCTCTATCCCTTCGGGGCTGTACTACTGTCAGTGTCTCAGGTGAGCCCACTGGGGCTCTTCACAGCAGCCAGGGAGTTAGAGGCAGGCCCAGGACTGGCCTCGCCAGGCCTCGGGCCACCTCAGCCCAGTGCAGGGCACCCATTGAGCGGAGCTGCAAGTGTCCAGTGTCAGACAGGAGTCTCACAGAACTGGCCCAGCATCCACCCTGACCCAGTCACAGGGCCCTCCTGTCCCCAGCAGCTTGCAGGCTCTGCCCACTGACTGATTGGCCCCTGGTGGTCAGGCTGTGGACTGAGCATTCCTAGTTGATAAGGCAGGGCACCTGTGGCCCCAGGGTGGCAGTGGACAGTGCATGCGTTGTCCCCAGAACCTGGGGAGCTGGGACTGCTTCAGGGCTCACATGGAGTGAGTGAGCGAGTGACTGCCTGCACAGAGCTCCCCCTGTCACACAGACCGCGTTACCAGTCTGATCCAACCTTGGCCCTTTACATGCATGCATCAGCTGGGGTGGCCGGAGCATGGGGTGCCAAGTCAGCGTGCTCCCCAGAGCTCCGGAAACAGAGCATGGACCCCAAATCTAGGATGGTCCCCTACGCCTTGGCGGTCCCAGGACTCACTTACTGAGCACACATATACTGCAGACACGCAGTCAGGCATCCGAGAAACCAGTGACCGCCCACAGCAGTCATCTCTGTTCCCCTCAGCACCCTCTGCCCCAAGGCCCAGAGTGGCCCCACCAGGTGACACCCGCACTGTCCCTGAGCAGGGCAGCTGCCTGCACTCTTGCTCCTGCACCCCAGCCCCCAGATTCCGTGGGCTTATTTGCAGGTGAGGTCCCGAAGCCCTTAGTGCCGGCCGAGGTACGGATGGCTTTGCACTCAGTGAACTACGAGACTGCAGGCACGGGGCCTGGCATCCCTCTCTCCTGCTCCAGCACTAGCCACCTGGGGCCGTGACCTTGGCCAGGTACACTGAGAACCCGTGTGCCTGGGGCCAGGTCTGCTGAGGCCACGGTCCTACAAAGCCCGGCGCCCGAGAGGCCTGGGAAAGCTTGGCCATATTCGCAAGTGAAATCAAGCCGGGCGGCTGGCAGTCAGTGCCTACTCTGAGAGCCAGATGAGCACCAGGGACGCTGCAGGCACTCACAGCTGGGCACCTTGCACCGGTCACACCCCCTCTTCCCTCCTCACGGGGTCGTGGGGGGGTCCCCTAACCCCACCAGTCAGGGCCAAAGTGGGCGGAACAAGCTGCTCCAGGGTCAGCATGGCTGGGGTGTGCAGCAGGGCTCACAGACTGAAACCCGACTCTGCGCTGGGCTGAGAACAGAGCGGCATTGTGCGCGGCCCGGGAAGTCTGACAAGCCCGGCTGCTGTTCTTCACAGACAAGTGATGGAGCACCAGCAGCAGCAGCGTCAGGAGTCTCTGGAGAGACGGGCCTCTGCCCCAGGTGAGCGCCCCCAGCCCCGGCCCTGCCCCCACTGCCCCTGCCCTCCCCTCACCCACCAACATTCCTGCCCAGTGCACGTGCTGTGCTAGGGACTCAGATGGACAAGACAGACCACTCGCCCTGCCCCCAAGGAGCTCAGTGTCCTGTGAAGAAGACAGGGAACTGACACCCGCCCTGTCACAAGAGTACACTCTGTGATGGAGCCACGTGCAGGGCACCCAAGGCCCGTGAGAGGGTGGACTTCACAGAGGGCTTGGCCAGGGCTCCTTCTCAGCACTGGGGGAGCACAGCCCGGGTCAGCGGGAAGAGGGCTCGGGAAACAACAGGCCCTGGGTACCGCGCATTGTAACAGACCTGGGGCCACCTCCCACCCTCTCGCCTAATCCTCTCACGCACCTGTGAAATGAACAGGTAACTTATCCTACGTCACGGAGAAGGAAGCTGAGCCCCAGCGGGTCCAGGTGCCTAGCGTGAGAATGCTCACCTCGGCACACCTGCCCCACCGTGCCCCTCGGCCATCACTGCCAGCTCCTGCGGTGCCTCACACCCCTGCTGACTGCCCTCCACCTGTGCTGCCCAGGCTCCTCTGCTCCCCCCACACGTGCTCGGCCCACCCCAGGAAGCCCTCTAGGGACCTCTGGCCAGGGGAGCCAGGTGGCACCCCATGCCAGCTCTCGTCAGCACTTGTCACCGTCACCTTGTTGCAGCCACTGTGGGAGGAGCCCTGGTGGCGCAGCGGTGACATGTTGGACTGCTCACCTCAAGGTCAGAGGTTCAAACCCACCAGCCGCTCCAAGGGAGCAAGACAAGGCTTTCAGCCTGGAAACCCACGGTGGCCGTTGCACCCTGTCCTGTGGGGTTGCTGTGCATGGCATCGACTTGATGGCAGCAGTAGCCAGTGCCTGGTCCCTGATGGGCAGGTGGACAGTGGACATGTCCCCTTTGTGGTCCCAGTGCCTGGCCACA
>NW_022103915.1:5251913-5274735 GCF_000313985.2 Echinops telfairi
GTGCCTGGCCACACGGGAGCTCTGTCCCTGATGGGCAGGTGGACAGTGGACATGTCCCCTTTGTGGTCCCAGTGCCTGGCCACATGGGGGCTCTGCCCCTTACGGAAAGAGGGTGACTGAACAAAAGATGAAGGGAGACCGGATCCCCCCTTCCAGGGGCCCTGCCCCTCACAGCTCCTGGCATGTGCCATGGCCCAGTGTGCATGTGGCCTGTAGTTGCCCACCACGGCCCCCAAGGTCAGCCCTGGTTCACGGGACAGGGTGACCAGGCCTTCGGTGGCTCCAGGTACTCATGGAGCAGGAGATATGTACTGTCTGCGTCACCGGAGCTGGTGAGAGGCCGCTGAGTCAAGCACCCCCACCGAGGAGTGGCTGCACACACTCCACACACACACACATGTGTGCCAGGGCGGCCTTGCCCAGGGACCCCCGCACACAGCCAGGTGGGGTCCCGGCCAGGCCAAGAGCTGACCTGCCCCCTATTCTTCCAGGGCCCATCCTCCCACCAGGGCACCCCTCATCGGCAACCAGCGCACCCCTCTCCTGTAGCGGGCCTCCACCCCCGCCTCCACCACCTGTCCCTCCCCCACCCACGGGGACCACCCCTCCGCCCCCGCCCCCACTGCCAGCAGGAGGTGCACAGGGGACCAGTCATGACGAGAGCTCCGTGTCTGGACTGGCCGCTGCCCTGGCTGGGGCCAAGCTGCGGAGAGTCCCAAGGGTAAGCAGGCCGGGAGGGTGGGCATGGGGTCGGACCCTCCCCCCATCCAGGACCAGCTCTGTGAGGCAGCCTGGCCTCTCTGGTGCTCAGGAGGGCACATGCTGCCTTAAGTGGAGGTGGCTGTGGACCCTCAGGTCCCCCAGCGGGTGGGGGGTGCTGTGCGGGAAGGGCAAGTGCAGAGCCATCTCAGGTCTCCTGCTGCAAGCCCCTCCTCTGCACTCTGCCCCACTGTGTCCTGAGACCATCCCCGGGCCAGGGCCCTTCCGAGCCTCGCCTCAGCCTGCTGTCCCCTCCCCAACACCCCAACCCTTCCTGCCACAGCCAGTCCTTTGGCCAGCTGCTGGCCTTGTCTTCTGGACATTGGTCTTCATGCCTGTGAACCCGGAAATTTGACTCAACAACCCCACCCAGTTCTCTTCCCTGGCTGCTATTTTAGATTCAGATGCATATACCCACTCATGGATACACATGCACACGTGTGTGTGCATGCATGTGCATGTGCTATATACATGTACCTGCCATAACGTACACCCGCGTACATGCTCACGTGGGTTCGCGTATTTCAGATGCACATGCGCGTGTGCTGTGTACATGTACCTGTCACATACATACACCCGCGTACATACTCCTGCGTGTACACACACACAGATTCACACAGAGATGGACACCCGTTCACGTGTCAGGTACATGTACTCACTCATGGACACACTCAGATTCACACGGCCTTCCTCTCCACCACACACTCCCTGCGCCCCCTGTCCACCACAGAGTCCTGAGACTAAAACAGCACCTCCTTTCCCTTCAGCCAGAAGATGCATCTGGAGGCCCCAGCCCCAGCGGGACCAAGACAGACCCCAACCGGGCGAGCAGTGGGGGTGGCGGAGGAGGCCTCATGGAGGAGATGAACAAGCTGCTTGCCAAGAGGTGAGCGTCCCCTGCCCTCGTCCTGGGGCTCCTTCCTGGTCCCCCGACTTCAGCCACAGAGACACTGATCGTTACACGCGCCCCTGCTTGAGGGGTCAGGGTCAGGCATCAAAGACAGCAAACCCCCACCTCCGTTGAATAAGCAGTGTCTTGTGCATGAGCCAGGGTCGCTGCATGACCGGCTCCTGATTGAGGGGCCTGGGTCCCAGGGCTGGGGCTGCCCACAGGCTCTGCAGTCAGTCTGTGAAGCGACCAGCCCTGTGGGTCGTCCCGGGGACACAGGGAAAGCTTTCTGACACGGGAGGCACCGAGGATGAGGCCCCCTGAGGAGACAGCCCCATCCACGTCCCAGGTGACCTCTGGGGCTCTGGCCCTGTCTCCACCCACATGGGGGCGTGCCGCCGGCGGTGGCTCCTGCTGGGCCCTCCCTCACTGGCGCTGTAGCTTTCTGTTGTCCCCAGGAAACCTGAGCAGATGGATCAGGCACACTACCTTTCCTGCAAAGCCTCGGCTTTGTCTTTTGCTGTGGCCTGGCAACAGGAAGCAGCGGTGTCTGATCACCTGACCCTGGTAGCCAGGAACCTCACCCTTCCGAGCACACCCCACCAGCCCCATTGACCCTCCCCAGCCTACTCTCACCCTGCTCCCTCCCCGAGACCCTCTGCTGCCCGGGCTTCATCCCCTTCCATCCAGGGTGGGAGGCTCATCCTTCTGAGCCCCCCAAGGGGGTGCATAGAAAACTGAGGAGCAAGGACGTTTGTCACCGCACCACCCTCTATTGCACCCCACACTGGACCAGGACAGCAGGCCAATGCCTGAGCCTCTACTGCCCGCAGCCCCCAGGGCCACACAGAGGTGGGCAGTTCCACGTGCTTGGCCAGGAGATGGAGGCTCTGGGCTGAGGAGGAGGAGGGTGTCACTGCAGAAAGAAAGTGCGAGGTGGGTGGGGTGGGCGGTAGGTGAGGTGTCACTTGTGTTGACAGCAGGGGATGGTGGGAGAAGGAATGTGTGAGGTCGTAAGAGCCCTGGCGCACAGAGGCCTTCAGCCCGTCCCAGAGCACCTCAGTAACTCCGGGGAGCCTGTGGCACAGCAATCTCCTAGAGCTCACCAACCCCCAGCCAGTGAGTTCCCAGTAACAGCCCTGCCCGGGACAGCTCAGCAGGCGAGGGCAAGAGCGGTTGTTGCTCTCGGAGAACAGAAGGGGAGATGCCCCAGGGCAGTCGGACAAACCACCAACCGCAAGCCACACTTGGATGAGGTTTTACGGAGGATTAGCTCTGAAAGGGGGGGCCAGCAGGGTGTCCCCGAGAGGCACTCTGCCAGCGTTCAGCAGCGAGTCCAGGAGGGATGGTAATGGCATTGAGAAGGCAGCGTCCCAGACCTTGCCGCCAGTGCGCCCCTCGTTAGTGTCCACGGAGCAGCATGGCCTGGTCAGGGTTGGGTGTTTCCAACATGAGCTGGCTGCACGGAGCTGCAAGAAGAGGCCTTGGAGCAGCCTGTTGGGAGACTGGCTGTCTAGGCAGAGGTAACGACATCTAGTCCACTGACCTTGGATATCCACCGCCCCACCCCACCCCACCCCACACAAAAAAAACAATAAAAACAGAAAATTCTGCCTGCCAGGGAGTCAGTGTTGGTTCATGGATACCCTATAGGACAGGGTAGAACTGCCCCTGTGGGCTTCTAAGACGGTTTCTCTTCATGGGAGTAGAAAGACCCTGTTCTCTCCTGCAGAGGGCTGGTGCTGGTGACTTTGAACTGCTGACCATGTGGATCACAGCCCAAAGCATAACCCCGCCCCCAGGTCTCTGGAAGCACAGAGGAGAAAAAAGTCAGGTGTGAGATGAGAGGCGGCCGTGGCCGTGGCTCGGAGCTGTGAGGAGGGAGGAAGCTTAGCGAGGCCTCCAGTGTTAGGAAGGACTCCTGGGTGTTGAAAATGACCCCATCCTTCCGGAGGAGAAGTAGGTCATCCCGCTCTGGAGGTGGGAAGGCTGAGGGAGGAGGCCCCTGGTGGGGACCCCATGGCTTCTGCCCTCACCACACAGCAGGCTGCTACACCCCCACTGGGCAGCACACCCCAGAAGTTTACAACAGCATGCACTGCGGGAGTCTCACAGAGCTTAAAGCCTCCCCCCAAAAAACAGGCTTGTATCAGGGTGTGTGTGTGGAGGGGGGGGGGGTGACCCTGCGGTGTTCCCTCCCTGCTGGTGACCACCCGGAGAGAGTCACATCTGTGGCCGCTGTGTCGGCCTCCTCGCTGAGGGTCTTCCTGCTGTCACTGGCCCTCCCCTTGACCAAGCAGAGACCAGTCTCTCCGGAGACAGCCTGTGTCCGTTCGTGAGGCCCGGCCCCGCCACCCTTGCTCCCAGAGGGGCAGCCAACTTCCCCTTGGTGTGTTTGCAGGGCAGGGCGAGGAGGGTGTCCCCCTGGTTGACTGCCTGATATCCAGGTGTCCGTCGGGGCAGTTGCGAGCTGCCCTTTCAGGGGAGTTTCCCGGTTCTTGTGGCGTCGGGGTCAGGCATTGGGCTGCTCACCACAAGGTCGGCAGTTTGAATCCACCAGCCATTCCTGGGGAGAACAGGAAGGCTTTCTACTCCAGAAGAGTATCCTGGGGAGAACGGGGGTGCTTTCTACTCCAGAAGCAAGTCCCCATCTCAGAAACCGACAGGGGCAGTTCCCCCTGCCCTGCGGGGTCGCTGTGAGGCGGCATCGACTCCAGGGCGGGGGTTGTTTGGTTTGGGGGTGTTGCAGAGTCGGGGGGTCACAGAAGAAGCGTTCCTCCCCAGCCCACAAGGCCAGTGGGGGCTGCTCCCCACCCCCTCCACCAACCAGGCTGTGGACGGACAACTCCCCTCACAGATGTCACCCAGAGAGCCCCCACCCCTGCCCTCACTGCCAAGCCATGGGCATCCTCGAAGCCAAGGGACCCTTTGGCCAGGCCTGGGGTGCATGCTCTGTGTGGGTGCAGAGACCTGTCAGGTGGGACCCTGGACAAGGTGCCTTCTTGCTGTGAGAAACGGGACCCTGGCGCCCACCCACGTCACAGGGTCCCCTGGGGGCCCGCGGGCTGGCATAGGAGTGGCTTCCTGCCTCGTTCTGAAGCCTCACCATGCGCTGAAGGCCACTCTCCTCCACCACTCCCCATGTGCAGGAGGAAAGCGGCCTCCCAGACAGACAAGCCGGCTGACAGAAAGGAAGACGAGAGCCAAACAGTAAGGCACCCCCCACCCCCACCCCCGTGACTCCCCTCTGAGGTGCTCCGCTTGGCCTGGGCCAGGGGTGGGGGGATACTCATCCCAAAGGCACCCTCCCTGGATGGGGTGAGGGCAGCGGCAAAACACCTTCCCAAGTGGGGGCTGACTGGGCAACAGGGACGAGCTGGGAGACCTGCGAACATCGGAAACCCCCACCTTTTCCTTTCCTTTCCAAACGTTTATTTTTCCAAAGATTCCGTCACCCCTGGAGGAGGAGCAGGGCAGCACTTCCTGGCTCCACCCCAGGTGTCCGAGCACCAGGCTTCCCCTGGTGGGACTGAGACCCCTTCAGTCCTGAGCTACAGGGGGCAGGCAGGTGGTCTACGGGGCAGACAGAGAAGGGCAGTACTCATGGGCAGCCTTGCTGACCTGATATCACCCCTCTGTGGGTCCCCACGCTGGGCTGTGTGGTGCCCACGCCCAAACCTTGAAATGGGAGCTCCGCCTGCCTGGAGCCCCCATCAGCCCAGCTAACCCCCCTGGAGACCAGGGCTCCTCTGTCAGGCCCTGCTCCCTAAGGAGGCAGGTGCCCGGGAGCCCAGCTCCTTCTCTGAGCTCCCTCTGTGGCCACACCTGAGTCCAGGAGGGCAGACCCTGGCTCCCGTCGCCCAGTCCTCCTGCTGCCCTGCCATGCTTTTTGGAATGGCAGAGGCTGGCGCAGAAGGTGGCCACACAGTCCCGGCACTGCGGCCTGGTCTCTGCCAGCAGCCCTGGGCCCTGCTGGGCCTCAGCTTTTCAACCCAGCACTGGCTCTGCCTGGAGGAGGACAAGAGCCATGTCCACCCTCAGGGCTTCGGGAAGAGAAGCCGCTGACCCCACAGCAGAGGGGAGGTGGGGGGGTGGCGGGTGCTGTTCTCTTCAGCTACATGACCGGCCAGGAGGCCCCGTCCACACCCACAGCTGGCCTCTGAGGAGGGTGCTGGCTGCGGGTGACCCGAGGGAGCAGCTCAAGGTGCTAGGGGGGTGGGGGGGCAGATTATGCTTCCACGAGCCACTTCCGTCCAAGCAGGTGGGGGACAGGAAGACCTTGAGCATCAGAACAGCCTCCTTGACGGCTGGCCCAGCAGGCATGCCCACCCTCAGCCCCCATGGGAGTCCAAGAGAGGAGAGGCCACTGAGCACCCCACTCACATTGCCAGGACCTGGGCTCAGGAGTCACACCCACACCAGCCCCACATAGCGTTGAGGGGGGAGCAGGGCAGGGGCACAAGGCCCCCCAGTCTGGGGGTGAGGGGGACGACAGGCCCTGGGGGTCCCCAGTGAGTGCTGCTCACTGTGACACTGCCCTGTAGAGGAGGAGTGGGGCCTGAGGACACCAGGTCTCCCTCTCCCTGCCCCCCGTCTGCCCATAGGTGGCATCAGGCCCCACCAGGAGAGATGCTTCTTTGTCAATAACGTTTCCTGCTTCTCTGACACTCACTCACTCGGTCAGTTTGGAACCCCCAGGCTGATCCCAAGTCCCTGCCCACCAGCCTTGCTGAGCTGACCGTGGAAGAGCCATCTGTGTTAGTCCAGGCGGACTCAAGAAACAAATTCATAGATACTCATCTGTGTGTCATAGAGAACTTCATATCAAAGAGCAGTTGAATATTGAGAAAGCATCCCAGCCCAGTCCAAATCAAGTCCCCAAGTCCAGTATTAGCCCACATGTCCGATACCGATCCATAAAGTCTTCCAAAGACTCATCAAACAGGGAGAGCACAGGCCACAGGGTGGACAGTCTCGTGGATTCAGTGGTGGTGGAAGCATCTCAACACTGGTGTGCGTGGGTCTCCACGTGGCTCCTCCAGCTCCAAGGCTCTGGCTGCATCAGCATAGCTCCATGTGGCTTGTCAGCAGGAATGTCTCACAGGGAGTGTGTCTCTGTCCCACCTCCAGCAGGCTATTTAGCTAAGGAGTTAGTGCCGCCAAATGAGATCAAGCTGCGACCTGATGGACAGGCTAAACTCCACCCCTGAGCTCTTAAGTCTCAAACTGACACCCGATGATGTGACTACCACACCATCTCTCTTCCTTTTCCAGGAAGACCCCAGCCCCTCGCCGTCACCAAGTACCCGCACAGCTGGTCCGCCTGCGAATGCCCCAGGTAAAGGCCTGCCTTCACGGGCAGCAGAGAGCCCTGGGAGGATGGCTGGGGTCTCCACACCCACGGCAGGCCCTGGGCAGGAGTGCCAGGAAGTGCTAGAGCAGTGGTTCTCAATCTGTGGATCTCGACCCCTTTGGGGGTCGAATGACCCTTTCACAGGGGTCTCCTCAGACCGTAGGAAAACACATATTTCGCAATATGTAATTGCATATTGTTTTGTGATTGATCGCTATGTTTTAATTATGAATGAAAAGATATCCTGCATATCAGATATTTACCTGACAATTCCTAACAGTAGCAAAATTACAGTTTTGAAGTAGCAACGAAAATAGTGTTATGGTTGGGGGGGCATCACAACATGAGGAACTGTATTAAAGGGTCGCAGCATTAGGAAGGTTGAGAACCACTGTCTATAGAGAGAACTAGGTCCTGTGTCCCCCAGGGGGCTGCCGCTCCACCACAGCTGGTCAGACAGACCGCCTGGCCCAGCCCCAGGTCCGGCCTGGCATCACATATCCAGTAGCAGACCATGGCGAAGGCCAGGGCTCTCAAGAATGTTCCGGGACCAGAAATGCCAACTGCTGGCTGGTTACACAGCTGGCTAGTCAGTCTCCCGCCATCAGAAACCACCCCACACTGCTCAGGTTCCTCCCTGAGGGACAGGATTGGGGGCGGTGATCCACCGAGTCAGTGCGGTGGGCTGATGGGAATGGAAAGCCCAGTCTTTCTCCCACGGAGCTGCTGGTGGTTTCCAACTGCAGACCATGGAGATCCCAGCCCGACGCTTAGCCACTACACCCCCAGGGCTCTGGCTCCAGGGTCCCTTTTGCACGATAGAGGGGTGCTGGCTGGCCGTCTGCTCCTGCCAGACCTCGTGCCCGAGCTAGCTCCATTGCTGGAGGCCCAGGTGTCTTCTCCCCTGCTCAGAAAACGGGGTCCGTGTGGTCACGGCTCAGCTCAAGGCCACGCCCTGGGGCCTGGAGGCCAGACCTGGCCCAGAGCGTGGTGCAGATCACCTGGCTCTGCCGAGGTCAGTCTCAGGCCGGGCCCAGGGCTTTCAACTTGCCCTCAGCCGCCATGTGTCGTCTGCCTCTCCACTCGTCCTGCAGGGCCTGCCAATCCGTCCAGTTCAACAACTCTTATTGTCAGTGTTGGGCCTGACTCATAGGGACCCAGTGCAGCCTCACAGTCCTGTGTTTGGGTCCATTGTTGCAGCCCCTGGGCCAACCCTCTCCTTCACTGCCCCTTCACTTTGCCAAGCACGACATCCTTCTCCAGGGACTCCTCATTGCCCCGTCTCGCCATCTCCACTTCTTTGTTTCTTTGGGGTTTTTGGAAATCATTTTATTGGGGGCTCTTACAACTCTTAGAGCAATCCACACATCCATTGTGTCAAGCACATTTGTACATTTGTTGCCATCAGCCTTTTTGAAACATTTTCTTTCTACCTGAGCCCTTGGTACCAGCTCCTTTTTTCCTCTCCCACCCCCGGGACCCCTCGGTAAATTATAAATTAGTATTATTTCCATGTCTGACACCCTCCGCTGGCTCCCATCTTCACTTCTGTTGTTGTTGTTGTTGTTCTTTGATGCTTGATACCTGATCCCTTCAACAGCTCATGGTCACACAGGCTGGGGTGCTTCTTCCATGTAGGCTTTGTTGCTTCTGAGCTAGATTGCCGCTTGTTTATCTTCAAGCCTTTAAGACCTTTGGGGTTTTTTCAGTAATCATTCTATTTCAACTCTTATCGCCAATCCATCCATCCATCCATAGTGTCAAGCATATTTGTACATTTGTTAACATCAACATTATCAAAACATTTGCTTTGTGCTTGAGCCCTTGGTATCAGCTCCTCATTTTCCCCCTCCCTCCCCGCTTCCCCCACCCACTGTGATTGAGACAACATAGAAAACTTTGAGGAGTGTGTTAACAGAGGAAAGTGGCTTCAGGAACTGGTTACAGAACTGACTCTATCACAAGATTCTCACATGTCCTTATGGATATTCGTCTGTGTGACTCCTTTCCCAGAGCACAGAATCACTTGCTCTGGGCCTCTTCCAACTTAAAGCCAACTTATGGGAGAGAGCAGAAGTGCCTCTTTGGTTTCCTAAGGGCTATGCATCTCTCCAGGGTAGACGGCCTCAAGCCGCACAGATGGGCTGACCTGGTGGTAAACACCCCAGTGCTTGACCAAACATACCACCTCAACTGCTTGTCTCTGGAGTGTAGCAGGGATGATGGGCTCACATTGGGAGCGTTTAAAGGGTTCACCTCTGGAGAAGGATCCAGTCCACTGACTTAATTCTCAAGTGTCCTTAAGATGGAAGGAAGCATCACCAGCCAGACGCAATTGTGCCCTCATTTAGGTGAGACGGAAACCCAGGGCTTCAGCTGGAGGGAAAGCTCTCTCACGGTTGAGTCCGGGTCATTTCCTTCTATCCATGCGCCATCTGAAACCCTGACCTCCCTTCTATTTGCGTGTGTCTGGGCATCAGCCTTACCTTGTTTCTAGGAACTGTGGGTGCAGAGACACCCCCCGATCCAGGTGTCTTTTGCTGGCTGTAGTTAGCGACCTACTCTATGTTCAATCACCTCTCTCCTAAAATCCCATGAGAGAAGAAAAGTTCTTGAGCCACACCCGGAGAATCTGCCTTTGTCCGCATTTCCTCAGGGTTCTGAGGGATGAGCTGTGTGATATCCCAGACACACCTGCCTTGGGGACATCTGACCCCCAGGTCTCAGGTCCTGCTGCTCTCTGCCCCATCTTCACTTCTAAGGACCATGCTAGCTGTGCTGCTGCTTCCGGGACAGCCCGCAGGTGCTTCTTCCTCCGCCTTCCCTCGTCACCATCCAGCCACCGCGCACATGGGGTGCCACTGAACACGGAGTGGGTCCGACACCCCTTCGTCCTCAGAGCGGCCCCTGTGCCCTTTCACAAAGGACTTGCCCGATGCAATGCACCATCTGGTGCCGTGGCAGCCGCTTCCAAGGACGTTGGCTGCATATCCAAGTCAAATGCAGTCCTTCCAACTTCTAACATCTCTCTCTGTTTGTTGTGACTGCGTCTGTTAATCCGGAGGTGAACGTCTTTGCTTGCTTGACCCCGAGGTTGACCCCATGACAGATGCTGCCATCTTCTGCATCTTCATCGGTAAAAGTGTCCAGTCCCCTTTGCTTTCAGCACATGAGGCGTGTCCACTGCATCGCACGGGCTGTTAGGGAGCCTTCCTCCAGCCCTGGGGCCCCCTTCCTCGCACTGTCCAGCTTCCCAGGTGATTGGCTCAGCATACAGAAGGATGCCACCCTGATGCACACCTTCCCTGAGTGTCCACTGGGTAGTCGTCCCTTGCTCTGTTCGTGTGGCTGCCGTTTGGTCCGTGTTCCTCGGGAACACAGTGACGTGTTTTTGAAAGGTGCACCTGGCACCAGCAAGGCAAGGGTACCCCTTGTTCCACGTCCTCTTCGGGATCCAGCCTGGACCTCCGGCAGCTCGCTCCCTTTCAGTGCACTGCTGAAACTGTTCCCGGGTGACCTGCGGCGAAGTCTCACTTGCATGGGGTATCCAAGATGGCGTTCTGTAGTTTGAGCATCCTGTGGGGTCCCCTTGCTTCGGGATGGGTACAAACAAGGCTCTTCCAGTCTGTCAGCCAAGTAGCTGCCTTCGTTATTTCTCGGCACAGATGAGTGAGTCTGTGTGCTCCGTGAGCTTGTTGAAAGGCATCCGTTGGGATTCCGTGGACTCAAGCCTGGCGTGTGGCTGATGCCGCCAGTGCAGCTTGGACTTCTTCCTTCAACACCTTTGGTTCTCGATCACGTGCTGCCTCTTAAAACGACTGACGTCAGCCGGTGCGTTTTGGCACAGCAGCTGGGCATGCACTCCATCTCCTGTGGATGCTTCCTGCATCTTTTAGTGTGTCACCCAGAAACCCTCCAGCCTCACAACTCGGGGCTGGGATGTCTCCTCAGCATGGATGTGCTGAGCACTTCTGGTGCTCTAACTCGGGGCGTTGTACATTTCATGAAACGCATTCCTTGGTATTCTTCTCAAGTTGCCTTGTGAAATTTCAACACATCCACTGACACCGGGGCTAGTTGCATCTGTCAATGCCAACAGCCAGCAGTACTGGTTAAATAGAAGCCAAACAAGGAAGCCAGCTTAATGCCCTGGCCGAGAAAGGGCTAGCTGACCATGTCTGGGGCTGACACGTGGCCGTCAGCAACAGGCCCACAGGGAGCCCGGGGTTCCAAAGGAAATAGCACAGGCTGTCGTGAATGTCGGCTGGGGGCTTCACTCTCTCCTCCGTGAGAGGGCCTCTGGCCACCGGCACAAGCCCCACTCGGGGCGGGGCCTGGACCATCTGGCTCATGTTCTGAGGAAGTGGGACCAGGGGGTGGGTCCTGCCCTGTCGGGGCGGGCGAACGTGGAGCCAGGAGTGAGCTCAGCATCATGCTATCCTGCCTGACGGGGTGGGGGTCCGGGCTGCCCCTTCGCCCTGACAGAGGCCGGCCGGAAGCCCTGGGAGCGCAGCAACTCTGTGGAGAAGCCGGTATCTTCATTGCTGTCCAGGTGAGCCTCCTGGGAACCAGGTAGGCCCAGCGGGCAGGTGGGCACTACCCCGACTCACCTGTCTGCTTCATTCCCTTGCCCTAGAACCCCGTCCGTGGCCAAGAGCCCCGAAGCTAAGGGCCCCCTCCAGTCACAGCCTCACCCTAGGTACTGACAACCCTCTGCCCATGTGTCCCCCACCCACCCAGGGCGCCTTTATCCCTCACTGCACTACTAACACCCCCTTCTCCTGCCCCCGTCTTGTCATTAACAAAGTGCTAAAGAGGGGTGTGTCCTTTCCAAACACTGGGGTGCTGGAGCCCGGGAGCACTCTGCAGTCACGTGGCCTAGCTCTCGGGGCCAGGGGAGGGGTGGCCAGAGGCCTGGGAGCAGAGAGAGAGCTAGGAGGCTTTCCCAGCCTTCACATCCCGGTCACTGCCTGCCCTTTGGGTTCACTCCTCGGGGAGCCTGCCCTGCCTCCAGACATACCAGCCATGCTACCTACACCTGGAGGTGGGTGACAGCAAGATGGAGTATTTGGAACTGAAGTTGTCCCCCATATCCAAGACAGCCACATACGTCCGTCAGCCAAGTATTGCCTTGAGCCTGTCCAAGAACTGACACAGAGCAGATGACCTTTGACCCTGGCCCCAGGACTGACAGGAGGGGAGGTGCAGCTGAAGCCTGCGGGTGCAGGGACACGGGAGGGGCCCCAGCCACCGGGCCAGCACCACATAGACAGACAGACAGCTGAGGGCTGCCTCCTGGGTGATGTGAGGAGGAGACCCGGAGCCAACAGGAAGGTGGGTGGCACTGGGCTCGGGACTTGGCCCACAGAGCAGCGGGCAGTGACCGGGCTGGCAGTGGCAGGGGCGAGGATGCCGTTTGGAGAGTGGGAGGAAGTTTGGGGTCTGTATGTGAGGAGCCGCGGTGAGCTTGAGGACAGGGTCCTGGAAGGAGGCTGGCAAGGCCTTGCCGCTGCCCCTGCCCCTTCGAGCTAGGAGATGAGGCTGTCTGTCTCCTCCCCAGAGGACTCTCCCCTCAGCATATTTGTAGGGCTTGAGTGTACAAGTGGGGAAACTGAGGCCCAGGGAGGGCAAGGTGTGGGGCTGCTGCCACGACACATCCGCTGGCCTGGTCCCTCCAGACTCAGCCAGAACCAAGCAGGCCATCTCTGGTGAACTCATCCAGAGGGAAAGAAGCACGGTCATCTTAGCCGGGCTCGGTCACTCTCCCAAGTGCCCCTCACCCAGGGCCAGCCTCTCCCCTGGGGCTCAGCCATGCTTGCTGCCCTGAGCCCATGGTCCCCACCCCCTCCTGCCCATGGAGAACCGTGGGTAGGGCAGAACAGGGGCCTGCCCTCTGAAGCCAGCCTGCCATGCTCGGGAGCTGCTCAGGTCCAGGAAGTTGGGCCATGGAGCATCTTCAGGGCACTGGCCGAGCCCCTGCCAGCACGAGGGGGTGTGTAGCATGCTCATGGTGCCCAAGCGCCAAGTTCTGGGGGCCATTGGGATCCTAGCCTGGTGGAGATTGGCAGTGGAGGCCAGTAGAAGAGTGAGCATATCTGTGTCTAAGAGGAGCTTCAGAAAGCCACAATGGGGGGCAGTGAGACTGGGTGCACCAGCACCCTCCCTACCCCAGCCATCAATCCCCAGCAAGGGGCACCACCCACCGTACCGGCCTCCCCGCAGGATGAAGCCGGCCGGGAGCGTGAATGACGTGGCCCTGGATGCCTTCGACTTCGACCGGATGAAGCAGGTGGGTGGTGT
This sequence comes from Echinops telfairi, assembly GCF_000313985.2. Classification (NCBI taxonomy): domain Eukaryota; kingdom Metazoa; phylum Chordata; class Mammalia; order Afrosoricida; family Tenrecidae; genus Echinops; species Echinops telfairi. The sequence continues at coordinate 5,265,215 of NW_022103915.1, forward strand.
CCCTCATCCACCCGGGGCCACCAAGGAGCTGGAGTGGAGCCTGCCCCTTGAGCTCCCCAGGCATCGTCCCCCTTCTCCCAGCTGGGGAGGGAAGCCGCTGAGGGCCCGGGGCTGCGTGAGGGTGAGCACCGCCCGTCACTGGCTCGGTGGCTCTGTCCTCCCTCAGGAGATCCTGGAAGAGGTGGTCAGAGAGCTGCACAGAGTGAAGGAGGAGATCATTGAGGGTGAGTGGGGACAGGGGAGGAGGAGGTCATGGAGGGGGTGGGGTAGTCACCAGGGTGGGCACAGGATGGGGTCAGAAGAGGCAGGTGGCTGGGCCACCAGAGAAGAGGCTCCAGGGAAGACGCAGGTCTGTGTCTTGTGACTGCATTCTTTCTCGCCCACCCCATGTGCTAGTTGGGGAAACTGAGGCTCGGTGGGTTACAGGGTACATGGGCGCTGGGACCCAAGCCCAGCCCCTTCCCCTCCTTCTCCAAGGACAGTTGCAAAAACCAGACCACGGCCAGCCATCCTGCCACTTCCGACTCCCCACCACCACCACCACTTTCCCCAAGGAAGTAGCCAGCCAAGCCTTTCCTCCGTGCAACAGCGGGCTCCGCCCACCAACCTTTCCGCCAGGACCCAGCCCACCCACTCCCCCACCTCCCCATGGCTGTGGCTGTGAAAGCACCACCCTTTGCCCTGGGTTAGGGGCTACAGGGCAAACGCTCCTCATGGGCAGACGCTGAGGAATTCCAGGAATTCCATCTCTAAAAAGTCCGGAGGAGTCTGGGGAGCCATGCCTGGCAGGTGCAGTGGACTGGTCCCTGGGAGCGGCTGTGGTGGCTGAATGACGTGCTTGGCTGGCAGTGTGGCCCCGGCGGGGCTGGAGGCTTCACCAAGCACCCCACAAAGAGCCCCTGAATGACCTCAGGGCAGAGCCAGCAAGGAGCCTTCTTGTCCCAGGCAGGCACACCCGTCCTTCCGGTCCCCAAGCCTTGGTGCAGGCGCTCAGATCTGGAGCCAGAGGAAGGGGAAGCACCGCACCTGGGGCCGCCAGCGTCACCCGGGCAGAGAGTCAGGGCCCCTCCAGGCTGTCCTACTTGGGGGCAGGGGGGCGGGGCGGGGACACAGCCACACCTGCCCAAGCTCCTGTCCACCCAGTTGCCTTGGAAGGCTGGGAGATAGGGAATTCATGGGTAAAACTGGGAGCCCCAGGCCGACTATGGGGAATTCTGCCCTCCTGGCTGACACCCACCCAGGGGTCTCTCTTCTGACCTCCGGGACCAGGCCTTCTGCAGTGGGTGTGGCAGGATCTGGAGGGGTGGGGGTGGGTAGGCAGGGGCAGTACTGGTACGGACAGCTGCAGTGGGGGAAAGTTGGCAGTCAGCTCAGAACCTGTGCCAGGCCTATAGCTTACCAGTAAAAGGATCACAGGGGCCTCCGACCAGGCAGGGATCCTGGCAGGGAAGACCTGGGAGGGGAAGGGGCAGCTATTAGACCACACCTTCCTTAAGGTTCCCCATCAGAACACACAGCTCACTGTCTTTGACCTCAGGTGAGATGCTGTGTGTCCCCGCCCGGCAGGGTCTGTTTGGGGGCACGGGAAGCAGGTGGGAACCGCCCCTCCCCTGCCCTGCCCTGCTCCTGAGGCCCCTCTTGTCCTGTCCTGCCCGCAGCCATCAGGCAAGAGCTGAGCGGAATCAGCACCACCTAGCCAGCCCGCCGCCACCACCAGAACAGGAGCAGCCTCTCCTGAGAGCCGTCCACAGCGAGGGCCGTGCGATTCCTGGGTTTGATGTGGTTTTCATTTTTTTAGATTCTACCTGACAGCACCCACCGGCCTCCTCATCTCTTTTGTATTTTATATTTGCTTATTTAAATGTCTGTTTGTTCTGCCCCTCCAGCGAAGCCCCCCATCAATCGCCATCAGATGGCAGCCCCTAGAGGGCGCTCCGCCCGGGTGCCGCCCTTCCCCGCGGAAGCGTCCCTGCGGGTGTCCGTGTCCACATGGGTAATAAACTGTCCACTGTCCACTTGCCGCCGCGGCTCCTGCTCCTCCACACTACGCTCGCGCCGGGGCCTGAGGGGGCCGAAGCAGCCTCGGAGGTGGGACTCCAGGCAGAAGGGGATTGGTAGGCTGCCTGCCTCCCACTATGCCCCTCCTGCCACCCCGGACCACACAGTGGCCAGCAGCAGCAGCAGGGGGTCTTGGGACCATCTCTGCTCCACGGTCACTGAACCTGTTCTCAGTCCAGGCTGCTGCCCTCAGACCCCTGAGGTGGGAGTGTCGGGGAGGTGTAGGGCCCTGGGTCAGATTGACTCCTTGACCACGCTCACCGGCAGGGCAGCACTTTGGACCCGCAGCCCCAGCCTGGCCTACCCGCTGTGTGCACAAGGAGGGACTGGGCTCAAAGTTCTCTGGAAGTTGCCGGTCCTACAGGCCCAGCAGGCTAAACCACCTCGGGACAGCGGTACCTGGCACTGGAAGGCCTCTCCCCCAGCAGCACCTGGCTTAGCAACCCCACACCCACCCCTAGGTCCACTGACCCCACCTCAGGCCAGGGCCCTTGGGCTCCCACCTGTTGCCTCACCTGCTCATCCCCGGACCTGTGGTACCTGTTCCTTGAGAAGCCTATCACCGCCGCACTCCGGTGAGGTCTGAGCTGCTGGACCCCAGCCATAAGCCTTCCATCCATCCATCCATTGAGGTCAGGGATGGCCAGACTGGGAATGAGGGGTGCCCTGCTCTCTGCTCAGGGGCTCGTATCCAAAACTCTATCCCCACCCCAAGGCAGAAGCAGAGGACACCAGCATGTGATGCAGATGCAAGGACACACGTTTGGGGACCTGAGAGCCAGGCGACCCCATAGCACAGTCCCAGGGCTGTGAGAGAAAGCACTGAATTTAATGTGGGTCTGGGACACTGAACAGAGAGGCCTGGGAGCCCGTGGGGCTGGGACCCCAAGAAAAAAGACCAACAGGTCGTGGAAATGGTGATGGTCAGCGGAGCAGGGAGGGCCAGCCTCATCCAGGACAGCAGGGCCACACACTGCCCCTGGACAAGAGACTGGAGCATCAGCCAAAGGCACTGGGACAAAATGCAGCCAGACCAGTTCTGGGGTGCTGGGCACAGGTGGGGGCTGCTGACCCATGGCTGCACCCATCACAGGCCGCTGTCTGCCAGCTTGTACTCCCGCTTCACCCTGGCATAGGGCCCCAGCGAGTCCTCAAACACGAAGTCCCAGAGGACCTTCAGCCAGGAGTGGTGCTGCGGCAGGTGGTCGTAGTACTCGGGGGCTATCTTCCGCACCTGCAGCGAAGCGGGCAACCGTCAGTGGTTCTTCTGGGGCCGCCCCCTCCGGCCTCCCACCCACTGCTCCTCAGCTCAGGTGAAGGGGACTTGGGCCTGCTGAGCCCAGGGTCACAGGGGGGCACCAACAGCTCTCCCCACCCAGCCTGCCCAAGAGGTTGGTGGGGGTCCCACAGCTGAGGCGCCACTGCCGAGCCCTTTGGGCCCCTGCAGAGCAGAGGACAGTGACTGTCGTCTGTCCCTCTGCCCACCTGTCCAGGCTTGGTGCCTGCCATGCCGAGGCCGAGCCGGAAAATCTCTACCGGCAGTTAGCTACATGTATGCATGAGGCACATTCACCAACATGCTAACACATACACACACAGTAAATGCACGTGCACGCAGGTGAATAGTCACCTGCATTATGCACATGGACACTAACGTGTACACATGTCTAACATGTTAGCACATACATGGACAAATAAGCGAATACCTGTGTACTTGTAAAATGTGTGCATGTAGGGCACACTCAGACATGCTAACATGTACGAACATTAGTGCACATGTGCATACACACTTCCATGCATGTGCAAAGTGTACACACATGGATATACTCAATACCACGCTAACACATGCAAGCAGGTGGGCACATCAAGTACCTACACACGTACATATGGGGCATGCCAACATATTAGTACATGTATGCACAAGCCATAAGCATAGGCGTCTGTACGCACACAATGGTACATGCATGGGCAAACATGAACAACTGCATGTGTGTATACACGTGAATGCAGGGGGCATGCCAACTCTTGCATGTATAGTACACATGCAAGCAGATTAACATAGGCAGCTACACTTTTGCACACAAAATGAGTACACATGGGGTATACTCACCAACATGCTAACACATCATTGTGCTCATTGGCAAGCAAGTGAACATGCTCACATGCACGTGCATCACACACTTGAGCAGGGGCAGGCATAGTCCCATACTGTGTGCCCATACTTCCGGGCACCCTCCCTGCCTCACACACCCGTCCCCATCCCCTCCACAGTGGCCATCCTGGCCTCTTTAACTGGCCGGACACTGGCAAACTGCCAAGTCTGAACACCTGGGCCCCTCCCACTTCCTCTCAGCAGAAATTCTGCAGTCTCCTCCTCAGGAGCTCGAGCCTGCCCTGTCCTCAGCCACCTCAAACAGCTCTGCAGCCAGTGTTGGCGAAAGCCACCTTCACACCTGGCCTTCTGACAAGCTGGGACTGGGCACAGACAGGGCACTCAGCTCACCTAGGACCCAGTAAACTGAGCAGGGCCCAAGCACCCTGGGCTGGAACGTGCCTCTGGGGACCGAGCCCCCGAGTGGCCGGGCATCCCCCCACCTCTGCCTCGGGGCCTAGAGTCATCACTGGGCCACTCCGCAAGCCCCCTGGGGCCCACCCAGCACCGTACCAGTGGCAGGTTGCAGCCAGGGATGCTGGGAAAGTCGTGGTGCTCCATGTGGTAGCCCACATTGAACGTGATGCAGTTGAGCGGCCCGTAGTAGGAGTAGGTCTCGTAGCCCTTGCGAAACATGTAGTGCTCGGCCACAAAGTGGCCCGAGAAGGGGTGCAGGCCCAAGCCCAGCAGTGTGCTGGCTAGCAGGTAGACCACAGGCTTGAGCCCCCAGAGGGAGAAGATGGCAACATTGGTGATGAGCTGCGCCAGGGCATTGAGCACCTCCATGCCGGTTATGGCCTTGGGGTTCATGCAGAGCGGCCGCAGGGAATAGAACAGCGGCTGAAGGGCCAGCCAGAGCAGCTTGCTGGCTGGGCGGTTGAAGAGCCAGCCCTCCAGGTGCGTGGGCACATCCATGTCGAGCCCGTCGCCGCCCAGGTAACGGTGGTGGTCTATGTGGTACTTCTTGAAGGAGGCCGAGTAGGGCAAGCCAATGGGCAGGTTGGCAAAGATGGCAAACCAACGGTTATAGGCTGGGTAGCTGGTGCCAAAGGCAGTGTTGTGGGAGATGTCGTGGATGGCCAGTGTCAATGAGTGGTTCACGCAGCCGCCGACAACATAGGCCCAGAATAAGAGCCAGCGCCAGGACAGGTTCTGCACCAGGTAGCAGGCCAGCAGCTGTGCCAGCACCAGACCGGTCACCGTCCACTTGATGTGTGGGTCCGGCCGCATCAGCGTCTTGATGGCCGGGTACTTGGCTGTGGGTGAGAGCAGAGGGGAATGGTGAGCATGTGCCAACCCCCAGCTGGATGCCGTGACCCCCCTCCTTCCAGCTTCTATTTCCTCTATCTCCTCCGCCCCCTTCCGTCCCCATCTTTCCTTCCTCCCAAGACTCCAAGCCCCAAGAAATGACAGGGACTGGAATTGCCTCCGCCTCCACCACCCCGCTCCCGGCAGCCCCACTTGTCCCAAGAAATATAGCTCCTTAGAAGTGAGGACCTGGTCAGGAGGGACTGACCAGTCCCTGGAGAAGGACATCATGCTTGGTAAGGCAGATTGGTGGCAAAAATGAGGAAGACCATCAACTAGAGGGGTCAGTGTTTCCCACAGTGGGTGGGAATGGCCCTCCCTGGGGGCCTGCAGAAGCAGAGACCCACCCATCATCCTGGATAAGGGGCAGAGCTAAAGCACACGTCTCTCCTTGCCACAGGGCCCTAAGTTGTTTTCTGTTTCTGATTTTCTGAAGAGGCTCGTAGATCAAGTGAGTCTGGGGCCTGTGAGACGGGGCATGCAGGGGGAGCAGCAATGAGCCTGGACCTGGCAGCTGTGAGCACTGCTCCTACCCCCCACCCTCGAGGCTTTACGGGCTCACCAGTGCTCAGAGCTGACAAGTGTGTGCGGTGCGGTGTGGGATGTGGTGTGTGTGAGAGAGTGAGACCAGGATGCTGGCAGAGACCAAGTGGAGCCGAATGTGGAGACCTGGGCAGGACTCTGAGGGTGGGGACCGCCGGGAGGGCTCCAGCTTTGTTACAAGCGTCCCGGTTCTACAGACGCCGTGGTCTGCAGGAGCGCGGTCAGACCGTGGTGGCTGCAGGAAACTGCGCTTTTCTGTATTTTGTTTCACAGAAGAGGAACACACCAGCAGGGAGCGGCTTCCTGGGCGGAGAGGCGGCCCTCCCTGCAGGGCAAGGCCACTGGGCACTGGGACCACAGGACACTGGCAGGGATAGGCAGCGGCCCTTTCTAGAACCCTCTGCGGCTACTTGGTGGGAAGGGACGAAAGTGGCAGCAGGTTTGGCCTGGTGGGCGGAGGTGGGGGTGGGGCCTGGTCTCAGACCCCAAGGTAAGAGCCCACAGCCCTCAAGAGAAGAAGCCAGCACCTTCATGTACAGCTGGGGACACTGAGGCCAGGACACCCTGGTTGGTCAGCACTGGTGGCCAGGGTCAACAGCTTCCCTGTCCTGCCTGCCAAGCCCCTCTCCAGTGCCACCAGGGAAGGGGTCATCCAGACGGAGGTGGGGTCAGCTCAGGTTCCTTGGCAGAGACACGGGGCAGGGGAGGGAGTAGCCAGCCAGAGGTCTCCATCAGCCAAACCCTTCACCACCTCTTGGCCCCAGGCTCCACAGGTGGGGAGACGGAGGCATGGAGCAGGCCTGCCCAGGACAAAGGTGGCTGGCCTGGCCTGCAGGTGCGTCCCTGCCTCCTCGCCAGGGATGTCCTTGGCTGGGGGAGGCCCTACCTTCTGCCAAGGGGCCAATGACATCTCTCCAGAGACGCCCCACCTGCCTCCACCCATTCTGGCCCCAAGGCTCACTTGGGGAACCTTGCTGGAAAGCAGGTGGTGTCTCGAGTGTACCACAGGGGACCCGGCTCGTTGGAGATGGTCGTGTGCAGGTGTGGGAAGAGAAGGGAGTGAACAAGGGAGATGCTGCCCCCAAGAATTGGGCGACTCCCAACGTGGACCAGTACAAGCAGGGCCTCAGGCCAGCTGGCCCCGCCGGGAAGCTGGGGCTGGGCACTGATAGCCCCTTTCTGAGCCTCAGTTTCTCCAGTGGACATGGCAAGAGATGCCATGGCTCACGGAGTATTTGTCCCCAGAAGTGATACAGCCCATGACTGGTGAGAGAGACAGGTCCCTTATCCTGCAAAGGCCCCAGTGACCCCTCCACCTCAGGCCCAGGGTGTGAATCCCAGCTGTCCCACACTACTCTGAGGTCGGGGCTGAGCGCCCACGTAGCCCCCAGCAGGCGGCAGAGCCAGGGCACCCACAGTCCAGTCTCTGTGTGCAACGGCACCTGCGGCTGGACGCAGCCACTACCACCAGGTCATACACACACACACACACACACACACACACTCAGCTTCAGACCCCAAAGTCCTGTCCCAGAACTCAGGCCAAGGACACCCCCAGGGAGGTAGGCAGGGAACTCTTGGAAAAGCAGTACAGAGCGCTGTGGGCCCACCCTGCAAAACCTCAGGGTCCCACAGTCTGAGGGGAGAGCTGGGGCCCATCTGCAGACCCTCAGGGGTCTGGAGTCTGGAAAAGAGGCATTCGGGTGCGAGCTAGGGTTCGGGGTTTCAATCCTGACTCCAGCTCGTTTCGGCACTGGACGGGACCCTGGGAGGCGTACTGAGAAGGCCTGGATCCCTGAGCTGCTGCGTGCTGTGAGAACCACTCACCCGGGCGAGGTGTTAGACCGATGACGGTGGACAGGAAGGTGGGTAATTAGGGTGATTAATTGGTATCCTCCCGGCCCTGCCCTTGTTGCCTAAACAGCCACCCTGGAGCTGGAAGGAGACCTGGGGATTCTGGGCCACTCTCGGGAGGGCAGGATGGCGGATAGGTGCCGTAAACCAAGACAGAGGGCCCTTTACAGGGTGGCAAATGGTGGTCACCATGGCAGAAGGACTCCCACAGATGCCAGGTGCCCCCACGGTGGCAGCTTGCCTGCTGCTGCAATGGTGGAAGCTAGGCCCACCGGAACTCAAATCCCAGCAGGGTGACCAGGTCTAAGGCCTGGTGCTCTTCTGAACGATCCACCCTATGGGTCCTATGGGATCAAACTGATCGCAGCAGCTCAAAATACTGCCTAGGGACCCAGAGGGGGCCGCCAGTGGATGGTCAAGGGGTGGGGGGAGGGGGGAGCAGTGAGAGAAGGGGGCGAGGGGGACTCCCAGCTCAATGAACCCCACCCATGTCGCTCGCCTGCCTGTGAAGAGGCCGATGGGTTGGTCCGGCCCCCACCACAACAATTGAACAAGACTAAAAGCATGCTTCTACAGGTCTGTGACTGTCGTCCGAGCCCAGCTGACCGAACGGGGTGACCCTTCAAAAGTGACTTAGCGGGCCCTTGCCTCAGTTTCCCCTTCTGAGAAAAACAGTGTCTGGGCAAAGTCATCTCTGTGTTCCGGCTCAAGCAAGCAGTTAGAAAAGTCACCCCTTTCCCCTGTCACAGGGGAACAGGTGGGACCGCCCCCTAGGACGGGGGGCACAGATGACAGGACTGCTGCCACAGTGGAGCCCCGAACACAGGGCGCTCAGAAATGGCCCAGGACCAGGCACCATGCTGCTCTGTGGGCATAAAAAACCAAGCCAGCAAATTCGCTGCCATCGAGGGGATTTGACTGCCGTGTACAGGACGGCGCAGAGGTGCCCCCTGAGGGTTAGGATTGAGGCTGCAAACCTTCATAGGGGCAGACAGCCTCATCCTCCCCAGAGTGGCTGGTAGGTTTGAACTGCTGACCTTGAGGGGAGCATCCTGGTGCCTAACGTGCTGAGCCACCAGGGCACTGGCTGTAGCGGGGTGGGGTGGGCGTCACTCCTGAGCCAACTCGACAACCCAAACACGCCCCAGTCTCTGATCTGGGGCATCTTTTGGGGTCAGGGGAGGACACTTGCTCACCAGCTGGCTGTCAGATGTGGTGATGCTAAGGGGTTACCCAGAGACCCGTGCATCGGCAGAGCAGAAGAGGGTGGCAAAGCAGAAGGTCCACATGAGGCCAGCGAGGAGGTCTGGGTGATGGAGGAGGGGCCCCCTTTCCCAGAATGCAGTGGTCCTGGGAAGCCGGACTTGCCCCCTGGAGCCTCCGGAGACCCACGTCAGTCCTGGGACCTCAGAATCGGTTCGGGCCACCAAGTGTGTGGTTGTCATTACAGTGGGAGAGGAAGAGCCAGGATGCCCCCACCTGGCCCCACCCAGTCCCCCCACCCCAAGGCCAGCACGGCCCCCCTCCAGGAGAGGGCACCTGGAGGCCGGTGCTGCAGCAGATGGGAAGGGCAAGTGCTGGCTGGAGCCTGCCCCAGGGGCCCGGG
>NW_022103915.1:5274835-5277081 GCF_000313985.2 Echinops telfairi
GGGCAGCACAAGGTAGACAGGGCAAGGAAGGACCTGCCTGCAGCCCCAGCACCACCAGAGACTTGCATGCGAAGCCCAGGCTTTGCATAACCGACACCCGGTGCCCAGCCCAGCCTCCCCCTCGGCTCCCCTGCCTGGGAGCGTCCCCCAAGGCCAGCAGCTTAGCTGTCCCTACTAGGGTGGTAGCCCTCTGCTTCCCCTTGGAGGGAAGCCAAAGCCAGGAACGGTGACATGAGCACCAGCAGGGCCAGTTGGGAACCAGCCTAAGGCTCTTGCTTTGGGTCAGGAGACAGGCCACTCATATACCTAGCAGACCAGAGCAGTGACTGCCTGCCCCTTGCAGTCTTGGTCCCCGGGCCTCAGTTTCCCATCTTCCCTGTGTAGTAGGAGGTAGCAAAGGGGAGCACACAGCAGGCCTGCTGCCATCCCCTCAGGGAGCCCCTGCCCTGCCCTCCTTGGCCTGGCATTCCTCAGACCTAGCTTCCCTCTCTGGCCACCACCCTCGGCCATCACAGGGCCCTTCCGCTGCACACCAGCAAGAAAAGCCCCGCTCAGAACTCGGCTCACCCCACCCACTGCCCTGCCCCTCTGCCAGGCTCTAGGGCCACCATGTAGCCGGTCCTGTCCCTCCTGAGCCCTCGCGGTGGGCTCCAGCTTTGCTCTTTGTCAGAGAGTGGCCTGGGTTCCCGCCCCACGTCCTCTCAGCCATCCCAAGTCCTGGCCTGCCCCCCGGCTGAAGTGAGGCAACTGGGGCAGGCCCTGAGGGCAGGGCCCAGCCGGACCCACACCGGACAGTCATCGGAACTAAGATGAATGGGGAAAGGAACGCCACCCACCTCAAGGCCCCCTGTCCAGAGGTGACAGAGGAAGGAAGGAGGGTTGTGAGGTCAGGGTCGGGTCCCGGGTCCCAGTCCTAGCAGGGAGGCTGGGTCCTGCAGTAGGCGGGGCTGGTATGTTCCCGCGTGGGTGTCTGACACACGCTTACTCTCCGGGCGGCACCAACCGGTCCAGGGCTGACTGTAGCCACATTTAAAGGTTTGGAAGCAGGCTCCCCTCCGTTTCTACAGCCCACCCCCAAAGAGGACTGGCTGCCGGGGGCAGAGAGATCCCCAGAGACCCGGGCCACGTGCGCAGGGCGTCCAGGAAAGTCAGGGTCTGAGTATGGCTTAGCCACAAGGTCCGCGGGAGGGAGGGAGGGAGGGAGGAGGCTGCCTGCTCCCATGAAGAAACCGGGGACAGAGTCACGAGGGGTGTCAATGGCAGTGGGTGGGGTTGGAGCCCTGGGAGCTGGGTGTTGTGAATTGTGTGCACTCCCTCCTCTCCCTGTGGCTTCTCACTCCAGAGTTGCTGGCTTCAGGGTCAGGGGACTCGGCCTGGAGGCCGCAGCCATGGAGACCTCCACACGAGCCCTGGGGGGCGGTGAGGGGGGTGAGGAAGAGTTGGCACAGATAGGGGCTGGCAGCTGCTCAGTCAGGGGCTGCTAGGCCACAGCATGTTGCCAACACCACCTCCCCTCAGCAGACATGCTCACTGAGGACCCAGGAACAGGGCCCAAGGGCAGCTGAGCCCCAGACACATGTGACCTCACCAGCCTGGGCTCCGTCCGTGGGCCCTAGGCTGTGCCCAGCAAAACTCTTGAGTCCCATTGCTAGATTTGCCTCCCCGGTCTGGCTGGCAGAGGAGGCTCCCAGGACTCCAGGCTCCCTCCCCGCAGCTGCTGGATCCCACCCCTGCCTTAGTGATCAAGCCAATTCACTGACGTCTCCAGCGGGGCTCCTGGCCACAGGTCTCCCTCGGACCCCTCTGCTCCTCGGGCTCTGGCCTTGGCCCCCAGACTGGACTGGGCATACTCACCCCTTTCCCACCCGCTTCAGTAGTCTGTTCGGACGTCTAGCAGCCCTGTAGAGCCCCATAGAGCTGCCTCTGCAGGCCACCGAGGCTGTCCATCTTTACAGTGGGCAGAAAGCGTCATTGTTCTCCCACGGAGAAGCTGGCGGGTTTGAACCGCGGACCTTCCAGTTAGCAGCACCATGCTTTAACCCCTGCTCCAACTAGGGGTGGGGGCAGTGTCCCCGCGCGGAACATCAGGGAAAGGAGGCGGCCCTTGCCATCCTGCTGTGCGGGCACTGCCCACACCTCAAGCACTCCACCCACGTGCCCACCCACAGCTGCTCACCCTGCTGTCCAGCCGTGAAGATCCTCTGGGTGAATAATGCCACAAGGGCCCGGCCACGACCCCCACCACC
>NW_022103915.1:5277185-5289801 GCF_000313985.2 Echinops telfairi
CACAGCCTTGTAACCCTGCCTCTGGCAACCACCTTCCCACAAAGACACCTAAAGCCTCTTAATCCCCTCCTTCCCCAAAATCCTTTGTTCAACCCAGGCCCTAATCCTAGATAAACCATGGGCCCACAGCCTGCTCTTTCAGAATCCTTCTCCCCGTCTGAAGCAGAGGACGCGTCCCCTCTGCTGTGCCTCGTCAGTGTGGGTAGGTGGGTAGGGGCAGCTCCCTTAGAGTGCCTTCAGGAGGCCTGGCACCCCACCTCCTCGCCTGCCTCTCGATAGACCTGCTTGTCTTGCTGTGGGCAAATACCGACTGAAGGTCTGTGAAGAGCGCGGACTGGGCCCACAGACCAACAGGGGGGCTCCCGGCAGTCGAGGAAAGGTCCGAAGACGAAGTACAGGTGTGTCCACGACCCCGAGAGGGACGCTCACGCGCAAAAGCCCTGTGGCACGATGAGCTGACACTCGAAAGATGGGCGATTTGGGGCAATGAATGTACAAATGCGCTTTACCCAATTGATGTATGTATGGATTGTGATACGAGTTGTACGAGCCCCTAATAAAATGATTTTTTAAAAATGCTGCAATGGTAAATGTCATATATATTTTATTTTTTAAAATTTGTTGAGAAGATATTTAAATGAGAACAAACAAGGATATGCCAAAATTAAGCAGCTTAACAAGCAGGGACATGCCCTTAAGTAATAAGAGTAATTAAACCAAAAAAAGAAAGAAAGAAAGATGGGCTATTTTAATATGATAAAGATGGGTGATTTTGATATGCTAGGTCAGGGATGGCTAGGGTGGGAATGGGGAGTGGCTCAGTGGGGTCATAAGGGACCATTTGGGGGTGATGGAAATGGTCTCAAATGGATTCTAGGAATGGCTTTACCACCCAAACCAAAACCCCCAACCAGCTGCCATCAGTTCCACTGGCTCTTGACCATCTCCCACCTGGCAGGACAGGGTAGATCTGCCCCTGCGGGTTTCCAACGCTGCAAGTCTGCGGGTGCAGACAGCCTCACCGTCTTCCCTCAGAGCAGCTGGTGGGATCGAACCAAGTGCAGTGTGTAATCCGAGAGTGCACTGACCCTACGTACGCCTTCCCTCTTTTAATGCGCCCTGCATCGTTCAGGATTTGGCCCACACTCACTCACTTCATTGCCCCTGCGTCAATTCCGCGTGGGACAGGGCAGACCTGCCCCCGGGGGTCTCCTGGGCTGTAACCTTTACAGGAATAGGCCACCTGAGGAGCAGCCGGGGGTCTGAAATTGCTGACCTTCCTGGCTATCAAAAGATCTATGATATCATAATTGTAGCTCAATCAAACATGCCTTTTATTATCTAGAAGTGAACAAAACAAAACACAAAGTTCACGGGGAAATTCCACTGCCTTTTAATCCCATTTTTCTGTAAACCCTTTGAAGCCCCCTGCTTTAAGGGCTCGTATTAAAACCCTTACGTTGTGCCAGAAAAACAAATACTCCGGTGGCAGAATGAGCCGAGAACACACCGTTCACCAAAGAAGGGCAGTAAAGTTCAGCAAGGGATCCGGCTAGAAAGGCGAGTGGAAATGGACGAGCTTCCAAGACTGGCCAAAACATATGTATAAATACGCTTAATGCAATGCATGTATGGGTGGTTATGAGAGCTGTAAGAGCCCCCAATAAAATTATCTTTAAAAAAATCCTGGCCAAGATTAAGCCACCACACGGGCACAGGGCTAGCAAATCCCAGTCCTCCCCCACCACCACCCCGGCAGGGAGGATGGGGGCCCAACTAGGCAGCAGGGTGTGTGGCAGTATTTGTCTGGAGAGGGCAGAAGCCTTGTGGAGTGTCTGTCCCTTGGTGGGGTCGCTCACGGCTCAGTTCTCAGCTGTCAAGCCCGGAGCCGCTGGGTGCCAGACGCTGTGCCCCCTCCTGAAGGAGAGAGTAAGCAGGGTCAACTCAGACCATTGTAGGAAAAAAGCTTAAGGGCAGGGAGCAGGGGGCTGGCATGTGAATCGCTTCCCAACGCCAAGCTCAGTGTCACATGCTGGCCCTTGAGATCGGCCATGACAGAGCAAAGTGGACGCCGCAGGAATTGGCCCAGGCGATAACTCGAAAGGACCAGCGGATCCATCTCGGAAGGAGTGCAGCCAGAGTGTTCCTGCGAGGGGCAGCAAGACTTTGAGACTTTGCACGTGTTGTCAGGAGAGACCAGTCCCTGCGGAAGGACATCAGGCTCAGGAGAGTGGAGGGGCAGCGAGGGAGGGGAGGTCCTCGACGAGATGGGTTGGCGCAGCAGCTGCCTCCGTGGCTCGGGCATGGGGACAGTTGTGAGGGTGACACAGGACCCCGGGCGGTGCTCCATGCTGCCATCGCTGTGGGTTGCGATGGGTCGGAGCCAACTCGCTGGCACCAGGCGACAGCAACACCAACCGTAGCTTTTTGTTCCCCGGGAAGGGCCCATAGCGAAACACCAACCCACGGTGAGTCTCTAATGGGCTTGTGTGTGGGTGTGTGAGAAGGGGTGTTGCCAGAGAGCGTTTCTCAGCAAAGGACATTTAAGGTAAGACCTGAAGGAACGCTGGGGTCCAGGTCCAGGGCATGAAAACCCAAGCTCACTGCCATGGGTGGTTCCCACACCTGGGGACCGTGGAGAGGGTTTCCAAGAGCACATCGTTGCTGAAGAGCAGGGAAAGCAATCACGCAGAGGGAGCAGCAGCTGTACAAGCCTCCAGGTGGGGAGAGGGTGGCGCCTTCCACGAAGCAGCTGGGAGGCGAAAGGTGAGGAGAAAGGACTGGCAGTACCAGGGGGCAGGCTTTTAGACCCTTGGAGAATCTGAGCGGGAAGGACAAGGTCAGCTCTCGACAGGCCCAGTAACCCCATCACCTGTCCAGTGCACCAGCCGCCCACTCCCTGCCCGGCACCCCATTCCTTGTCTTTCCTTAGCAAGTGACTTCTCTGCTCTTCACAGGTGAGTCCTGTGGGCGTCGCCCACCAAAGGCCCCTGCACTTGGTGGAAAACAGTTGCCACCAGCTCAGCTGGACTTGGGGTGGTCCCTGGGGCTGGCAGAGCAGAGCTGAGACCCACAGGGTGTCTGAGGCTGCAGTGGTTACATGCCAGGCTGCTCGCCTCAGCGTCAGCAGTTCAAACCCACCAGCCGTTCAGCAGAAGGAAGACCAGGCTTTTTTGTCCCGCAGAGTCACAGTCTCAAAATCGCACAGGGTCACTTCCACCCCACTCCCACCCCCTGTAGGGTAGCTGTGAGTCAGAATGGGCCTGTAAGAACAAGAGAGGAACCTTCCGGGTCAGTTCTACCCTGTTCTGAGGGCTCGCGATGAGTCATCATCGACGGACTCACAGTTGGTTTGGCTTTTTCCGTTCGGAAGCTTCCTGCCAGGCATCTGCACATCCCAGACATCGCTCGACAGACAGACCTCCAGTCTCTGGGTTAACCTCCAAGCACTTAGCCATCTGCATGGCCACCACGCCCCAGAAAGAGACAGTCACGTCGATTGCAATCACGACACCCCAACGTTGACAGCTAGTACTGGCCCTTGGGGTCTTCTTAGCTGTGGTCTCCACAAAAGCAGACAGGCCTTTCTTCCACAGTGCTGCCGGCTGGGCTGGGACCACTCACCACTCGGCTGACAACCTATCCCAAGCCTCATGTTCCAGCCAAGAACCATAATCACAAGCCCACTGCCATCGGGTTGATTCCAACTCACGGAGATCCTGTGGGGTGTTCCTGAGATGAGAAGCCTTTACAGGAGCAGACAACCTCAGCCTTAACCCTTGGAGAAGCTGGTGGACTTGAACCGCTGACTCCACCTGGAGCAGCCAATGCTTAGCCCACCACACCACCTGGGCTCCTTCTAGTGCCACCTAAATCCCAATCCCAGCCACTCAGAGGGCTCCTTGTCCTGGTCAGAGATGAGACGGCTCAGGCAAAGAAAGCCCATTCGGCCATGCCTTTTGCTTCGGAAGATAACCACGCGTGTTGTTTTTGGCTTGTTTTTGTGTTTACTTTAAGCAAAGTGAAGGTATCAACCTGGAGGCAAACAAGTCTCCTGGTGTCATTTTTTCCAACAACAGCTTCCTGTCTCCATGCCATATGGGGGTGGGGGGCAGTGTCATTGTCACAACCCTCCAAGTTCCCCATCCCGCGATTTCACCCCCATGGACTGCACTCTCACTCATAACTCTACTGCCCCGAGTTGACACTGACTCACCGTGACCCCAGAGGGTAGAGGAGAGCGGCCCGGTGGGTTTAGATGGAGTAGAACTCCCCTGTGGGTTTCCAAGACTTTTTTTTTTTAATCAATTTATTGGGGCTCATACAATTCATCACAATACATAGATCAATTGTGTAAAGCACATCTATACATTTGTTGCCCTCATCATTCCCAAAATTCGCTTGCCTCTTGGGTTCCCGGAACCTGCTAATTTTCCTCCCGCCCCCCTCCCCTTCCTTTCCTCCTCCCCTCTCCCCCATGCACCCTTAATAATTTAAAAATTATTATTTTATCTTATATTACACTGTCCGGCGTCTCCCTTCACCCACCCCTCTGCTGCCCATCCCCCAGAGTGGAGGTTATATGTAGCTCCCTGTGATCCATTCCCCCTTACTACATCCCCTTCTCCTCCTGGTATCGCCACTGTCACCCCTGGTCCTGAGGGGTTCCTCTGTCCTAGATTCCCTGCGTTTCCAATTCCCATCTGTACTGCTGTGCATCATCTGGTCCAACCAGGTCTGCAAGGCAAAATTGGGGTCCTGGTAGTTGGGGGGAGGGGGTTTCCAAGACTTAAGTCTTTACAGCAGCAGACACCTGCAAGCTTCTAAGCAGCAGCTGGGGGATTCGAACCACTTAACTTTCCGTTAGTGCCACCAGGCCCCCTTTTATAGTGCCAACTAAACCCTCCTGTGTGCTGGGCCACCAAAAACTGTGTGCTTGGCTCAGCTGCCTGCGCTACTCACTTGGACAGGTGGTCTGGGACAGAAGCTGCAGCGTCCCCAGCTCCGCCTGTCCCCACACCAGGCCAGGCAGAGCCTTTCTCCCGCAGGCAGATCAGGAAGCCACTCTCTTCTCTTTTGATCTCAGAGCTGGAGGGGCCTGCCACCACCCAGGTGGAGGCCAGCAGCCAGCCGGCAGACCATCGCTGGGCCCTGGGCGAGCAGAAAGGCTGTCCCTGTGAGCACCCACACCCTACCCCTGGACCAACTCTGTGGCTGGGTGACAACAAGCGCCCACAAACCCCCCTGAAGCTTGAGCAGTTCCGTGGGAGTCTGCCACTCGCCACCACCTCCCTAAGCAAACAGTCTGCCTGCCGGCTTCCCGTCTTTGTTGTCCTTTGATTATTTGAATGTTTTCACCATGGCTGGGCCCGAGTCTCATAATTAAAAAAAAACAAAGTCACAGAGCTCTTTGGCTTTGAAAGCCAAGTCCATAACCCACAGCTCATTCCCTGGGCACACCTGGCTTAGTCTCTGCTAGGGCCCACCTTGGCCCTCCCAGGTTGGGGATCCTGGGAGATGTGTCATAGGGGCTGCAGTGGGACCCTGTATTTCTAGGACCCTGAGCCCGGGAAGCCCCATCTGCCCAGCCAGGGTCAGCCTTGGACTGTAGCCCCACCTGCCCAGCAGCTGGAGCCAGGACTCTTTACGCACACTTGCCAGGCTGTGACACCAAGTATGATTAGGATCTTGAGTGTGACCCACTGGTCTCCAGGGCCTTGGTATGGGCGAGTGGCCGCCTGGGTGTGGCCAAAGCACATTCTGGAATGGGTAGGCATCAGCCCAGAAGCCCCCAGGCTTCAGGGCCCTGGGCAAGTCACTTTCTGAGCCCAATGCGGTACTGCTTCTGAAAATCAAAGCTGGTGAGTAGCCGGGACATGCACCCAGGGATGCCCCAGGTCCTAGGGAAAGGGAGAGTCACCTTTACCCCCCAGCCCCGATCATTTTTCACCTAGGTGAGATACTGGCCCCCCAGCCCCGATCGTTTTTCACCTAGGTAAGTAATTGGGGTTCCTGATGCGCTCTACTGCTGACTTGAAAGGCTGGGGGTTCGAGTCCTCCCACCCACCTCTCCCAGCACTGCACAAGACCTGGCAATGGACTTGAGAAAACCAAGTGGTCCGGGGGTGCAGCCTCACCCTGACGCACAGGGCCACACAGCGTGGCCATGCGTCGCGGTTGAATCATCCGCACCAGGAGCAGGAACTTGGCTACATCATTTTCACGTGTCCTCATTTGCACAATGGCTGGGCGGGCCGGGTAGGACTGCAACTCAGCCCGCTGAGCTCCTCCTCGCCTCCCTCGGCTCCTGTCTGCGCGCTCACCCAGGGTGCCACGGAGGATGAGTGGATGCGGGCGGGGCTCCTAGCCAGGGAGATGGCACTGAGCAGAGTTCTGCAGCCTGCTCAAGTGCCAGAGGGCGGGGGGAGCATGAGGGGAAGCCCCAAGAAAGACCTCACAAGGCCAGACCCACCAGAGCAGCCAGGCAGGCTTCCTGCAGGAGGCGGCTTTGCAGCCAGCAACCTGAGCCCAGCGGAGGGAGTGAGCAAGCGGGGAGGGAGGACTTGGAAGGACATCCAGGCTCGAAGAGGTGATGCAAACGGCCAGAGAGAATGAGTCCCTTCACCCAAACAGGAGCGGGTGTGGGCCCGCAGGGGGGTTGCAGTACTTCCGGAGAGCCAGCCCGAGGGGCCCACGCTGCCCTGCCCCTAAGTGGTCCAGTCCTTCCACACCACCCTCTCCAGGAAGTCTTCTGGCTGGCAGGTGGGCTCCGGGGCCCTTTTTCTCTCTTTAGAGAGCCTTCTCTGAGTCCTGAGATGCCAGCTGCCACCCTGGGCACCTCCCTTCTGAGAACTCATTGCCACCACACATCCACTCTGCCAGCAAGATGCCCTGTGCCCCTTGGACTGGACCAGCGGGGCTGTAGCCCAGAGCGCCTGGATCTCACAGGGATAGGGCGAGGTGCCTGGTTCATGCACTGTGACTTCATTAGGGACCAGGATGCTGGCTGGAGTGGCTTCCCACCCCTAGCCAGTGAGTCCTGCCAGGAGAAACCCAGGATCAGCCCAAGGGTGGAGGGGACCCCTGGCTCCAGCCTTCTCCTGTGACCACCTCCAGGAAGGACCACCTCTTTGGACAACATCCTATGGACCTGCTATCGGGAGGGCCCAGTTCCTGGAGAAGGACTCCATGCTTGGCACAGCAGAGGGTCAAAGAAAGCAAAGAGGACCCCCCACGAGGCAGGTGGACACGCGGACACAGCATAAGCACTGTAGGGATGGTGCAAGACCGGACAGTGCTTCCTTCTGTCTCTCGTGAGTCAGAACCGACTCCATGGCTCCAACAACCCCTCACAGGAGAAGGCCAGCCTCACAAAGCTGCCCAGCAGTCCAGCCCTGGCGGCCCTGGCCGGGCCCGGGACAGCGGCGGCCACCACTAAATACACTCCAGGCTTGAAAGATGCGAGCACCACGTCAAAAGAAAATGTTTTGGAAATGCTGGGGGCGACATCTGTACAAGTGTGCTCAAAACAATCACATGATGGATTGCTATAAGATTTGTAAGAGCCCCAATAAAATGACTACTAGAAAGAGAAAGAAAGATGCAGGCGCACCGGGGCTAACTGTTCCCATCATCTTGGGTGGGGCAGAAGACAGCGGGTGGGGCAGGGGGCTCTCACACATTAACAGGCAAGACATCAACACACAGAATCAACCCAAACAGCCCTTTGAAGCCAGGCAAAGCCAGTCACCAAATGCATGACGTAGCATTGTTTCATCGGGTGGACTGCAGGGAGGGGAGGTTTGCCGGAAGACGAGGGCAGGTGGTGGTTACAGCATAGGATAATCTGGAAAGTGACCACAGGGGTGTGACTGGCTGGCTGGGAGCGAGGGAGCAAGTGAGGAGAATGTGTGTCCAACAAACGCTCTAATGAACAGCCGGCAAGACCTGGACGTGCTGGGCAGATCCAGGAAATGACCTGAGTGTGGGCTAGTCGGGAATGAGGGCAGTCTACAGAATGGGTAGCCCGGGAGGTGGGGAGGCCCTCACAAGGCAGTTCACCACAGGGGAGGCCATGGGGGGCCCTGACCGGCAAGGTGGAATGCTCTAGAATCCTGCTACAGTCCTGATTGGCTTGGGGACTTCGTGGTCTCACCACCGGAGGGGGGGCGGCACAGAGGGAGTGATGCCGCTAAGGACCCGCCCGTGGCCACCCAGCTGCCCTCACTGGCGTGGCCCGCGTCCCTGGGGTGTCCCTTGGACCGAGAGGCTCTGCACCTGGCGTTTGCAAGCTGTCTGGAGTTTGGACCCAAGGCCCCATCCGCGGGTGTGGCGTTCCTCCCATAGTCCCATCGCATGGCACCAGCGTCCCACACACCCTGGGGACACGACGGGTTGTCACGGGTCCTGGGGCGCTGCGCGGCGCACACCCTCGGTGCAGCGGTCGCGGCATGCCCGTGCTGAGGCTCACCCTGTCTCCCGGAGCCCCCCATCCCCGCTCACCCAGCCTCGGGTGCCCCAGCCTGAGATCGGACTTGCCCCGCCCCAGAGTCTCTCATCCGCAGGTGGCCCCAGCTGCGGGGGGGCGGGGTCGCTCGGTCCCCGCCAGCCTGGCGCCCCAACCCGACTCACCCAGCATCTCCTTGCGCCTCTGCGTGTGCGGCTGGTCCGTGTAGACCCACTCGAAGTCGATTCGGCCCGCTCTGTTGCCCATGCTGGGTGACTCGGGAGCCAGTCCGCCGGCTCTGCACCTGCCACCGCCGGTATCTCCAGTCTAATTCAGGGCGCGCAGGCGGGGCCGGGCCGGGGCGGGGCTGCCCCTGAACAATCTCTGCCCCTGATGGAAATAGGCGAGAGTGCACCTGGCAGTCAGGCCACCTGTACGCGGGGTCCCACTGCCACCTGCAGGCCGCTTGGGGCCCGAGGTCCCTAAGAGGATGCAGGTAGACCGAAGGAGCTCTGGAAAGGTGGGCTGCAGCAGTTTCTCCCTCGCCTGTCCCCTTTCCTGCTGCTGTCCTTTCCCCAAAGGATCACAGAGGACAGGGATTTTTGTTATGGGTTTTGAAGAATGAGTAGGAGTTGACCAAAATGCAGAAGGAGGTGGTCCGATGGTGTAGGAAACAGCAAGGACAAAGGCTCAGGGGAGCGAGGTCAGGAGCCAGGCATTCTTAGAACGGAGAGTTTGGCTCTGGGGGTGGAGATCCAGGGCTCCTCATCCGCATCTCTCAATGGTGCCCTTCTCCTCCCCTCCTCCCCTCCTAGGAGATTGTGTACCTGAGGACAGCAGCCCCGCCTCTGCTCCAAGCTCCCCAGGCAGAAGCTCCAGATACCTCCAAGCAGGCCCTGGGCCAAGCAAGACCCCAGGTGTGGTATTCGTAGCCTGTGCCCTCAATCCAGAGCTGAAGGCAGCCCTGGGCATGACGCTGGGGAGAGGCCACCTCCTGCACAGGAGTCAGCCAAGAGAACACTAGCGAGAAGACATGCTTGTTCCTTGCCCAACAGGGAGACGCAGTGCCCAGCACGGGAGGGTCACCTGGCCCAGTTTGCATGCTGAGACAGTGAGATGGTCCACTCTCTTCCCAGCCAGAAGGGCCCTCAGAGGTCATCCTGCCAGCCACCGCCCCACAGATGGGGAAACTGAGGCAGGACCCACCTAAGTCACATAGCAGGCAACAGCAGAGGAACCTCCATCCCTGACCTTTGACTCAAAAGGCCCCCACCACCAGAACATCTGCGTCTCTGTTGAACTTGGTGAGCTCTGTGCTGATAAAGCTTGAAACTGGGTCCCAGCCATGCCCCCTGGGACAAGACCAAGCTTGCCAGTTCCCGCTGCCCCAGGGCAGCAACCAGAACACTGCACCCAGGCAATGCCAAGCACACAGCCTGGCCAGTGAAACCAGTCCAGTGGCCCCGTTGTACCCACGAGAACATGGAGCCAAAAAAAAGTTGGGGCCAAAGACACATCAGAAGAAGATAGGAGGTGGGGCAAAGAGGGGTCCCCAAGTCCAGTGCTGCGGTGACATAATCCCAGCGTGCCCGGGGTCGTACCATAAAAAATAAACTCGATTTTATGATGGTAAACCGGAGTGCCCTCATTCTGCCCGATAACCCACTGCCCTCTGCCTCACAGCATGTCACAGGGAGGCTGTACTTCCGCCAACCACTGGCCTGCCCGTTCGCCCTCCAGCGATTAACCCCCGCACCCCCGGCTTCCTCCGCCTTGCCCGTCTCCTAGACATGGAAGAAAAGCAGTCTGTTTGCAGCATGGTGCCCCAAGTGCTCTCTGACCATGCTTTCTTCCTGGAAGAGGGAAAAAACGTAGAGAAGCGGCAACAGCGGAGCCAGATGTGAACAATAGAGCGATCCAGGTGTGGGCGGGGAGAGAACTCAGTGTGCCATCTTTGGGATCTGTCTATAACCTTCAAAGTTTTCCAGAAAGAAGGTGAATTTTAACCGCAAGCGCGTGCGTGTGTGTGTGTGTGTGTGTGTGTGTGTGTGTGTGTGTATAGTGTGTGTATGGGGGGTGGGTTGCAGCCAGCAAAGCACTAAAACATTTCTTGTGAATCAGAAGCAAAGACCCCCACATAGCCAGCCACTGGGGCCCCCTCCCCTCTCCCTGGACAGGGCAGCAGTCAGGAGATTTGCAGGATCAATGGGATCCTGAGTGGGGTGGTGGTGGTGGTGGTGGGGTGTCCATGGATCAGAGTGCGCAGTGTCTGCTGATTCAAAGGGGGAGCAGGGAGCGCCCACACCCAGAAATCTTAGCCTCTCTGGTTGGAAACCCCAGTAGAAAGAAGGCCCTCTTGGCCCCACGTTTGTAAGAAACAGGCCAGATGCAGTCCAGCCTGCCCTATCCAGTCTGCCCCGAAATCTGCCAAGCCACGGGGCTGTGGCCCAGTGTCCGCACACACGGGAGCACACGGAGGTGCTGGAGAGCCAGCGTCAAACGGTGCGAGAACCAGAGCAGGGGCTTCCAAGAGCCCTGAAACGGTTTCACTCAAAAGAATAGAATAAACTCGAAGTGGACAGTTTTTAAAAATGTTCATCAAATGGCGATAAAGAATGAGCCCCAAGCTGGAATGAAGCATGTGGACCAGCTAAGGAGGCCAGGTTCAACGTCCCCGTCACATGTGGACCAGCTAAGGAGGCCAGGTTCAACGTCCCCGTCACATGTGGACCAGCTAAGGAGGCCAGGTTCAACGTCCCCGTCATCCGGCTTAGGGAGGGAAGGATGGAGAAGATGAAAGGAGGGTGACATCTCGCTCCACCTGCCTTATTTTCCCCCCGACTGACATTATAATTACGATTTAATTATACACACTTATGGCTAACCCCACGTGTAGCATGTATTTATTTGCTTATTTACTGCCTATTCCCACCACTAGAATATCTTGTTCTCTTGTCTTTTTCTCAACCTCCTCCCTCACAAGGAGGGAGGGGTGGGAGGAGGGGGAGCCAACAAACCCAGGCCCAATAAGAGATGTAAAATCGATGGCCAGGATGGCGTAGAATGCCTAGTGGGGTTCGATCAAGGGCTGAATCCAACCTGAGCCTCTGGGAGTACGGCTTCAACTGTTTTTAAAATGTGCCCATTCTAAAACACGTGACCCAAGAGAATACTCAAATGATAAAACATTATCATTGATATCACATGCATGCTGCTGGACATCATTGCTGATGTCCAAGGGATCTATCTGTTGGACGACATGCAGTAAATAATAAGCACAAAAACAAAACAGAGCAAAACAACAACAAAAACCCAATGAAAAAACAAAATAAAGACTCAAGGAAGTTCAACGCAGAGAGAGTAATCTCCCTTTCCGCCAAATGCTGCTGGAACAATCCATATACCACCCCCCAAAAGTAAAATTAGTAACAATAAAATAAGTACCTTTTCAAAGGTAGCATGGTCCTAGTCAAAGTACTGACATCTTCATCTATGGACCCGTGTAGAGAGCCCAGATAGAAACCCACACACTAGAGTCAATGGGTAGCGCAGTGGATTAACTGTTGGACAGTAACCCACTAGCCACTTCTTGGAGGCAACAGATGTAGCAATCTGGGTCCACAAAGATTTCCTACCTTGGAATCTTCTGCTCTGGTCTCCCAAACAACACGTTAGAGAGCCTGCCTTGTGCCCATGAACATGTACCACCCCTGTTACATACCTCCGCAGCAGTCAGCTTTTCAAGATGGGGGGACAGGGAGGAGACCATTCAGTTGCTACAACGTTGTGCTAAGGTCACCCCAAATGAACAGACACTCCTGCAAGAGGGAGAGGTAACCTTACTAGTCCAGCGGTTCGCCACCGTCCTAATGCCACGGCCCTTTCACACAGTTCCTCGTGTTGTGGTGACCCCCAGCCATAACATTATTGTCGTTGTTACTTCATCACTGTCATTTTGCTACTGTTAGGAATAGTCATGTAAATATTTGGTATGCAGGATGTATTTTCATTGTCACAAATTGAACATAATTAAAGCATCGTGATTCATCACAAAAGCAACATGTATGCTATATTGTGAAATATTTATTTCCTTTTTTTTTTAAACATTTTATTAGGGGCTCATACAACTGTTATCACAATCCATACACACATCAATTGTGTAAAGCGCAT
>NW_022103915.1:5290623-5294576 GCF_000313985.2 Echinops telfairi
ATGTACAAATGCGCTTTACACAATTGATGTGTGTATGGATTGGGATAACAGTTGTATGAGCCCCTAATAAAATGTTAAAAAAACAAACAAACAAACAAACAAAAAGAAAGGGTTATTCAACTCCAAAGGGGTCATGACCCACAGGTTGAGAACCGCTGTACTAGAAAGTCAAGTCCAGATGGGGGTGGGAGTAGGTGTGGCTGGAGAGAAGGCAACCAACCTTCTGTTGGTAGCTGAAAGGGAAGGAGCAACCTCTTGTTTGGGGGAGAGGGGAAAAAAAAGCTTAACAATACTTGCATAAAACCCAAAGGGAGACTAGGCCTGGTACTATGTTCTTAACTGGACACTTTTGACCAAGTTTCTATGCAGCCCTTGCTGATCCAGACGATGGGACTCAAGGCTTTGTCCTGTCAAGGTGCACCCCAGCCTCCTGGGCCCACTAAGTGAACTGGGCTTCCCCCACGCTCACCTGTAGCCGATTTAAGGAACCAACATGCTCCCTTGGACTTAAGGCTGAAACAACCTCAGGTGAGAAGAAGCAGATGCCGGCTCCCCCAGTGGCCATCGGTGGTCATTGGCCTTCCATTCGGTTCTCTTGCTTTGAGGGTGAATGGTGGCCCAGGGCTACCACGTATTTCCTGTTACCGCCTTCCTTGCTTTCTGATGGCGTGTCTTGATCTTGCAGGCATGTTTCTGCCTTTGTGAAGGAACTTCAAGGAAAGTTTTGTGCTATTACCAACCCCCAGCGTGTGTCTGAATAGTGTCCAGTCACTTACGAGTTCATCAGTCCAAGTCAACAATTAGTGTCTTTTTCTCGGAAACAGGCCCATACTTGTACAATTTCCTTGTCTCAACAGTATTTTAATTCCTATACCACTGGCTAAATTAGTGACACTATCAGTAGAATCACCTTATGCCCCAGGGGGAGGATTTATAATGTTGTCTATCATAAAATGATAATATTGTCTCTAAAGTGAACCAGAGATATGTATAAACCATATATATATATAATTTTATATATATATATATAAATTTTGGGTTCACACTTAATTCTAGCCCTAACCTAAGAACAATTATTTCTTCTGACATGGCCCTGCTCCATGCTAGCCCAGAGAAGTGTGGTGAAGAAATCAAGTGGTCCCCGGCTGTCAGAAAGGATAGTACCTAGGGAATCAACAAAGTTCACATGAAGAAACACACTAGCGTGTGTGATCGAGGATTGCAAATATTGAAATCTAATTCTGAATGAGGGAATTGTATCAGAGCGTCACTGTGAACGTCTGGTTTGCAGAAGGCTATGGGTGACCGTGGCAGACATCGCTAGGTGAGCACCTGATCATTTGATCTGTTTTTCAAGTGTTCTCTTTCTTTTGATTGAGGGTTTTCTGTTTTGTCTGCTCGTGGGTGTTGCGAGCTGTTTGTTTTTGTTGGTTTGCTTCCTGTCTGTGTTTCATATAGTTTTCTATATACGAAATGCAGGTCAGGTGAAACTCTAGAGGCTGTAAATGGATTGATCATTGTCTAGGGGCATGACAGGGCAGCGTGAGCAGAACAAGGGAGCTAACAACAAGGAAGGGGAGAAGAAACTGTTCTGAAATTGATGGTGGTGAAATGATGATTGCACAGCTCCCCAGGTTATGATTGAATGATTAGATTGTAGGATATGTGAAGCATATGCCAACAAAACTATTTTAAAAACAAGACCAAGAAAAATTGTTTTACGACCTTGGGAACCCAGACAGGGCAGTTCTACTCTACCTGTGGGGTCAGTGTGAGTCATGATTCACTCAGCAACAGTGGGTGTGGGTGAGACACAGGTACTTCGCACACACACATAAACTAACCGAGACAACGCTGACACAAAATGAACTTTAAATAGCTCATAGACCTAAATGTAAAATGCAAAACTAAAACTTCTTAAAGAAAACCTAAGAGAAAAAAACCAACCTGACCGTGGGATTGGTGATAAGTTTATAAATACAACACAGGCAAGGACTCAAGTAGAAAGCAAATGTTTTGAGAATGTTGATGGCAACAAATGCACAAATGTGCTTGACACAATGGATGGATGGATGGGTTGTGATAAGAGTTGCTGGCACCATTATAAACTCATCTTTACCTTATTATACGTACTGATGGTTACATATTGAAATATCCGCAGATATGTGCATAAACATTGCAAGTTGATAGGTACCATATTCGGACTCACAGTGACTGTACATCATGAAACACCATTAGTCCCGTGCCATCTTCACCATTGTCGTGATGTTTGAGCCTTTATTGCAGCTGTTCTGTGGCTCCGCCTCCTTGGAGGTCTTCCTCACTCTTGCTGTCCTTCCATTACCAAGCAGGATTGCTTTTCCAGGAGCTGGTCTCTCCTGATAACAGCGCAGAGTCCGTGAGACAGTTTCACATCCTAAGGAGCATTCTGGCTGTACTTCTTCTGAGACCTATCTGTTGGTGTTCACAGGACACCCTCAGCTGCCAAGCGAGGAGAGAGCACTTTGCAGAGGCAGAAAACTCTTGTACAGAAAGACAGAGACACTGAGCAGCCCAAGTGTGTGACCCAAAAGATAACCCAAGAATTAACCAAAGATGAATGAGTAGGAGTTATTGAATGTAAAACTGATTACCTACTTGGTAAACTCTCACCCATTTTCCACACACAGTGAAACAGATAGATGATAGGTAGGTAGGTAGGTAGGTAGGTAGACAGACAGATAGATTGATGATAGATAGGTAGATAGATGGATAGATAGATAGATGATAGATAGGTAGATAGATGATAGATAGATGGATAGTTAGATAGATAGATGGTAGCTAGATGATAGGAAGGGCATATCAAGGTGATAAATAGGGAACAATGCCTGAGGCTAAGGTGGGTGATGGACATCTCTATTAAGTCCAGGAATACCAGCTGACGAAACCAGGTGCTTTGTCCCCATGGTCACAATACCTAGGCACTATTTAAGCTCCTGAAGCTCCTGTGAAACAGAGAGGGAAAATGGCAGGGCCCAATTTTCACTTCCTTAGAAGAGCATGGATACAAGGTGGAAATTAAGTTAAATAACAGAAAATAGATCTTTTTTTTTTTGCACAGTTGTAGACTACCTGTAGTACACACTACTTATATTTGTGTTTTTAGTAGTTTTACTTTGTAAAATGGTGTGTTTTCTTCTTCTTCCTGATTAAAAGAAAATGAAAAGAACAGGCAAAACTAATGAATGGTTTCATGTATTTGGGGCAGTTTATCAAGAGAGCCCAGTCTCTGGAAAAGGGCATCATGCCTGGTCAAGTGGGGGGCAGTGGCAAAGAGAAAGGGCCTCAACAAGGTGGGTGGACACTGGGGCTGCAACAATGGGTGCAAACAAGGCAACAATTGTGAGGCAAGCGCAGGACTTGGGGATGTTGCATCCCGGTGTGCGTGGGCCACTCTGATTCTGAACCGACTTGGTTGCAGAGAATCACAAAAGCAGCCATCTTTACCAGAGGCGACTGCCACTGCTGCGGGTTCAAAGAAATGACAGCCACTATGATGTCTCGAAATGTAGAAGTCTTTATTCAGCTCGCTGGGCTACCAAGAAACTATGCTTGTTTCTTCTCATAGAAGCCCTGGGTGGACTTCTCAGTCCATCTTTAAGGCCCCAAACTCATTTATCACCTGTCTTGGCTTCAAGTAAGCATGAGCAGAAGCAGAAAGAAAAATTAATGGATTAAGTGTAACTTCAAGAAGAGCAA
The DNA here is from genome assembly GCF_000313985.2 of Echinops telfairi. Taxonomy (NCBI): domain Eukaryota; kingdom Metazoa; phylum Chordata; class Mammalia; order Afrosoricida; family Tenrecidae; genus Echinops; species Echinops telfairi. The sequence continues at coordinate 5,294,362 of NW_022103915.1, forward strand.
GCATGCGTTACAAGGAACATTCCTTATCAGAAAAGAAACCATAGCAAAATTGATCAGCACATCCTGGTTATCATAACAACAAGATCATCATTAAAGAAACAATCCAGGTGTGAAGACAACATGCCGGCGCGGAGTAGGGAATCAGTGGAGAGGTCTAGGGGGCTGGTCCCAGCCCCAAATACTAAGTGGATGCCTGCCCCTCCCCTGAGAAGAAT
>NW_022103915.1:5296520-5323981 GCF_000313985.2 Echinops telfairi
ATGAGGACCTAATGTTGGGGGTTTAAATGGAGAGAAATGTTTTGAGAAACGATGTACAAATGCGCTTTACACAATTGGTGTGTGTATGGATTGGGATAACAGTTGTATGAGCCCCTAATAAAATGTTAAAAAAGAATAAATAAATAAATAAATAAAGTAGGTAAAAAACTGGAAAAATATTTAAAAAAATAAAAAACAATCCTAAAATTGAGTACAACATCCTCATTATCGTGAAAAGATCAACTACACCATTTGGATTACACCATCAAAAGGAACAATATTGAAAATAATTAAAACAAACCATATATTGAAGAATAGTCTACACTAAGAACCTGGTAACATGGGAGTACATTCTAAAATTAACCACCAGCAGGACTTTCCAACCAGGGGCGGGAGAACGGACTGGTCAACCAGCAGTCAGCTTCCTGAGACGGGATGGAGGAACGGCACATTACTTAGCAGCTGACAGAAATGGAGTTTCTTTTGCTAATCTGCCTCAGCACACCTCCCTCCTGTGGAATTTCTGATGGGCTCAAACTGTGGATCTTTAGGTTAGCAACTGAGTGCTTAACCACTGCACACCAAGGCTTCTTGGTACAGGGTTTACCAAAAAAAAAAGCCATTGCCGCTGAGACAGTTCTGACTCACAGCAACCTACATAGGCCTTCCAAGGCTGTGATATGCTATAGGGCTGAATAGACTGAAGAATCCTATTGGTTAAATGTTGACTGATGCAGGAAGCATCAACAGAAGATGGAAAGAAGACACAAAGTCACTGTACTAAAAAGATCTAGCCAACAGCCCACCACTTCAGAAGGCGGCATATGAGCAAGAACTAGTGGTACTGAAGGAAGAAGTTCGGTATGCACTGAACGCATTCGTCAAAAACAAGGCTCCAGGGACTGATGGAATGCCCACATGGAAGAGGCACATCAGCCTCTGTTATCCAAAGATTGCAAATAATAAAACCCAAATCAGAAGACAGGAAGGGTAGTGGAGCTTAAATTGTGAACCCCCGTTTTGCAGAAGGCTGTGGATGACAGTGGAAGGGCACAGTCCCTTTGCAGGGTCCACCCTTGGTTTACAGCTGCAGTGAATCCCCTCTGACTTTAGTCAAGGGATGTAAATAACCTTCTTGTCAGACAGAGAGCACTGTAAAGTTGATTATGGCAGATGTAGTTAGGTTAAAGTGTACTATCTTATCATTTGAGCTCCATTTCAACCCATTTTAAAGTTTTTTCCCTTAAAAAAAAAAGTCAGGATTAAGCTCCTGAAGAATCCCCTCTGATCATGGACCAGGCACGTGAACAGCCTTGCTATTATGCAGAGTCCATGGGAAAGGAGATGATCACAGATGAGGTTAGGTTAAAATGTAAGACTTTATCATTTGATCTCCTTTTTGACTCCTTTTAAATTTTTTCAAGGTTTTAATACTTTCTGACTTTTTATTGAAGTTTTACATTGCTATTGTTGCTATTCTTGTTTCAGTATGTTTTTTGGTATATGAAATTCAGGGTAGGTAAATATATAGAGACGGTACCTGAATTAATGGTTTCTTTGACCCACAGCAGGGGAGATTGGGGGGAAATGTGGAGCTAATAACAATGAGTACAAGAAATAAGAAAATGTTCTAAAATTGATTGTGCTGGTGATTGTGCAACTCTTCTTAATATGATTGACCTATTGAATTGGATGACAGGATAATTATATGCCAATAAAATGGTTTTTAAAAGATGAGAGTAGAAATAAATGAATCAGAAAAATTAAAACTATATATAGAAAAAAATCGAGACAAGAAGTTGGTTCTTTGAAAGGACTAACAAAATTGATAAACCACTGGCAAACCTGACAAAGGAAAAGAAGGAGAAAAAGCAAATACTATGAATAAGAAGTTAAATGGATGGCATCACAACAGAACCAACTGAAATTTAAAAGATAATCACATCGTATTATGAAAAATTGTATCCCAACATATTAAAAAACTTAGATATGTATGTTTCTAGAAACACATTACCTGCCCAAATTAACACCAACTATTGTAGAAAACCTCAACAGATTTATAACACAAGAAGAAATATATCTGATCATTAAATAAATTCCCAACATAGAAATCCAGTACCAGTATGGCAGGGGCCAAACCCAACCCAGAAATACATAAGGCAGCCAACTAGATAGGAGGGGAAAAGAAAGAGAGTGATAGGGGGAAAAAAAAAAAGACAAGGGTATTTGGGGAACAGGGCACTAACCTACCCAAGGGGAGCGTATTGTTTATATCTCCATAAGAGAGGGAGAGAGGGACCAGGCTTCAATCTGGCACACCAAGATGTGAGTGCAACATACAGGCATGTAGCAGGGAACCAATAGAGAGGTCTACGGGGCCAGCCCCAATCCCAACTACATGGACATCCTCCGACCCACCCCCACCCCCACCCCTGCTCCCCCTCTCTGAAGAATGCACTTCAGAGGACAGCACTGAAGCTACAGCTTGGGGAGAGGGGCGCGTCTGAGAGGGGCGCGTCTGATAAGAGCACACGGGAGCAAATGAAGAGGGAAAGTCGGCGTGGAACACATCCTGGCCCGTCAAGCCCCAGGCACGATATTCCTTCTCAGAGCAGCCAATGCACAGAGGACCATAGGGCCAGCCTCACTATGAGACACACACACGACGTCTTTCACTGACCCCTAGTGCTACCGGGGACAACACCGGAGACACAGCGTGGGAATTGTGTCCGATCTGGCCTCATCACCCCGGGGAGAAGCACTGAGGGCGTCAGAGCAGCAAGGGGAGCCGAGCAATGGAGTCCTGGGAATACGGAAAATAGACTTTGGGGCCAGGGCCTGGCCCCCCACCCGACTGGAAAACACGCCTAAAACTCAACCAACAGACCTGCAACTATTGATAGGCTTTTCTTTTTGTTGTTGTTTTGTAGTTTTTTCTTTTGTTGTGTTGTTTTGCTCTATTTTGTTTTTGTGCTTCTTATTCACGGCATGTCTATCTAGATAAGATAGGCAGGACAAACAATCCAAAGGAGAAAACGTTACCGACGGATCCAGGGGGACACGGGAGAGGGGGAGGCATGGGAAAGGAAGGGGGGTGTCAACCAACCCAGGGACAAGGGAACAATAAGTGATCTAAAATCGATGGTGAAGAAGGTATAGGATGACTGGTAGGGCTTGATCAAGGGCAGTGTAGCTGAGAGGAATTACTGAAACCCAAATGAAGGCCGAAGATGATAGTGGGACAAGAGGAAAGTAAAAGGAAATAGAGGAAAAAATTAGGATGCAAAGGACATTTCTAGAGGTCTAAATACAGGCATGTATATATATAAATATATTTATATATAACGATAAGAAACAATAAGAAAATAGATCTATGTGCATATATGTATATGCACTCCCTCAATGCAAGAACACTTTGTTCTAATAATCCAGCACTCTGTGATGCTCACCTTCCCGACAGGATCACTGAAGACAAAATGGGTTCATAAGTAAATGTGGTGAAGAAAGCTGATTGTGCCCAGCCATCAAAAGATATAGTGTGGGGGGTCTTAAAGATAAACAAGCGGCCATCTAGTTGAGAAGCAACAAAGCCCACTTGGAAGAAGCACACGAGCCTGTGTGATCATGAAATGTTGATGGGATCAAGTATCAGGCATCAAAAACCCAGAACAAAAAAAATCTTATCAATATGAATGAGAGGGAGTGCGGAGTGGAGACCCAAAGCCCATCTGCAGACAATTAGACATTCTCTTACAGATGGGTCACAAGGAAGAGATGAGCAAGTCAGGGTGCAGTATAGCACTGATGAAACATACAACTTTCCTCTAGTTCTTTAATGCTTCCCCCCACCCCCCAACTATCATGACCTCAATTCTACCTTACAAATCTGGCTAGATTCTGGTAACATGTACACTGCTATATATAAGAGCTCACAACCCAGGGAATCCGGGACAGATAATCCCCTCAGGACTAATAATGAGAATAGAGATACCAAGAGGGAAAGGGGAAGGTGGGGGAAGAAAGAGGGATCTGATCACAATGATCTATACATAACCCCTTCTAGAGGGATGGACAACAGAAAAAAGGGTGAAGGGACACAACAGTTGGTGTAAGACAGGGGGAAATGTATAAATTATCAAGAGTTCATGAGGGAGGGAAGGAAGGGGAAGGAAAGAAAATGAGGAGCTGATATCAAGGGCTCAAGTAGAAAGAAAATGTTTTTTAAATGATGACAATAAATGTGCTTGACACAATGGATGGATGGATGGATTGTGATAAGAGCTGTAAGAGACCCAATAAAATGATTTTTTAAAAATCCAGTACCAGCTGTGTTTACTGGGGAAATACTACCAAGCATTTAGAGAAGAGCTAACATCAAGACTACATGAACTATTTCACAATATAGAAAAAGGCAATAGACTACTAGACTCATTTTATGAAGTAAGTACAACCCTGATATCTGAGGCAGGCAAACATATCACCAGAAATGAAAATTATAGACCAATATCCACGTTGAATATAAATACCAAAAATTTTAACAAAATTCTATTTAACAGAATTCAACAAAACATTAAAAAGAAGACACATTATTGATCAAACGGGCTTAATACAAGGCATGCAAGGATGGCTGGGTATTAGGAAAATAATCAGTGTAGTCCACCACGTAAAGAAACACAGGAAAAGGACTTTATGATCACATCAATCTGTGCAGAAAAGGCATTTGATAAAATTCAACGTCTATTCTTGATAAAAACTCTTATAAAAGAGGAATGGAAGGGAAATTCCTAAACATAATAATAAAGGCGATATATGCGAAAACCATGGCTAGCAACTCACATAATGGAAATAAATTGAAAACAGACGCCACCACCCTTTCAAATTGGTACCAGACAGTTACCCTTTTTCACTGTTTTTATTTAATGTAGTCTCGGAAATCTTAGCCAGAGCCATAAGACATCGAAAACATATTAAAGGTATGCACATTGCATGGAAGGAAAAAAAAAGTATCATTTCTTGCAGAAGATACAATTTTATATATAGGAAACCCTAAAGATTGCATTTAAAAATTCTGAAACTAATGGGAAAATTTGACAACATAGCAGGCTATATAATCAACATATAAAAATCAGTTGGATTCTTTGTACCAAAGAAGAGGATTCTGAAAAGGAAATTAAAAGAACAAAATACCATTTACCATAACTACCCAAGAGACAAAATACTTATGCATAAGTCCCACCAGAGAAACAAAAGACTTATAACAAGAAAATTATATAATGCTGCTACAGGAAACCACACGAGCTCATACAAATGGGTCTCATCCCCGGCTGTGCCGCCCCTTGAGAGGCTCCTTCAGCATCTGCTTCGCCATGCTGCTGCCCTTCGGACCTCTGCTACGCTTCAACATCTCATTTCCCGCCAGTTGCCGCCCCACCTTGCCTGTCTGCTGCCTGCAGGCCAACTCCGCTGGTCGCGCACCTCCTGCCAGCAACTTAGCTGTCTGTCTATTTACTTGACTTTGGACCAGTGGCCGGGTGTGAGTTGGAAGGACTTTCAGTTTATCAACTGCCCCGTGAAAGTGAGTTGAACTGAGCCCTCTGTACTGCTGGGTGGACTAATTAGCTGTTGGATTCCTTCTCGCTATATAAACCTATCCTGTTATAGATATAAAAATCATAAGTGTCCTTGTTTGTTTCTCTAGAGAACCCTGCCTCACACAATTTATATTTTTGCAGATCAGCTATTTAAACTTTTTCCAGAAGACGCCAGATTAAAAACGACTAAAATTGTTCTTTAATGCTCCCTCCCCGCCCTCCCCCGCCCCCCACCACTATGATGATCCCAATGCCACCTTACAAATCCGGCTAGACCAGAGCATGTCCACTGGTACAGATCAGAGCTGGAAACAGGGAATCCAGGACGGATAAACCCATCAGGACCAATAATGAAAGTAGAGATACTAGGAGGGGAAGGAGAAGGTGGGTGGGGGGAAGGTAGGAGGAACCGATCACAATGATCGATGCATAATTCCTCACCCCCCAGGAGATGAACAACAGAAACGTGGGTAAAGGGAGACTGGTCGGTATAAGACATGAAAACAATAGGTGGGGGAGGGAAAAAAGAGGAGCTGATACCAAGGGCTCATATAGAAAGTAAATGTTTAGAAAAAGATAATGGTAACATGTACAAATATGCTTGAAACAATGGATGTAGGGCATGCTATAAGAGCTACCAATGAAATGATTTAAATAAATAAAAATAAAGAAGTCTTGTGCAGCAGATTTACCCAATGCAATAAATCATTTGAATTGGACTGAATGAATGGACAGAAGGCCTTCCACCTGACAGAGAACGGAGAATCTCAGGGAGGACAGCAGCAGCATTCCCAGGAGGTACCCACCTCACAAGGACAGGCGATGATCATTATTAATGGAGAATCTTGTCCAGTTTGGGTAGATGCTGTAGCTACTCTGGCTTCGTCAAGGCCCACTGACTTACCCATTCTCCCTCCGAGGGACATTTAGGCTGTTTCCATCTTCTGGCTATTGTGAACAGTGCTACAATGAACATGGGTGTCATGGATCTGTTAGTGCGGTGTTCTTGATGGATGTAAGGTTTAAAGCAAGCAGAGGGTTTGCTGAGCCATATGGTATTTCTAGTCTTCATTGTTTGAGGAAGCACCATACCATTTCCCACAGTGAGCGTACTATTTCACAGCAGTGTCCAAGGGTTCCAATCTCTCCGCACCTTCTCCAGCATTTATTCCGTTCTGTTTTGTTTTATGTTGTTTTGGAACCTTTCTATCAATGCCAGGTAAGATGGCATCTCATCATTATTTGGACCTGCATCTTTTGAATGGCTAGGGATTGGGGGCATTTCTCCACATGCTTGTTGGTCACCTGAAGTTGTCTTCTTCCGTGGACTGTGTTTATGCCCTCTACCCATTTTTTAATTGAATTATTTGTTTCTTTCTTGTTAAGCTGTTAAGCTTTCTATAGATTTTAGCGATTAGTCCCTTGTTGATTTATAGCATTGACTTTTTTTCCCCACAGACTGTGAATTTTCTTTGGACATTTTTTTATTAGTTGGGCTTTCATCCATATAAGATATCGTTTCATATTTCAATCACCTCAATTAGAATTGTGCAATTGTTTCCAGCCATTCTTTTTCTACATGGACTGTTCAACGTCTGCTCCCTTTGGCCCCCCACCAGTGTACGCCCTGAGCCTCCAAAGCCCTTATTCTACTTGCTGTTCCTATAGCCTCATCAATCCTGGGTTTCATCGCCCGGAAAATGGAAAATCATAGAACACAGCTTCAAGAGCGTGACCTCCGTTGACGTAACACTTCTGAGATACTCCCTATCATGAATGAACAAAAGCCAAACCAACAAGACAACCCCAAAATACAGAAAATGTTGGAAACCAGATCAGGTCTAGCCTGCATCACAGGGGATCTGAAACAGTTTAATGAGGTCTTCTGACTTCATCACATAAATGTTGCACTTTCAGGAAATCCCAGCCATCTGTTTTGGCTTCTGCTGCATGCTGTCCGTTGTATCTGGTAGTGTGTTTATGCCAGGTATTCTGGACTCAAAGTCCGTCTTAATTTCTGCACTGAAGATCTTTAAAGTTCTAGGGTTGGCATTCAGGCCTTTAATCCATCTTGAGTTCTTTTTTATACTGGGTAAAGTATGGGTCCTGTTTCATCCTCCCGAAGAAATATATCCAATTTTTCCAGCACGGTTATCCCTTTCTCGTTTCCGGTAATATATATCAGTCTTTGGTCAAAAATTAGTTGCCTGTGGGTGAATCAATTTATTTCTGGGATCTCTAGTCCACACAATTGGCCCAATAGCAGACAGTCCGACTACTGTGACCGCGTCGTCACTTTTTTGGTTTCGTAGTAACTTTTAAGATCAGGAAGTGAGAAACCTCTTACCGTGTTCATCTTCTTGACCAGGGCTTTGCTTATCCTTGATCTCTTCCTTTTCATATAAAGTTGGTGGTTATTTTTTCCATCTCTTTAAAGAAGGATGCTGGAATCTGGGTCAGAATTGAACTATAATTACAGATCGCCTTGAGTATTATTGACATTTTCACATTAAGTCTTCCTGTCCGTGGACCTGTTATATCCTTCCAGTTATGTAGGTCTCTGTTCGTTTTTATAGTAGTGTTTTGTAGTTTTCTTTGTACATATCTTTTATCTCTCTGACTAGGTTTCTTCCTGAGTGTTTTGTCTTTGGGGTGGCTATGGTAAATGGTATTGTTTTCCTAATTTCCTTTTCAGAGATTTCTTCATTAGGATAGAGGTATCTGATTGACTTTTGTAGGTTGATCTTGTACCCTGCCATTTTGCCGAATCTTTCAATTAGTCCCAACAATATTCTTGTAGAGTTGGGGTGGGGGTGGGGTTTCTATCTATAGTGTCGTATTATCTGTAAATAGAGTTTTACTTCTTTGCCAATGTGTTTGCCTTTGATTTCTTTTTGTTCTCTAATAGCTCTGCCTAAGACTTCCAGCACAATATTGAATAGAGCGTGACAAAGGCCATCTGTATCTAGTTCCGGTTTACAAGGGGGAGTGTGAAGGAAGATGCTGGCGGTTCTCTTTAAGTATGTGACCTTTATTATGTGGAGGAATTTTCCTTCTATTCCCATTTGATGGACTTTTTAGATCAATAATGGATGTTGGATTTGTCAAATGTCTTTTCTGCATCAACTGATATGATCTTTTAGTTATTTTCCTTTGTGTTATTATGTAGTCGATTACACTGATTGTTTTCCTAATGTTGAATCATCCTTGCATATCTGCCATGAATCTCACTTGGTCATGAGATATTGTTTTAAAATATTTTCTTGAATTATGTTGGCTAGGATTTTGTCAAGAATTTTTACATCTATGCAACTTTGGACATGTTGCCAGGAGAGACCAGTCCCTGGAGAAGGATAGCGGAACTGGTGTTTTAGGCCAAGTTGACTAGAAAAACCAGTCCAGGGACACTCATATATGTACAACAAAGAGCTTTATGTCAAGAAGTAATTATATATCAGGAAAAATCCCAGCACAATCCAACTCGAGTTCATAAGTCCGATACTAGTCCATAAATCCATTTTCAGACTCATTCAGCCACGTGCAATCATACAGAATGCAGGAAGACCACAGGCCGGTGGGTGCAGACTCCTGTGGATCCACATGGGGAAATGGCAGGGCTCCAGCAGCTCTCTGGGTCCCTAGCAGAGTCTCAGCAAGCAGGAAGGCAAAGGGGGAGAGAGAGACATTCCCAGGGTCCTCTTTATAAGAAGGCCACACCCCAAGGAGGTGATACCAGGCTGTGACCTTATTGACAGGTTGCATTCCACACCTACACTTTCACATCTCTTCAAATTGACATAAAAATCATCAAACTCCCACAATTGGCCAATGTTTCCTTCTGGTGTACCCGGGGCCACTGTGACCGAGATCCAAGCTAACAACAGGAGCAATCGGTCTATCAGTTCCAATCCGCTGATGTCTTTGCCTAGCTTTAGTAACAGGCTTATGCTCACTTCATAAAATGCACTCGGAATGTTCCCATTTGTATCGATACCCTGTTAGATAATCGTTCGAGAAGAATTGGTGCCAATCCTGCTGTGAATGTTTGATAGGGTTCCTGGTGACGCTGTCCTGGGCTTTTGTTGTTATTGGAGGTTGTTTCAGGACCTGATCTCTTTCTTCTCTTGTTTTGGGCCGTGGAGATTTTCTACAGCGGTCTGTGTTCGTTTAGGTAGGTGGTTTCTAGAAATGTGTCCCTCCCTTCTAGGTTTCCAAATGTGTCAGCATACAGCCCGTCATAAGACTGTTGCTACGTTTTTATGTCAGTTGGTTCTGTTGTGACGGCACCCACTGAGTCTCTCCTTGTGATATCTGCATCCTTGTTTTCCTCCTTTGTCAGGCTTGCCACTGGTTTGTCAGCTTTGTGAATATTTTCAGAACCAATTTCTTGTCTTGTTGATTCTTTATATCGTTTAAATGTTTTCTGATTCATTTATTTCCACTCCTAATCTTCATCATTTCTTCTCTTCTGGTGGCTGAAAGTTTATTTTGTTGCTCTAGTTCTATTTGTTGAAGATGTGATGTTAAGGTGTTCATTTTGATTCTTTCTTATTGAGGTAGTTTATTGTGCCAACCTGGCTGATAAACACATGTGCGGTTAATTGAAAGGCGGAGGGATAAATGGCTCGGCAAGCATCGTCTTTCTAGTTCTCGGGTCTCTTGCTTTGTGATGGTCGGACCAGGGTGGAGCTGCCTTAGCAGTTCCCTGCTTCAACTGGCAAAGCTCACTTCCTGCAAGATATCCCCGAGGAGAAGCCACATGGACCTACCCCGATGCAGCCCTGGGTGCTGGAGCAGCCGTGTGGAGATGCCTGCCAGTGCTGAGATGGTTATACGTTCACTGACTCAGCTTTCCTCCTGCAGTCGGCATCATTGCGTCTGTTTTGTGAAAGGGAGGAGGACTTTGTGGATTGGAGTTGGACATATGGGTAAATGGGTTAATGTTGGACTTGTGGGCTTGGGCAGCACTGGGTTGGGATGTTTACTTGATGTACACTTACCCTTTATATAAAGCTCTCTCTTATACATGAGTTCCTGTGGACTTGTTTCTCTAAAGTACCCAGACCAATACCCTTATCTTTCGATGTGTGCATTTATTGCTATAAATTTCCCTCTGAGTGCTGTTTTTTCCAGTGTCCCAGAGGTTTGACTATGTTGTGATTTTGTCCTCATTTGCATCAAGAAATTTTTCAATTAGTTTTTAAGAAGGATGTTGTTCCATTTCCATATATTTGATATTTCCCCCCTTTATCTTTGTTTATTGCTGATTGATAGTTCTATAGCATTTTAATCATAATATCTCAATGTGCTCACTTTACTAAGGTTTGTTTGTGTCCTCGCATACAACCTGCTCTGGAGAACATCCCGTGTGCGCTGGGAACCATGTACATGGTCTTGTTAGGTGGAGTGCTGAGCTCATGTTTGAGAGGGGTCAAGTTCATGAACTCTGTTGCTGAGTTCTTCTGTGCCTTCATCAAGTTTCTTCCTAATTGACCTGTTCTTCCTCATGTTGTATGGAAGTCTTTTCTATTTCTCTCATTAACTCTATCAAAGTTTAATGAATGCATTTTGAGGAACTTCCATTAGGTACATAGATATTTATTATGGTGATGGTTTTTGTTCAATTTTTTCCTTAATTATTTTTTAAATCATTTTATTGGGGGCTCTTACAGCTCTTATCACAATCCATGCATCCACCCATTGTGTCAGGCACATTTGCACATATGCTGCCATTATCATTCTCAAAACATTTTTCTACGTGAGCCCTTGATAGCAGCTCCTCATTTCCCCTCTCCCCCGCCCTCCCTCCCTCATGTACCCTTGATAATTGATTTACTTTTTCATGTCTTACACTACTGCTGTCTCCATTCACCTGGGAAGGGGTTATATGTAGATCATTTCTCACCCCACCTTCCCATTATCCTCCTATAGAAAATATAGGAAATAGTTTCTATATATAAAAGAGAGCTCCTACTTACCCCTCTGGCATCTCCAGTCTCATTATTGGTCCTGAGGGGTTATTGCCCTAGACTACCTGTGTTGAAAGCTCTTATGTGTACCGGTGTACATGCTCTGGTCTAGCCAGATTTGTAAAGTAGAATTGAGGTCATGATAGTGGGGGAAGGAAGCAATAAAGAACTAGAGGAACGTTGCATGTTTCATCAGCGCTAAACTGCACCTTGACTGGCTTGTCTCCTCCCCGCGACCCTTCTGTTAGGGGATGTTAAATTGTCTACAGATGGCCTGGGAAAAAGATCTCTCCATATCCCACAATTCCCCCTTTTGTTTGACATATTAAATTCAAAAGAGCTATAGGGGCAACATGGTTGTTTTCTATCCATTTAAAGATGTCTAAGCAATATTCATGTATCCAAGCCAAAAATTCAGGCTTATGGTGAACATTTTGAATCCAGGATTGGGGGATAGAGCCCCCCTATGCCCATCTACTATTGGGGGAAGGTATGAGAGGGGTTGGATGCGCGGCTGGAAGAGATACAGCAAACAGGAATGTCTGCTTCTGTAGGGAAACAGAATCAACCTTGTGCTCACTTTAAGGCAGCATCGCTGTTAGGGGAGAACCTGGAAATGATATTTAAAGCAGGATAATGTACTTGGACTTTATCTCTAACTTACCAAAGTGCTGGCTTTCCTACCATGGAATACTAGCTTCCCAGATTCCCTCTGTATAAGTTGGTAATAAGTCCTAGTCATATTTCCCTTAGTGTTAGTTTCTCACAGATAGCTGGGCACCATCTGCTTTCTTCACCACATTTGCTTATGCACCCATTTTTGTCCTCGGTGATCGTGTTGGGAAGGTGAGCATCACCGAATGCCAGGTTACTAGAACAGAGTGTTCTTGCGTTGAGGGAGGACTTGAGTAGAGGCCAAAAAACTCACTAGATTTGGGACTGGTGTTCAGGCACCCAATCAAACCCAATGTGTGAGTAAACTGGAATGGTCACCTGTGCAAAGCTATGGAATCTAGATAAATTAAAATGAGGATGGCTGCCTGGTCAGAACTATTTGAGGCAGGGAAAAATGGCTTATACAAGCAAATGAACCCATCCTCTTTCCACACATGAAGGAGGGATCACTTGAGCTCCTTGTGAATATCTCTACGTTGTGTGGAGGTTTGAATCATCCCAGAATGATGGGGCTAAACTCCAGAGATGACTCCTGCACTTGAACATTACCCGGCTTACTTAGCTGGGACAGGAGAGGACGATGGAGCTTAGGACATTCAAGGGTCTGTTTGGATATTGATCTCTATAATAAAAGTATACGTTGGAATGGTGATTTGGAAATATTTTATATATATAAAAGGGAGCTTGTAGTTAAAGGCAACCCTATCGTTGATAGAGTTAGAAAGAAATGGGCTTTTCTATGAGAACTTATCCCTGCATGGGTGTACTACTACTTGAAAAGTCCATTTGTAACTTATCTGTCACCATGGCCCAAATTCGGATAGCATTGCAGATGGAGCGACTACCCAAGAAAACCATGGAATACCTTGCTGAAGTAGTGTTAGGAATATACTGTCTCTCTATTTCCTGCTGCCTCAGCAAGGAAGTACTACTGCTAATACTTCCTCTTGGATCAACATTTCTGGGGAGATAGAAAAAGATGTGACAAAGATCTGCTCAAAGCTACATTCAACACCCTCTGTACTGGTTTCTTCCTCTTCTTCCTTCTCCTCTTCCTCTACCTACTTCCCCTCCTCTACCTCTTCTCCTCCGTCTCCTCCTCCATCTCATCTCCATCTCCTTCTTTACTTTTCTTCTTCCTCTTCCTCCTCCTCCTCCTTTTTGATATCCTTTGGTGGTTACCAGTTCCTAGTTACATTCTATATTACAAAGCGGACTACTAGTCATTAAAGGAATAGTAAGATTAGCCATGAAGTATCTGTCTAACATATATAACTCCATGGTAATTACTCTTCTTGTGCAAAGGATTGGTGTGTGTATGTGTATCCATGTGTGTATTTTGGTTGTTTTTTTTAATGGTGAATTGTGTGAACCATTTCCAAATGCACAATTGGTTCACGTTTTGTTTCACATCCTGGAGCGCAATCGCCTCATCGCCCCTCCTCCCTGTCTTTCTTTGTCCGTTGCTCGTTCTGATCTGAGCTTCCTGCCTTCTGAACGTTGTCCTTGGACAAATGCTGCCCTTCTGATCTCAAATGTTTGTTCTTTTTTTTTTTTTGGGGGGGGGGCTTGTTTTGTTTTGTTTTAATCATTTTACTGGGGCACTTACAGCTCTTATCACCATCCATCCATACATACATCTATTGTGTCAAGCGCATTTGTACATATGTTGCCATCATCATGTTCAAAACATTTTCTTTGGACTTGAGACCAGCTCATTTCCCCCCTCTTTCACGCTCCCTCCCTCGTGATCCCTTTATAATTTTTTTTTCATGTCTTACACTGTACGCTATCTCCCTTCAACCACTTTTCTGTTGTCCATCCCCTGGGCAGAGGGGAGGTATATGTTGATCGTTGTGATCAGTTCCCCTTTCTCCCCCCACCTTTCCCTTCCCCTCCTGGTATCGCTACTCTCATTATTGGTCCTAAGGGGTTTATCTGTCCTGGATTCCCTGTATATTGAGCTCTTATCTGTACCCCTGTACATGCTCTGGTCTAGCCAGATTTGTAAGGTAGAATTGGGATCATGATAGTGGGGGGTTTGGGGAAGCATTAAAGAACTAGAGGGAAGTTGTATGTTTCATCAGTGCTATACTGCACCCTGACTGGCTCCTCTCTTCCTTGTGACCCTTCTGTAAGGGGATGTCCAATTGTCTACAGAGAGGCTTTGGGTCTCCACTCCGCACTCCCCATCATTCACATTGATATGATTTTTTTGTTCTGGGTCTTTGATGCCTGATACCTGATCCCATAGACACCTCATGATCACACAGGCTGCTGTGCTTCTTCCATGTGGACATTGTTGTTTCTCAGTTAGATGGCCACCTGTTTATCTTCAAGCCTTTAAGGTCCTAGACACTATGTCTTTTGATAGCCGGGAACTATCAGCTTTCTTTAGCACATTTGCTTATGCCCCATTTTGTCTTCATTGATCGTGTCAGGAAGGTGAACATCACAGAATGCCAGGTTATTAGAACAAAGTGTTCTTGCATTGACGAAGTACTTTAATAGAGGTCTACTGTCTGTCTGCTACCTTAATACTTAACATGTAATATATGTACATAGATCTATTTACATATATATTTATATATGTACATGCCTGTATTTAGACCTCTATAAATGTCCTTTGCCTCCTAGTTCTTTCCTCTATTTCCTTTTACTTTCCTCTTGTCCCACTATCACGTTCAGCCTTCGTTTGGGTTTCAGTAATTCCTCTCAGCTACATTGCCTTTGATCAAGCCCTACCTGGCATCTTATGCCCTCCTCACCATCCATTTTAGATCACTTGTTGTTCCCTTGCCTCTGGGTTTGTTGACATCCTCCTTACTTCCCCCCACCGCCCCCTCTCCCACGTCCCCCCAGAACTGTCCATAATGTTGTTTTCTCCTCCCAATTGCTTACCCATCTATCTCACCTAGATAGACATGTAGACAACAGTAAGCACAAAAAGAAGACAAATGAAAACAAAGAACAATAAAAACCAAGGACAAAAAAAAGAAAAGTCTATATTTAGTTCCAGGCCAGTTTGTTGACCTTTAGGCGTGTTTTCTGGTTGAGTCTGATTGGGTGCCATGCCCTAGACCCAAAGTCTATTTTTGGCACTCCCCCGGGACTTCATGCTGTGCTCCCCTTGCTGCTCTGTTGCACTCCCTTAGTGTTTCGCCCCGGTGTGGTGAGGTCAGATCGGGCACAATGCCCGCACTGTGTGTCCAGTCAGTGAAGGATGTTGTGTTTCCTGGTGTTTTTGGGGCTTTGGTCTTCTCTGTGCATTGGTTGTTCTGGGTCGGAAGCGGACTGCGTGCGTGGGTTTGTGTTGTTGTTGAGCTTATGTGCCTGGGTCCGTGTATGGTGTTGTGGTTGTGTGGCTGGCGGCGTGGGGAGCTGGATCTGATTGGCTTTTGACGGGGTTTTTTTGGGGTCTGTCTGGGGGCTCTTTGTGTCTGTTCGTGTTTTGGGTTTTGTTCGATATTTTTCTGCCCTTTTATCTTGATCTTTTTGGTAGGGTCCTTTTCCTCTCGGTGCGTATTGGTCATCGGACACTTTCTGGTTCTTGGAGTTTGTGCGTTGTGGAGGTTTATGTTGACTTCGGTCTTTCTGCTTGTGTGTTTGGATGGGCTTGTTATTTTCTGGTGATTGCTAGTTATGTGTCTGCATCTTGTCGTGTTAGTAGGTTTCAGTTCGAGTTGGTTGACCCTCTGTTGGCAGATTCAGACTCGTCTGTGTGGGCGAGATGGCCCTTGGTTGTTGGATAGCCTGTGTTTGAGCCTGTGCTCTTCTGTTGCTGGTTGGTCTTGTTTGCTGGGCCTGTGCCCCCCGTCTCCTTTGGTTGGCCTTTCTTGTGGCCTTTGGGCTGTGGGGGTTTTTTTCTTTTTTTTCTTGGTTTTGGCCGGCTTTTGTCTGATATTCCTATTTGGCCCGCACGTCTCTTTGAGACTACATCCTTCACTGACTGGACACACAGTGCGGGCATTGTGCCCGATCTGACCTCACCACACCGGGGCGAAACACTAAGGGAGTGCAACAGAGCAGCAAGGGGAGCACAGCATGAAGTCCCGGGGGAGTGCCAAAAATAGACTTTGGGTCTAGTAGGCACCTTAAAAACTCTTCCATCCTCTACCCATTAGCTAGTTCCAAAACTGCTTCTACCTTTCATGTATCTAAAGCTTAGTCGTCACACACACCTCGCCCCCTGCCCGGTCCAATATCGCATTCTATCTTAGTTAGCTGGTGTTCCTATGGCAGAAATCTCTCAGGCGGGGGCTTTAACAACCACATTCATTCTCTCACAGTGCAGGAGGCCACAAGTTCAAGAACACCAACTCTACGGGGAAAGCTCGCACTCTCTCGATTGACTCTGTGGAAAGGTCCTTGTCTCTTTTCAACAACTGCGGACCCAGAATCCTTTGGACCGCTTCACGCGTCTTGGCATCAGTCTGCGCCGCGTCTAGGAGACTGTAAGCACTGGGACTCTAGGGCTAAAGAACAGCTCCACGCCCAGTTCTTCTTTCTTAGAGGCACTGAGATTCCCGCCTTCTCTCCTCACTCTGCTCTCCCTTTAGCCGCATCCCACTGACTCACCCACTGTATCGCATCAGGGTGGTGACTTGAGTGAAGGTGTTGCATCTGTTGCACCCTCTCCTAATTCCTTTGTCACTGGTGGCCTAGAGACATCGGATCACACCTTGGGGAATGCTTGTCTCATTACAGAACTTCAAATTACAACATTACAGAATTGCCAAGCCACTGGAAATCCCGGTCCAACCACATACTCTGGGGAAACACAATTCAACTTATGATCGTGGAAGTGAGTCAAATGCGGCTTCCCAGACACTCGCTGCCCACTGCCTGCCTGGTCAAACCTGTTGTCAGAACAAGTGTTTACACCAGGTCCTTGCAAGACTAATTTCCAAAACACATGCCCACGCCAGCTCCAAGGTGCCTGCTGATTAGAAAAACAGTTCTGAAATCTTTATAGGCTTTCAGCTGAAACCTCTGGGGTCTCACGATAAACTTGTGGTTCACTGCATAGAGCCCTGGAACTACCCACCCATGTAAAAATCGCCTGTACGTTCCGGATATTTCTGTTCGAGCAACTCTCTGGCTTCAGTTCACTGCAGCTCACAGTGGTCTCCTTGTGTGGAGCCCAGTTCTAACTGCCCTGTCCCTCAATGCGTTTCGATGTCTGAGCTGTGACGGCACCAGAGATTTTATTCTGTGGCTCTGCTGAGCCCCAGGGGGCAGCCCAGTCTCTGAGCAGCCCTGCCAGGTCAACCAAGGTTGGGCCCTGGAAAGTGGACTTCAGGAAGCGTCTACTCCAGGAGGTGAGAAAAGAGAGCATGACTAATACGTTTGTCGTCGTCTGGGGTGTCAGATCAAGCCTAACAGGTGGTGACGCACTGTAGCATAGAACAAAGCACTTCTGGTCCTGTGCCATCCTCACAATGATCAGCTTGTTTTAGTCTGCCATGTGGCCTGTGCCTCCCTTGCCCTCCCTGGTGCCTACTTAACCAAACATAACAGCCTCCCTCAGCAACGGCCCCTCCTAAGGGTATGTCCATAAACGGGTTTCACTGGCCAATTGGGGGAAGTGGATCACCAGAGCCCTTCTTCCTAGTGTGTCTTATAGTCTAAAAGCTCTGCTGTGAGAGGCCAAGCAGCGAGGCCCGGCTCCTTGAAAGAACGGCAACCTGGCCCTGGGGTTCACCATGCCCTCTGACCTGGCCAAGAAGAAAGCAGCCAAAAGGAAGGACGCTGCCAAAGCCCGGCAGCGACCCCGCAAGGGGCGCGAAGAAAACGGAGCTGCTGCCACTGAGCCGCAGGTGGCAGAGGAGGAAAACGAGGAGTCCAATGGCAGAGACCACAGAAGTGGACTTGATGACCAAGGAGCTGAAGGACTTGGAGACGAAGAAGGCTGCTGCTTGAGCTGTCACTGGGGTCCTGGCCTCTCACCCAACAGCACTGACGTCCACAGCATCAACTTCCGCTCACCTTTCATGGCCAAGAGCCGCTCAGTGACACTGAACTAGAACTGAACTCGGGCAGACGCTGTGGTCTTAGTGGCTTACATGGAATTGGGAAGTCCATGCTGCTCTCTGCTCTTGGGAAACGGGAAGTGCCCATCCCCGAGCCTATTGACATCTACCCTCTGACCTGTGAGATGCCCCCTAGTGACAAGACACCCTTGCAGTGTGTGATGGAAGTGGACACGGAGCGGGCCGTGCTGGAGAGGGAGGCGAGCGGCTGGCGCACGAGGATGCGGAGTGTGAGAAGCCGACAACGCAGAGATGAGGGCCTCACGGATCCTGCACGGGCTGGGCTTCACCCCCGCCGTGCAGCGCAAGCAGCTCAAGGACTTCAGTGGAGGCTGGAGGATGAGGGCTGCCCTCGCCAGAGCCCTCTTTCTTCGGCCCTCATGCTGCTCCTGGACGAGCCCTCCAACCACTTGGCCCTCGATGCCTGTGTGTGGTCAGAAGAAGAACTCAAGGCTTCTAAGCATATCCTGGTCCTCGTCTCTCAGTCCCAAGATTTCCTGAATGGTGTGTGCACCAGCATCGTTCACATGCACAACAAGAAACTGCAGTATTATACGGGTAATTACGACCAGTACGAGAAGACTCGGCTGGACCTAGAGGAGAACCAGACGAAGCGCGTCCACTGGGAGCAGGACCAGATCGTGCACATGAAGAACTGGATCGCCAGGTTTGGCCATGGCAGTGCCAAGTTGGCCCGGCAGGCCCAGAGCAAAGAGAAGACGCTACAGACAATGATGACATCGGGCCTGACAGAGCGGGTTGTTCGTGACAAGACACTATCGTTTTATTTCCCACCATGTGGCAAGATCCCTCCACCAGTCATTATGGTACAAAACGTGAGCTTCAGGTATACAAAAGATGGGCCTTGCATCTACAACAACCTAGAGTTTGGCATTGACCTCGACACACGAGTGGCTCTGTAGGGCCCAGTGGAGCAGGGAAGTCTACGCTTTCGAAGTTGTTAACGGGAGAGCTACTCCCCACAGACGGCATGATCCAAAAACATTCTCATGTCAAGATAGGGTGTTACCATCGGCATTTATATGAGCAGCTGGATTTGGATCGCTCTCCTTTGGAGCACATGAGGAAGTGCCACCGGAAATCAAGGAGAAGGAAGAAATGAGGAAGATCATTGGACGATATGGTCTCCCTGGGAAAAGCAGGTGAGCCCAATCCAGAACCTATCCGATGGCCAGAAGTGCCGTGTGTGCCTGGCCTGGCTGGCCTGGCAGAACCCGCACCTGCTCTTCCTGGACGAGCCTACCAATCACCTGGACACTGAGACCATCGATGCGCTGGCCGACGCCCTCAATGAGTTTGAAGGTGGCATGATGCTGGTCAGCCGTGACTTCAGACTCATCCAGCAGGTGGCACAAGAAATGTGGGTCTGTGAGAAGCAGACCATCACCAAGTGGCCTGGAGATAACCTAGCCTACAAGGAGCACCTCAAGTCCAAGCTGGTGGATGAGGAGCCTCAGCTCACCAAGAGGACCCACAATGGGTGAGCCCTCTGCCCAGGCTTGGGTCAGGAGTTCCCCTGGGGACTTGACAGCTGCTACCCTGACCAGCCGCTCAGGATGGGACCCCAGGGCTGCACTCCTGCGTTGCTGCAAACCACTCCCCAGCCTCGCCTGCCCCTCAGCTGGCCTTAGCTGCACTCTTAGGTACAGTTGGACAGTACCTTCCCAGTGACCTTTGTCCGGGTCTGGACTCAGCTGCCTCTTCCCTTCCAGCCCCTGGCTGGTCACCTGATCTGGATAGTGATGTAGCCAGAGGCATCTGGGGATTAGTCCAAGGGCTGACGCCCTGGACTTGACCCGTGAAACAGCTTAGGACCCTCGTTTTCGGCATGTTTGTGATGTTGGTGGAAACGCCCAGCTCCACCACCCCCATTCTTTCTGCTTCTCATTTGGAGCTCTAGGCCAAGGCTTCAGTGCTGGTCAGTTTTAAAATAATGACTTAACTGTGATCTCTACACCTGCGTGACGCCTACAAAGCAGCCAATAAAGGGAGAAGAGTCCACGGGAAGAAAAAAAAAAAAAGCTCTGCTGGAACCTGTCCACCACGGGCAATGCTCCGGAGAGGTGGAGTGTCACAAAGAACTAGGTTTGATCTTTTGTTAGATTTATCAGGTGGGAGATACCTCCGTTCTTGGCTTCTCAGGAGAAAGCATTCACGCCGAAGCCTGGTTTGTGATCCAAGTGGGTTTTTATAAAGGACGGAAGAAGTTTCAGATTTTACAGTCACTGAACATGGGCAACCTCGAGGACTGCGCACGCACACGGGGTGGCCTGAGGCCAGGGACACGGAGTTCACGGCCCAGCGGAAGGGCGAAGAAGCAACAGCAGAGGCAGGTGGGTCTTGAGGTCCAGGTATTTGAGGCCTTTGGCTGGGAGGCGTAGCCAAAGGTATTGGTTGACCCCATTGGCTGAATTATGCCCACCTGGGCCCAGTTTGGGCTGCCCAAGTGTACCGCCCACCTGATTCTGGCCTGAATTGGTGCATGTCCAGTAGTCTTTATGGCTGGCTAAGGACTTGCCTGATTCTCTCCCAACCTCCTGTAGCGGGGGCCTTCAGGCATGGAGAGGCACAGCCCCCTGGTCCCTGTTTCTCACTACCTAATGCGTTTGTCTCTAATTTCTGAAAGTAGCTCTTAAATGTTTCCAGCGATCAGGGGTTTTTATTTTACAAAACAGCTAGATAACCCCGAGTCGTGTGCAAATGAGCGTGGCACACCCCTTCATTATCACCTTTGTAACAGGCCACCCACAGGAGAGCCAGGAGAGCCACTTGAGCGGTCTTTGTACAAATACCACCCTGCCCTCTGAGCCATGACTTAAGCTTTGGCCTTTAGAAATGTCTGGGAAAGGGACCTTACTGTCCCTCAGCTCTGCTGTTAAGTGTGCACAGCAGCCAGTGGTTGCCCCTGGCAGGTTCCCTCTGCCTGGAATGCCCACTCATTGGCCTGGCCTCAGTAGCGTCTGCAGGGCAGCCATTAGTTGGCACCTCATCGGTGGCAGTGTGTTTGGTTTTCAGGCTTGGCAAAGCCCTTGGTGTGCTTCCTTAGATTCCTCAGCCCCCTCCTCTGGACATCGTTCCCCCTGGCCAGTGCAGGTTGGTTTGTTCTGGATCAGTACCAGTTTAGAACACGTGTGTTACACACACCCTTTCCCCACTCACTAAGGAGCCTTGGTTTCCCATCTGTGAAAAGGCGCTGAGGACAGCTAATGCACCTTGTCTTGTGATCTCTTAACTTCTGCTTCCATAAGCAAGGACACAATCCTTGACAACTTCAGTTTTTTTCTCCATCCATCATGATGTTACCTATTGGTCCAGTTGTGGGGATGAAGAAGGTTCCTGCCCCCTGGTGGCCTCTGGGAGGAAATGTGAGTGGGGGAGATTTCTACCAGAAGCTTTGAGCACAGGTGAGGTGGAAGGGTTGTCTCCTGCTAGGGCCACCCCCACCTAGTGCCACCTTAGTATCTGGCCCAGGATGTGCCAAGGAGGAGCTTGGGGACAGCAGCTTCAAGCTGCTGCTGGGAACGATCATCAACAGCTGGGGACAAACCACCACACAGACCCCAATGGCCAGCAAAGTCCTTTCCTTACCTCTCCTGGCAACTCCTTCTACAAGGACTACAAACAGCCAAAGGGTCAAGTCCCCTCAGCCAAGGCCCACTGTGAACTGACCCCAGAGGAGGGGAACAGTGTTGTTGCTCTTAGGTACCAACAAGTCCACTATGACCCATAGCGACACTCTGTACAACTGAATCAAACACTGCCCGGCCCTGTACATCCTTCCATTGTTTCCACGCCGGAGCCCATTGTTACTGAGTCCCTGTGTCCATCCACCTCCTTGCGGGCCTTCCTCTCCTTCTCTGCCCCTCTGCTCCACCAGCGTGATGTCCTTCTCCAGGGGCTGGTCTCTCCTGGCCACATGGTCAAAGTCTGTAACGTGAAGTCTCACCACTCTTGCCTCTAAGGAGCACTCTGGCCGTATTACTTCTTCCAAGACAGATCGGTCTGTCCTTCGAGCGGTCCGTGGCACTTTCAATCTTCTCCCCCCGCACCACGAGGCAAATGCATCGACCTTCCACGGTCTTCCTTGTTCCGTGTTCGGCTTTCGCACGCATACGAGGCAATGGGAAGTGCCAGGGCTTTGGTTGGGGGCACCTCAGTCCCTAAAGTAACATCCTTGCTTTCCAAGACTCCAAAAAGGTCTTGTGATTGACCTACTGCAACTCGTCTTTTGATCTCTTGACTGCTGCTTTCCTAAGCATTGATCGTGGATCCAAGAAAGATAAAATCCTTGACAGCTTGAATATTTTTCTCCATCCAGCATGATGTTACCTATTGGTCCAGTTGTGGGGATTTGGCTCTTCCTTACACTGCGGTGTCATCCACACTGAAGGCTACAATCCTTGATCTTCGCCAGTGAGAACTGCAAGTCCTCCTCATTTTCAGGAAGCAAGGTTGAGTCATCTGCAGATCACAAGTTGTTAATAAGCCTTCCTCCAACCCTGACGTCACATTATTCTTCCTATAATCCAGTTTCTCTGATGATATGCTCAGCATGCAGGTTGGATAAGTATGGTGCGAGGCTACAACCCTGATGCACACCTTTCATGCAGTCTTCCCTTGTTCCTTTCACACAACGGCATCTTGATCCATGTACAAGTTCCTGGTGAGCACAACAAAATATCCTGGAATCCCTGTTCTTCTCCAGGTTATCCAGAGTCTAGTATGCACGTAGTCGAATAGCTCTGCTTGGTCAATGAAACACAAGTAAACCTCTTTCCGGTATTCTCTCCTTTAAGCCAAGATCCAGCTGACACCAGCAATGATCTCCCTTGTTTCCAGTCCTCTTCTGAGTCTGGCCTGAATTTCTGGTAGTTTCCTGTTAATGTACCGCTGCAATCATTGCTGGATGATCTTCAGCAAAATTTCACTTGTGTGCAATCGCAATGATATTGTTCTATAGTTTGAGCATTCTGGTGGGTCACCTTTCTTTGGAATGGGTACAAATATGGATCTCTTCCAGTCAATCGACCAAATAGCTGTCTTCCAAATTTCCTGGCACAGATGAGTGTATCCAGTGATGATTCAGCTTGCTGAAACATTTCTATTGGTTTTCTTAGGTGGCTAGAGAGTTCTTAAGAATATAATGCTCCAGGCAGACATGTTTATTGTATTTTATTACTATTATTATTATTATTATTTTAGGCAGACATTTTTATAAGCTAAGCTAAACGGTTATCTGGATTTTTTTTTTTTAAGAGAGATAATCTCAGGGTAATAGGCTCAATAGGCTAACCCAATCTTCAGGTTCCAGGAAGTCTGGAGTAAATGCGAATTTGGAATTCTGCTCTGAATCTCTCTCCCTCCCCCCTTGGATCAGGGCTCTTATATAGAATCTTTGGTCCGAATGTTCCGTTATGGGAGCCGGGCATCATCTGGTCTCGGGCTAAGGAGGTAGCTGTTGGAGGAGACCGTGCACCACACGCTCCATAAACCCTAACTCACTGCCATCCAGTCAGTTCTGACGGATTTCCTCCTCCTGTTTCTAACTCTGCTTCATGCTCCGTTGTTCCAGAACAGTGATCAATTCTGTCTCTGTTCGCTTTTGAGATCTCAAAAGATTAGAATTAGACACAAGGAAGAAAGATAAATGCCACAAAACCTAGGACTCCCAGGCTGGAGAAGTTGAAACAAAGATTTTGCCCCAAAGCAGAAAGAAAGAGAGAGACTTCACCCTAGAACAGCGGTCCCGTGGGTTGCGACCCTTTTGGGGGTCAAACAACCCTTTCACAGGGGTCGTCTAAGACCATCGGAAAACACATATTTCTGATGGGCTTAGGAACGGAGACACCGCTCCTCTATCTGTCTCCAGGCAGGTCCGCCCACATGCAGATATGCCCACCTACGAGTACCGGGCGTGAAGATTGTTACCCTGTTACACCATGCATCAAGACAAAAGTTCATTTATTTGTCATTAGAAATAAGTATTTCACAATGTATAATTACAGATTGTTTTGTGATTTATCACTGTGCTCTAATTATGTTCAATTTGAAATAATGATACCTGCATATCAGATATTTACATGAGGATTCAAAACAGTAGCAAAGTGACGGTGATGAAGTAGCAACGGAAATAATCTTATGGTTGGGGGTCTCCACCACATGAGGACCTGTATGAAAGGGTCATGGTATTAGGAAGGTTGAAAACCGCTGCCCTAGAGCCAATGGATTAAGTAAAGTAACTTCGGTGAACTGCATTTTGTAAGGGGGATTTTTCTACCTACATTGAGAACACAATTAGACTTCATCCCTTTGCTTAATTACATCAATGTAATTAAGTCCAATAATTTTTGGACTTCTAACCTCCTGAACTGTGAGAAAATAAACTGCTCTGCATCAAGGGCACCTACTTGTACTATTCTTGGGGCCCAGAGACACTCACTCAGGCAATGCCATCAAGTCCGCTCCAGCTCAAAGGGACCCTTTAGGACAAAGTAGAACTGCCCCTCTGGGTTTCCAAGACTGTAGCCAGTGCAGAAACCCTCATTTTATTCCCGCTCAGGGGTTGGTAGTTTTGAACTGCTGACCAAGCAGTTAGCAGCCCAACTCGTAACCCACTAAAACACTGCACATTTTAAAACTCCCTTACATTGATCTTGGCCAGAAAGGAAATCAGTTGGAAATTCAGTATCTAGAAAACACGCAAAAACAAAAGTGCTGCATATCAGAAGCTAAGGGAAGCAGCTAAAGCAGGACTCAGAGGGAAGTTCATAGCTTTACATACTCCCATTAGGGAAGATGGATGAGAATTCACCCAGAGACCAACAAGGCTCAGGCCAGGAAGTGGTGGGAGAGAAGGGTGCAGAGAAGCTGTAAACACAGAGAGGAAGCGGGGAGAGGGCTGCACACTGTGGGCAATGCAACCAATCTCACATAACAAAATGGGAATGAGATGTTGCATGGAAAACCAATCTGCTGGTCAACTTTCATTCGGATCGCAATGAAAAAAAAGCTCTGTGTGTGTGTGTGTAAAACAATGACCTAGAAAAGAGAAAAGTGCCATTCTAAATCTAAAAAAGTAAATCCTTGGTGCAATTAATAAAAGGCACCAAGTCTAAAAATACATGGAACTCAGGTGTATTCCATATAGTTAGAAAAATCCTCCTTACAAAATGCAGTTAACCTAAGGTCCTTTACTTAATGCAGTCTCTAGGGAACCTTAGAACTTGCTCCATTGCTCCGTTCAGAGCTCACACACAGGAACAACGTCGAGGATGGCACAGGACCGGGCAGCGTGTTTCCTTCTGTTGCCGTGTGTGTCCCTAAGGTTGCTATGGGTCAGAACCAACTCGATGGCACTAACAACCACATCATTGCTCAGAAGCAGACAGGTTGGATGCAGACGTCAGCTAAAAAGACCAGGCGATGCTGAGAGTGCACTCTTATTCACCTTTTGGGGATGAAAAGCTAAGCCTCATTGTCTAATCAGTCAACCAAGACATCCTGAGACTGGTCTAAGCTCAGGAACCTTATTGTTCTGTTTGCATGCTCCTGGTCAACAGCTGTTTCTCATGGTTACCCTGAAACCTGAGTTAAAACATCTATACCTGTCTCCCAAACGTGTAAATTCCACAGCCAAAGGTATATATTCTGCTTGTATTCTGGTCTCGCACAGGCACCGCAGAGACCGTCTGCTGCGCTCTGCCGCAGTCTCCTGGCTGGCACACCTTCTCAATAAAAACTTTGCTTTCTCCTTCCGACTCGGAGTGGGGGCATTGGCTGCCAAGACAAACCAGTCAAGTTCAAGTTCACATCCTGGTTTGTGACGATGCATGCCCTAGCTCCCAGGGGCTCAGTGGCGGCCTGCCTCACAGCTCCCTCTGCCCAGACCTTGAGTATTGCCTCATATGTGGTATTGTGGCACACAGGCTGTTTGCATGGGTCCAGTATCATTTGCTGCTCAAGTAGGTGGGGCTCACAGTGTTCCCCAGGCTGGGATCTTTATAGGAGTAGATGTACAGGTTTTTCTGGAGTGTAGCCTCTTGTGGGTACAAACTGTCAACCACCCAGTTAGCAGCCAAGCACCACCAAGGCTCCTTCATGGGTTGAGTACTGAGTGCAAATGGCTCCAACACCACGGACAGTTTGAGGGGATTCAAGGAAGTCATTGGTCTAGATAGGGACCAGCAGTGCAGGTGGAGGGAGTTGCCGATGGTCAAGTGAAGGTGGGTGTAGGGCCCCTTATGAGTTGGAAAGGTGTCCCCTCCCAGGCACTGCCGTCCGGGAGAAACACCCCAAAAGAGGACTCAGGGCTGGTCCAGGAAAGTTCCCTGGAGGTCCATAGGTTGGCATGAGGAGGGAGAGGGAAGGAGGAGAGTGGACACTCCAATTACCGCAGCACTCTGCTCCACCTCCACCCCTGTCCGCTGTGGGAGAACAGGGCAGACATCTGACCAATCTCCCTGGGCCAGCGTTCGCTTATAGAAAGTGGCATTTGGCCCAACATGCAATCAGGAAGAGCTAACCACCTAGACCTGGGAGTACAATGGATTGAGCCTTAGGCTGTTTACTGCAGGATGGCCAGGTGGAACCCTACAGCCGCTATTCGGGGTGAAGGGTGGGGGCGGGGACAGATGGGGCCATTTCTCTCTGTCCTGTAAGTGTTGGGGGGAGTCAGAACCCACTGGACGGCACTGGCTTTAACGGTTCTCAAACTGTGGGTCGAGGCCCCCTTGGGGGTCAAACGACCCTTTCACAGGGGTCGCCCGATTCATAATAGTAGCAAAATGACAGTGATGAAGTAGCCACGAAAATAATATTTTGGTTGGGGGGGTCACCACAAAATGAGGGACTGCACTGAAGCTGCAGCTCCGGGAGAGGGACGTGTCTGATCAGAGCACACGGGAGCAAATGAAGGGGGAGGAGGAGAGAGTGGAGCACATCCTGGCCCACCAATCCTTGAGGAGGATATTCCCGGCTCAGAGCAGCCTATCCACAGAGAAGACCATATGGCCAGCCCCACTCTGAGACACGATATCCCTTATTGACCCGTAGCCCTACAGGGCACAACACTGGAGACACAGTGTGGGAATTGCACCCGATCTGATCCCACCACAACAAGGAAAAACACTAAGGGAGTGGAACAGAACAGCAAGGGGAACAGAGCAACGAAGTCC
>NW_022103915.1:5325480-5337387 GCF_000313985.2 Echinops telfairi
GAATGTACAAATGTGCTTTACACAATTGATGTATGGATTGTGATGAGTTGTATGAGTCCCCAATAAAATTAAAAAAGAAAAAAAAAAGAGGAACTGTCTTAAAGGGTCGCGGCGTTCGGAAGGTGGAGAACCAGCCTGTCCGGCCTCACATCTGCGAGCCGCTCTGCAGCGTCCGCCCGGTCGCCCTGCGGGCCAGCGCCCAGAGGGAGGCTGGCATCCGCCCAGCTCAGGCCGCTGCCTGTCACCGCCTGCGCGGGGATTGGCTGCCTTCCGGTCAGGTGCCCCGTGTGGACCAATCAGTGACGCGGGCGGGGCCAAACCTGCGCGTCCCCTTGCCTCGCAGCGGGCTGTGGGCGGGGCGTTAGGGTACGTCTCTGCCACGCCCCCGCCGGGCTCCGCTTCCTCCAGGCTGCAGAGGTGTTTGTGCACCCCAGAATCGTGGCGCCCAGGGAGGTTCCCAAATCCCCAATAGCTCTTTGCGGACAGACACAAACCTCGCTGTGCTCTGAGCCCTGCGGTTTGAGCGTGCCGCCCCGCCCCCCATCACCACCACCTCTTTCCATTCCCCTCTGACCCCGCAGCCCCCACCTCTCCTTCTCGTGTCCCCTAATCGCCGCACGCTCCCCTTTCTCTGTCTAGCTCCCCCTCCCTGCTGACTCTTCAGCTTACAGCCTCAGTCTCTTCTTGACACCCCCGCCCCACTTTCTGCCCCTGGCTTCTCCCCATTGGCCCCGCGATCACCTGCCCTGGGCTGCCAAGTGCTTGTCTTCTCGCCACTGTGGCGCGTCAGGAGGACGGCCTGGGACACAGCAGTGTCCCTAGGAATAGAGCAGGTGAAGGCTAAGGATTTCCCACCCCCATGCCCAGCATCAGCCTGGGGCAGCCCCAGAAGGGGGTCAGTGGAGCCCCTCTGACCAGGAGTCTGACGAGGCGCTGACTCTGCAAGTGGCTAGTTGTGGTCCCTCCCTAAAATGGGTCATGGCCCGCTGGATGCTGTTGGTGCAACCTGCTGAGCCTGGGGGTGCTGGGGAGGGGAGGGGAAAGTGGTGTGTACCTGGGGCAGTTCCAGCTTCCCCTGCTGCCTGGGGCCCCAGGGGCCTCCCCAGGCAGCTTCCACTCCAGCCCCTGCTTGCAGCATCACTGTGAGCACCGGGAGTCCTGCTGGGCCAAGGAGATAAAGCCTATAGAGGTCACCCTGAGATCTGCGAGGGACAGGGGTCGAGAGCAGCTTGGTGGACCCTGAGAAGGCCTCTTCATGCCCAGACCACAGACCAGCCCCATGCTGTGCTTGGCAGCCAGCACTGAGGGACTTAGTCACCAAATGGCAAGTCCCTCTCTGGGCCTCTGTCGCTGGCCTACCATCTCCTTCCCAGGTCTTCCTGTGGCCCCTGGCATTTCTCTGCACCAGTCAGCTGATGTTTGACTTTCCCAGGCCGCCAGGACACTCTGGATTTGTGCTGAGGGGGAAGACAATGACTAGCAGGGAGGCAGACTGCCCACTGCGACAGCCTTCCCTGGTGGGGTCCCTATGAGGAGGGGCATAGGCTGCACCCCTTGACACCATCCGCAGGGACTGAGGCAGGGGCATGGTAGGGGGAGGGACTGCCATGGTAGTGGGGCACCCGAGTTGGTGTCACCCAGTGCAGTCACCACCATCATCACGACCCTTGCCCCCTGACAATGGAGTATAACTTGGCAGGTGGAAGTACCTGCCATTGAGCAGAGAGGAAGGTCTCTAGGTTGGCCAGTGGAGGAGATTCAGGGAGCAGGCCCAGGAGGAGCTGTGGGGAGCTTTGGAGGACAGGGCTGGAGGAGGGTGATACCAACCCTCTTAGCAGCATGACTGTGGTGCCCAGAACAGGCCGGGGCCATGGGCGCATGTCCCTCAGGACGTACCCTGCAGGGTGGCATTGTGGTGCCCACTCTACAGAAAAGGAAGCTGAGACTCCCCAGCCGGAACGTAAAAGAAGTTGGTCTCTCTACAGAGAAGTGGGGACCCAGGAGTTGAGGCCAGGTCTGCCTGTGTGACCCCAGAGCAATTGCTCTGCCACTGTCAGGAGCCCCACTTGGTGGGGAGGCCGACATGTAGGCCCAATCTGACAGTCTCGGTGAGCGATTTCCTCAGAATCCCTGGGTGTCCCTCCTTCTAGGAAGTCCTCGTGCAGAGGACCTGGTGGCTAGGTGCTGTCCAGTCGGTTCTACTCAGAGATCCTGTGAGAGCAACAGAATGAAGCACCGCCCGGTCCTAGGCCCCCACCCCGCCTACAATTGATGTTAAGTTTAAACCCATTGTTGCCGCCACTTGTCAATCCATCTTGGGGAGAGCCTTCCTCTTCTTCGCTGCCCCTCCGCTTTACCAAGTATGATGCCCATCCAAAGACTGGTCTCTCCTGACAATCTGTCCAAAGTCAGTGAGACAAAGTCTTGTCACCCTTGCTGGTCGGGAACATGCTGGCTGTACTTCTTCCAGGACAGATCTGTTCGTTCTTGTTGACAGTACACACAGTACGTTCACTATGCTTCGCCAGCACCTGAATTCAGACGCATCCATCCTTCTTCGGTCTTCCTTGCTCCGTGTCCCACTTTCACATGCACACGAGGCGATCGAAGAGGCCATGGCCTGCGGTCAGGTGCACCTTAGTCCTCAGAGTGGCATCCTTGCTCTGCAGCGTTGTAAAGCAGTCCTGTGCGGCAGATTGACCCAATGCAAGGTGTCATTCGATCTCTTGACCATGGATTGTGAATCCAAGCAAGGCCAAATCCTGGACAGCCTCACCCTCTTCTCCATTTAGCTGGATGCTCCCTATTGGTCCAGGAAATGAAGATTTTGGTTTTCTTTCTCTCTCTTTTAAAAAAAATCATTTTCTTGAAAAAAAAATTGTATTGGGGGCTCTTACAACTCTTGTTACAATCCATATATCAACTGTGTACATAATTGTATAAATATTGCCATCACTCTTTCTATACATTTACTTTCTATTGAGCCCTTGGGATCAGCTCCTTTTTTTATCCCCCTCCCTCCCCGCCCCAACCCTTGTGATCCCTTGATGGATTATAGATGATGATTATTTTCAAATCTCACGCCGACTGCTGTCTCCATTCCGCCCTGGTTTCTGCTGCTCCCCCCGATAGGGGGTGTGGTCATGTGCCCTTCATTGTGATCGGTAGCCCCTCACTCCCCACCTCTCCACTTCTTCCCCCCACCCTTTTGCTATTGCTAGTCCCCTCCCTGCTCCCACGCTCCATGTGTCGTGAGTCTCATCTCTTGCCTATCCCTGTGTACATGTTCCCGTCTAGTCCAGCGTGGGAAGCAGCACTGGCGTCGTGAAAGTGGGGGGTGAAGAAGCCTCAAGGGGTCGGAGGTATACTGTGTGATCCATCGGTGCTCTACTGCATCGGTGCTCGTTGACTCATACGTTTCCCGTGAGCCCTCTGTGAGGGGGGGTTCCCTTATCTACAGATGAGCTTTGGGTCTTCGCTCCAATCCCCCTCCCCATAACAAACATCAAACAAACAAACATGCATTGGTGATTTTTGTTTTCTTTATACTGAGGTGCAATCCATGCCGACGGCTGCGATCCTTGGTGGTCATCAGCAATTCCTTCAAAGACGGGGAAAATCATGACCAAAGACTGCACACAACCTAGTGTCCGCCAGGGGGCAAGGCTGAGCAACGGCCCCGCTGCCCAGTCCTACGGAGCGGGGCGGGGCTCTGGGGGTGGAAGCGGAACTGATTTGCGCGACTTCTCTCTTTAGACGGAAAAGTGAGCACCCCAGCGGCCAGTGTGAAAACAGCAAGAGGGGAGACGGAGAGCACAGGGCCAGGGGTGGTATCCTGAGCGCACTGGGAAGATGGGGTATGGGGGTGTCTCTTTTGAGGAGTCCCGCCTCCCTGGCCTTTGGTCAGCTCTGACTCCAACGCTTTACTTGGAAGCAGCCCTGGATCACCTCAGACTCCCTCTCCTCCACCCTCCATCACCCAGGCCCGAGTCCTGAGGGCCCCTCCTGTTCTCCAAGGGTTACCACAAACTCTTCCAGCAGCGACTTTCCTGCTGATGCAGGTCAGAGGTTCCCAAGCTTATTTGACCTCCTGCCCCCTTTTTCGAGAGGCAAAAATATTACTCTGTGCCCGCCGGGCAACTGAAAACTGTTATACCGTATCCCCAAACCCAGGATAAAGTGTAGATGTCTGCCTTTGAAGCCCCTCTGGGGTCTTAGTTCTCTAGTGTGAGCCCTGGCGGCATGGTGGATGACCCATTAGACTGCTCATTGCTAGGTGAGCAGTTCCAAACCACCAGCTGCTCAGCAGGGGAAAGATGAGGCTTCCGCTCCGGGAGAGAGTCATGGTCTCAGAAACCCACAGGGGCAGTTCTGCCCTGTCCGGTAGGGTTGCTGTGAGTCGGAAGAAAGGGGATGGCAGTGAGCAATGGTGCTGTAGCAGAAATGCCAGGGGCGTTGGTAGATGTACTCCAGTAGGCTCCCACTCCCAGCCACCCTGTGGACGGCAGAAACCCTGTGTGGTCCTGAGTCCCTCACAGTTGTTCCACTGAGCCCACTGCTCTGAAGAGAAAGGTGACTGTAGAGAATGAACACCTTCTCTGCCATTGGTAGCACCTGCAAGCACAATATTGCCGAAGAGAATTTACAAAAACAGCGCTACCAGCAAACTCAACCTGGATTCAGGAGAGGACGTGGAATAAGAGAGATCGTTGCGGCTGCTCCCAGAAAGAGGTTTGCGTGTGTTTCCTTGACCACACAAAGGCATTCAACTGTGGGCGTCGTAACGAACTATGGATAGCCTGGAAGAGAATGGAAATTCTAGCACGCTTCATTGTGCTCACGCAGACCGGGTACATGGGTCAAGAGCTGGCTGTGCGAACAAGCAAGGGGAGCCTCGTGGATTAAAATCAGGAAAGGGGTGCATCAGCGTTTCACACGCTTACTGTACACACTGAATCTGTATGCTGAGAATCGTCAGAGACGCTGGAAAGTGTGGCATCCGGACGTATTCACTCCCTGCGGCTGACCTTGCGACAGAGCAGAGGAGTGGCTCAGAGACCCTGAGACCATGAGGCAGAGCAGCAGGCAGTTGGCCCACGGAGGAAGGGGCCGGCGCACGGTGGCTGAAAGGCTAAGGACCACAGAGAGACAGCTGGCAGGTGGCTGAGGAAGAGGTGTGACTGTGGATTCTGATGCTGGCCCTGGGTGACTTGTTAACGCGCCTAATAAACCCCCATCTTTGTGAGTGTCGTCTGTGAGTTGTGTGTGGCCAGGGCAATGGCTCGCGGAGCCCCGGAGAAAAGGGGAGTGCTGCGGGAAGAACGGTTGGGGTGAGAAGAGGGCAAGGCAGCCGGGAGGACGGGACAAGTCTGACTCATCTCTCGCAGTCGGCCTTGGGCACATGCGGAGCTGGATTCTCCTCCCTGGTGCAGCCAGAAGAGGTCAGATTGGCCCCGTGCTGTTGTCACATGTTCATCCTCGTTTCTTCTAACCCTTATCAATCACGCATCGCATGCAGTTGGGCTAGCATGCTTAAGAAAAATTTATAGGCCATCAAGAGTCACAAGACACCAGGAGTGCATACAAGAAGAATTCTCTAGGACATAAGCTTTCTAACCGACCCCTCCTTATCCACTGCATCCAATGACTGAGAGGGTTGGAGGGATAGGTTGGCTCCAAGCAGCGTTCCAATAGTCATTCACATTCCACTTTCCTGCTGAACCCTTGGGAACCGTCAAAACATACGATAATTAATGTACAGCAAGACTGACTCGTTAAACGAGGCTGGCTCGCATAAAAAAGGGCTGCAATCCTGCCCTTGGCTCACTGCTAAGGGGACCCACAGGATCAGTGCTTGAGTCAGGTGCGCCTCAGCCATCGACATAACGCTTTTGCTGTTTAACCCTCTACAGGGGGGTCTTTTGCAGTAGAGAGGAAGGAGCCCTAGTGGCATGTGGCTATGCAACTGCAAGGTCAGCAGTTTGAAGCCACCAGCTGCTCCTCAAGAGAAAAGAACCAGACTTTCTTCTCCCTTAAAGAGTTGCAGCCTCAGAAACCCAGAGGGGCAATTCCGCCGCCCTGTCCTGTAGGGTCGCTGTGAGTCAGCATCAAATGGACGGCAGGGGATTAGTGAGTTTGGCAGCAAACAACAAACTGATGGGTGGTGGACTACACACAGGACAATGTTTATTGTATAAAACGTGGGACACATACAACGATAGAAGGCCCAAGGAGCAGGGACCTCAGGAGACGGACAGAGAGGAAGCTGTGTTCCTACACAGGTGTTAGTAATGCTTTGTTACCACTGACAGGCAAAATTCACCCTTCCACACTGTGTGACTCGCTGATTTTTAGTGTATTTAGAGTCACACAGCCATCACCACCATCTAAGTTTAGAAAATGCTCAACACCCCAAGAAGAAACCTCACAGGCGTAAGCAGCCCCTCGCCACTCTCCCCTCCCCTGAGCTTTCTGTCTCTACAGAGATGCTTATTGGAGACATTTCATGGAGCTGGAATCCTACAGCACGTCACCTGTGTATCTAACACCTGGCACTTAGCACCGTGTACTCCGGATTTGTCCGCAGTGCAACAGTTATCAGAAAGTGGTCCTCCTCCTATCTACATAGTATTCTATGGGAGCTCTACGCTGTTTAAAAAGATAACCATGTGCTTGTGGTGTGATATTAGGAGTGTAACACATGTACCCCAAGAACCTCGGGGGACAAGATCTTTTTCCTTGCTGCATCTTAAGGTGCTCGGTAACTAGATCTGCTCCCTAATTATTGGTTATGTGCATGCTATTTAGAGAGGAATAGATGGATAGATAGAGAAATAGATATAGTTAGATAAATTGTCATGGGTTGAATTGTGTGTCCATCAAATATGCTGTGTCAACTTGGCTGGGTCACGATTCTCAGTGGTTTGGCAGTTACTTGCTGATGTTGTGTGGCAGTTACGTGGTGTGTTAGACAGAGTTCTCTAGAGAGATAAAACCAAATTCCTGATAATTAAATATATTTATTTATAAAGATAATTAGATATATAACTAGAAATGAACTGTTAAATTATATACAGATAAATATAACAAATGAACAGTTAAATTATAAGCACTACAAATGGCTCAGGGTTGTGAGAGACTAGCAGTCCTTCTCCTCTCTCTGCTGCCAGATCGCCCTCTCTTTATAGAGTGAGGCTATCTCAGCACAGCAGCCAATCACAAGGCAGATCACCAACTGTCAACTGACCACCAGTCCCAACTGCCAGTCCCCAGCTCCAGAGATGCCTTAAAGGGACCTCAACTTACAGAGACACAGTCCACAGTCTAGGCGTCCAACAGGTAGTGTAGCCTATAAATTGAGGCAAAGAACGAGCAAGGTAGCCGCACACTGGTCCGATGATCAAAGAGCAAGAGACAAGAAAGATGAGGCTCACTGAGCCATTATCTCTCCGCCCTTCAGTTAATCCTACTTGTATTTATCAGCCTGGCCGGCATAATAAACTATATCACGTGGTGATCCCCCGTGATACAATCTGGTAAGAAGCCAATAAGAAAGTTAAGAGTGGGATGCAACCCTGTTAATTCCATCACAACCTTGAGTTGTAAGCAGAGTTCCCCAGGGGTGTGGCTTGCCACACCTTTTATCTTATAAGTGATGAGGAGGGAGACGCTAGGAGAGTGAGGGACCTCTGTGCCCCACAAAAGGTGAGCAAGACGCTGAGCATGTCCTTGGGATGCAGGCCCCTGCTCTGGGAAACTCCTAAATTAAAAAAGAAAACAAGCTCACTGCCACTGAGTCGATTCTGACTCATGGCGACCCCATAGGACAGGGCAGAACGGACCCTATGGGTTTCAAAGACTGTAACTCTTTACCTCGGTCTCCCAAGGAGAAATCGGAGATTTCCTGTTGCAGACTTTGCAGTTAGCAGCCCATTGCGTACACCACTGCCTGTAGCCCTCCTAGACCCAGGGATACTGGTACCCAGATGCATGATGGTCTCCAGGGAATGCTGCCCACAGATGTCGAGAGCAGACATCTTCCCTTGGAGCTGACGGAGGGAGAGCCTCCCACTAGCCTCCTAAACTATGAGAGAATAAATTTCTCTTTTTGAAAGGCAACCCCTCACGACATATCTGCTATAACAGCACCGATAACTAAAACATAAATCTGAAACAGAATCACAGCTAGCATTTCGATGTACCATATATACTCGAGTAGACGCCGACCCGAATATCCGCAGAGGCACCCAATTTTACCATAAACTGCATTAAAAATGTGCTGGGAAACTGGGCTTATACTCGAGTATATACGGTATGTCTGTTTCATCCTTCTTCTGGGCATACACTCTTGCAAGTTTAGAATCACGTTGTTGCCGTGCTGTTTGGTAATCAACCTACTGCTGTCAGAGGACTGATTGTCCAGTCACTTTCTCCTGGGCTGCAGCTCTACCTCTGCTTGTGTACTGGCCTCCCTCCTGGAGGGCATGCGGGTGCTTCTCAGTGGGGAGACTGCGAAAGAGCTCAAGTAGAGATTGTTTTGAAAATGATGATGGCAACATATGTACAACTGTGCTCGACACGCTGGATGAATGTTTGGATTGTGATAAGGGATGTCAGAGCCCCCAGTAAAAGTATTAAAAAAACAAAACCCACTGCCATCGAGTCATTGTGACTCTCAGACTGGAAGTCCTGACAGGAGCTGTCAGACAGCCTCCTCTTTCTCCCGCAGTCACTGAGGGGTCTCGACCGCCAACCTCTCCGTTAGCAGCTCAACGCCCACCCACAGCCATCCTTGGACCTGGTGGACTGCATTCCAGGCGGATGGCACGAAGACAGCTAAAACGTGGGCACTGACAGGAGAACGAAGCCTCCCACGGGCCTTCAGAAAGTTAGTGGGAAAGCAGTAGGCAACATTAATGGGATTTCCCCCAGGAACTTTTTGAAGCCCTCGTATGTTTTGGATACCCATAATTTTAACCCTACATGCTTCTTTGATTTCTTGATTTTCGTGTTCTTTGTTGTGGTGGGGGTGGTTAATTTTATGCACTTTGTTCTTGAGGATAAATACAACACAACGTAGACCACGTCAACCGTTGCAACATGTCCCACGGAGTGACACTGGTTACATTCCTGAGTGGTGTCATTGTTCTCACTGTCCTTTTCTGATGTACATGTTGAGCCTTACTGACTTGTCTTGTTTGCCAGAGCCTCGGTCAAGACCAACCCAGAAAGCCTCACCTGCAGCTCGTTGGGCAGGGAGGCCCGCCCCTCCATCACCACTGCCCAGCTGAGAAGAAAGTGGAAGCAAAGAAGAATCTCAAGAGTCTGATGACAGGGGCTCTGTGTTTGTCTTGTTTTGACGTATGCCCTTTTGCAGCATGTTCTGGAAGAAGCTGAACCCTTTACTAGAAAGAGGTGTGCACCTGTAAAAAGTTTAATTGGCAAAAAGTGGTGCCATAGAAACTTCAGGACAACAGCAAAGAGGAGCTGCCAAGACTGTTTCAAGCCCCAAACCTGGAATGTGGTTTCTTGGTTTGGAGATTTAGGGTCATGGTTTCATGGGACACCCCAGTTCACTG
Organism: Echinops telfairi; assembly: GCF_000313985.2. Classification (NCBI taxonomy): domain Eukaryota; kingdom Metazoa; phylum Chordata; class Mammalia; order Afrosoricida; family Tenrecidae; genus Echinops; species Echinops telfairi. Next base: position 5,335,059 of record NW_022103915.1, read on the forward strand.
GCCTGATGAGGTGTGTGGAAGTTCTGTTCTACCTCCCAGGTTGTTACAGAGGGCCTGGAGTTTCATACACAGGCACAAAACCACCCGAGGCACACCACTGGGCTCCTCTTCAGCTGGAGCAACACAACCTAAAGAGTCCGGAAGAGGAGGAAGATACGGAATGTGTGGCTCGATACCTCTATGAACAACGAATGTCTTGGTGAAGGCATGGATCTTAGCCTGTGTGACGGTCACCTCGTTGTCGTGCAGGATGAGAGCCGAGGCGATGCAGGCGAGCTCAGAGGCAAGGCCGTGGTGTGGAGCGCTGGACTGTGGGGAGTGGTGGCTGGTCTCACCCACCCTTGGCCTCAGCATGGTAACAGCAGTTGGGGAAAGGGTGCCCTTTATTGACAGGAATTATAGCAATCAATACTGCAACCCTGCCCTTAATCCATCACGATTCACCTCTCCGTACCCTTACCCTGTCTTTTTAAATCTATATACGAGGGCATACCATATTTGTTCTTTGGACACCCTGGGAGACATAGCGGCTGACAAGACACATGGACCCACCCTGATGCAACCAGACCTCTGAAACTGGAGAAGCCATGCAGAGACTTCTGCCAGCGCTGATGTTTCCAATGCCACTGGATCCAGAGACTTTCTACCCACTGGCCTGTGATCTTCTGCATTCGGCGTCATTGCATGTGTTTTGCGAGTCTGAAGAGGAATTTATAGATTGGCATCAGACATATGGGCTAATATCAGACTTATGGACTTGATCTAGACTGGGCTGGGATGTTTTCTCAATGCTCAATTACCCTTTATATAAAACTCTCTTATCTAAAAAAATCTGTTTGTTCTTTGGTGATTGATTGAGTTCACATTATGCTGAGCGTAATGTCTTCTAGACCCATCCACATTGTGGCAAGGTCCCAAGCCTGGGTTTCTCCTGCTGGCAGAGTAACAGTCCATGGTACCCGAGACCCACACGCGGTTTATCCATTCATCTGTTGACCGGCATTCAGCTTATTTCCATCTTTCGGCTGCTACGAAGAGTGCTCTGTGGGGTTGATGGACAAGTCTCCTTGTCAGTCCCGGCTTTCAAATCTTTTGGGTATATATTGGAGGGATGGAATTGCTGGTAGTTTGATCATCATGCTGGGCCAGTGAAAAAGAGGAAGACCCCCCAATGGCATGGGAGACGTGGTGGCTGCAGCAATGGCGCGAACATTAACACTTTTGAGGATGGCGCAAGACGTGGCCACGTTGCATTCTGTTGCCCTTGGGGTTGCTTGGAGGTGGAACCGACTGGAGGCCACTAACAACAACAATAGTAGTTCTACTTTTCGTCTGTGGAGGAACCACCCCAACTGGACGGATAAGGGTTCGTTTCTCCACATTCTCGCCAACATTTGCTATTTTCTAAATTAGTTGCTTTCGTTTTTTAAATCTCGGCCGTCCCCGAGGGCGAAGAATCCTGTCACATCACGGTTTTGATTCTAATCCTGGCTAATGGTACTGGACAGCTGCCCACGTGTCTCGTGGCCATCTGAAAGTCCTCTTCAGTGGCGTGTCTACTGAAGCCCTTTGCCCATTTCACGACGGGATCGTTGAGCTTTTCTGTCGTTGTCACGGTTTTACCTGTTTCTTGGTTATTTGGTTCTCGTTGGATACGTGGTTTCTGAAGATATTCTCCCAGGGAGGTTGCAGTCACAGAAACCCACAGGGCCCGTTAGGTCTACCCGGCCCTATCGCGTCCCTGAGTCAGAATCAACTCAATGGCTGTGAGTCTGTTGGAATTGTGTGAAGTCGCCTGTGTCCCCTGCTGGTCTGGTCCCCACCAGGCTGTTCTGATGACTGCAGCTGCCCTGTTCCTTCCCTGTCAACACGGCTTGAGCTACTTGGGCCTTTGTCAACCCAAGTAACATTGAGGCTTAGTCCGCCTATTTCTGTCAAGAAAGCTAATGGGATTTTCACTGCGATTGCCTTGAAGCTATAGATTGCTTTGTTTAGTCTTGGCATCTTAATATGATTTGTCCTGATCCATGAATATATAACCTCCCCTCCCCCCACCCTATTTATTCAAGGCCTTTCATCTCTCGGCAGTTTAATAGTTCTCACGTGTAAGCCCATCAGAGCTGGGTTAGATTTATTTCTATTACTTTATCCCCTTAAACACTGTTGTAAATGGAATCATTCCTCTGGCTCCCTTTAAAGCCCTCTCTTAGCTCTCAACTGTTTCTTATGGCCTTTGGGGGATTTTCTATACAGTGAACCCTCGTTTATCGCGGTTAATCGGTTCTAGACCTACCGTGATAAATGAAATTCCGCGAAGTAGGATTCCTTA
>NW_022103915.1:5338787-5355491 GCF_000313985.2 Echinops telfairi
CGTAGCTCCGATACGTAGCGATGCAGACAGAAGCATGTACAGTATGAGCCAATCAGTGGCAGTAATGACAGAGCATGCACTGTTACGCAAAAACCGCGATAGAGTGAAGCCGCGGAAGTCGAAGCGCGAAGTGGCGAGGGTTCACTGTATATAGGTGAAAAGGTGTTTTTTTTCCCCCAGAAGTAGATCTTCAATGGCCTACTCACCTCTATCCCGAAATAGGCCTTCAATGACCGGTTTTTCAGAAGGAATCTTCAAAGGGCCTTTGGGTGGGCTTGAACCCACAGCCTTTCCGTGAGCAGTCAAGCCCATGAGTGGTTTGCACCATCCATCCAGGCACGCCACAGGGCCACAAGGTATGTGTGTTTTCTCAGCTTTTACCTGGAAGGGTTCTTAAAACCAAGCTCCACTCCATCCTAGCACCCACCTGAGCCCCGCTACACAGGGAGTGCGCTCTCTGCCAACCCCAGCTGGGCCACCCCGGTACAGTCAGGCTGTCTGGCTGCTCGGCTTGACTCCTGGAAACTGAACTGTCCGGCTACATCACTGTCCTTGCCCCTCTGGACTCCAGCGCGTGGCTTCTCTCTCATGGCCGCCTCAGTCACACGCCAACGGCAGCTTCCAGCTTCAGGTATCTGTCTGTACTCGGCCCAAAAGAATTCCAGAAAGTGGGGCTTCTGAAGTGTACACACACACACACACACACACACACACACACGCCATACAGACACAGTCACCTGCCCCCTGCAGGGGTTGCTGGCTGTGGCAAACTTGGAAGCTCCCAAGATGTCCGGCTCCCAGAGGCTGGCCAGTGCAGGGTGGCCCGTCGGTCCTTGGGAAGGCAGTGACAGCAAAGGCTGATGCGGCTGTGCTCAGCTCTAGGGGTGCCGCCCCGTGCTGTGATGTCTGGCAAAGGCGCATGTCTGAAAGGGCTGCCTTGCCCGAGGCTGGCGTCTCTGGAAGGGGGACCGGAGAAGCCCCCTGGAGTGGTTACTCCACACAGGTGAGCGGGAGGTGGCAGACAAGGCAAGGGGAAGCTGCCTTTGCACTGATGCCCTGGCTACGGTGAGACTTTTGCACCATGTGAATGCGTGACCTACCTTGTCAGTTTTTGGGTTTTTTTAATTTGCTAATTTTATATTCTTTTCTTTTTTAAAGACAACAGGATGGCACGCTTTTCAGACCAGCTTTCAACTCCACACTAGGTCTCCTACCAGCGGCCCCTGGCCTCTGCGCTCCAGAGACACCTTTCCAGTCTCAGACCAGCGAGAGCCCTGGAAATGCACCCCCAGCCCCATGACTTCACCACACTGTCATTTCTTAAGCACCCCGTTGCCCATTTTCACCTCGGTCTTTCTTCCTGCCCAATCACTGGGCCCTCACACAAGTGACCCTCAGATGCCCCCGAGCAGCCGCCTCATCTTCAAATGTGTTTCACTTCCCCAGCCTCTCTGGTGGTGGTTTCCCAAGGGCCAAGGCCCCCATTCTGGTCCCCAGTGCCTTCCTGTTCCCTCAGCCCTGTCCTGCATACAGTGAAGTCCTCCCAACCAGCCAGCACCACCTCCAGGAAGTTCCCCCCCCCCCCCAGGTAGCATTGGTTCCAGGCTCCAGGAGGCAGGCCCCACCAGCACCCACTCAGCAACTCAGCCCTTGACCAACCCCTACCTGGTCGATGCTGGCTCCCAGGGCAAAATTGGTTTGGTTTGAGTGATGGCTGAGCTATCAACACAAGTGTTCCAAAAAAGAAGTGCCCCTTCCAAGGGCACGGGATGGTCCTCCTGCATGGTCATCATCACTCAGCAACTTGACTTCTGAGCAGACCCCTGGGGCCCTGGGACTCCCTGCCTCCAGCCGTTACCACCCTTGAGGTCAGAGGGAAAGCAAGGACCCACCCTCAGGTGCCTCACCTGTGTACCAAGTGCCTGGAGAATTACCTGCTAGATAGTATGCAAGCCTCAGGGTGCCAAGCCCGAGCCTGGGCCACAGCAGGGCCAAGTCAGCGCTCAGGAGGCCTGAGGCAGCTTGGGAGGGGGAACCTACCAGGAACCTGCTGGCCACTCATTTGCTCTTGCATACAATCACTCATTCTACAAACACCCACTGAGCCCTGGAGACCTGCAGGTGTTGCTGCCTTAGCCTGGCTTGGTGCATCCAAGAGCCAAGCCTGGACATGGGCCTAGGGACAGGTATGCTCTGCGCAGGGCTGGAGGGGTCCCATGGAGGGGCAGAGATGCCCATGCTGGGGCGGGGCAGGACAATGTGAGGTGTGAGCCAGGGCAGCTTCCCTTAGAAATAGACCACCCCTTGCTCAGGCTTCTCGGCACCCCTCACCCCTTCCTCCCTGCGCCTCTGCTCTGCGGGAGAGAAGGCCTGGCGGGCTGCTCCTTTAAAGATGGGACAGCTCAGGAAACCCTGCCAGGCTGCAGTCAGAGCCCACCACAGAGCACCCAGTGACACCACCACCTGAAGCAGGGTCCATGAGGAGAACATGGGGGCAGGTGGGGACATTTGCATCCTTATCTCCACCGCTGCATCCATCGGAGAATAGAAGTCCTGGTGGTGTAGTGGTTAAGTGTCAGTAGTTCGCAGGGTCAGTAGTTTGAAACCACCAGCCGCTCCATGGGAGAAAGCCGAGGTTTTCTACTCCCATGAAGGGCTAGTCTTGGGAACTCACCGGGGCAGTGGAATGGACTTGGTAGCGGTGAGTTTGGTTTGGTTTTCTACCAGTGAGGCAGGGCAGTGCCAGCAGCCCCAGGCCTGTCCCTGATGGGTGCCCCGGAGGCTGGCGGGATGGCTCTTGCTGTTCTATGCATCGCTACTTTATAGTTAGGGTGAAGCTCTGCATTTTGTGTGTGAAATAAAAGACACTACTATATTATGAGAGTTTATTCATCTTACTCATTGCATATCTATACAGCCGGGCTCCTTCATGACCCCTTCTTTATATAAAAGTACTATTTTGACATGGGGTTCGTAGGCTTCCCCAGTCAGCCTCCACTCTCTGAGGCTTAGAAAGGCGAGCTGTCTGTCCGAGAGGGCAGGGTCATGGGAGGCTGTGTCCTCTTAGACAGGGGCTGATGGGTGTGTGGGGGGGGGGGAGAGGTGCACGGGGGGGGGGGGGGGGGGGGGGGGGGGGGGGGGGGGGGGGGGGGGGGGGGGGGGGGGGGGGGGGGGGGGGGTGCACTGAGCAATCTAAAAGGAGGAGCAGGGGTCTGCGTGTCTCCCGTGCCCCGAACAGTAGCCCCGGAGGCACTGGCCGGCCCTTACATTGCTAATGAGCCCCACTCCAAGCCCTGCCCAGAGCTGCCAAGTTCACACCTGCAAGGGCTTGGCGTGTCCTACCCTTGCTGTTCTCGCTGCAGATGTCAAGGCCAGGGACCGTGGGGACGTGGTCTTCAGGGCCACCTGCCTCCCCCATGCTCTGACAGGTGGCCTTGTGGAGGCTCGGTGCCCTCTTGGAAGGAGAGCAGGAGTCAAGTATGTATGCCCTTTGGATCTAGGCCCCTGCATTGAGAACCTCCTGGGCCCAGGACCCAGGGAGAGCACTGTGCCACCAAGGCGAGAAGTGGCAGCAAGGATGGCGGCAGCAAAACCAGGAGACCAGCACGAGATGGTGCAGTGGGCTTCCTGGCCTTATGTTGCAATGTGCCAACCCCTAGGAGCAAGAGAGCTGAGCACCTTCGGGCCACAACTTCTGGTGGGGTGCCCCTAGGTACTTACTGGTGGAGCTAAAAGGGTTTCTGATGCTTTCCAAAGCAGGGCAGAGGCTCACGGGCCAGAGAGACCTCTCTGGGCTCATAAGAGGCTGTCCTGATTGAAGAACTGTATCATTGAGTTGCTCTGGATCTGGATTCTGTTACCTCTCCAGTAAACCTCATCGCTGTGATTATGGTCCTTGAGTTCCGTGTGGCCAGTGCAACCAAGAGTCACCATTGAACCCGGCAGAGAAGCGTAGTGCACCACACGGGAGGGATGGCTGGTGTCAGGAAGGGTCAAAAGTGGGAGAAGGAGGTATAGAAGAACACCGTTATCCTTCACTGCGTTTTCCCATGAGCTTTTGGAAGCCCTCTAGTACAGACCTGCTGTCTTGGATTACTCAATTGAGCAGAGAATATTCTAGTCTCAGAGAAACCCGGGGTCACAGGAGGGAGGCGGACTTCCTGGAGGAGGTGTCAGCTGCAGAAGTCTAGTCTGGCAGCCTCCTGTAGCTACCCTCAGCCTTGCACCAGCTGAGCGGGGCCTGGAGGGAGAGGAGGTCGGGCCGGCCGCTAGACGGGAACCTAGGGAATTTGGGTATTCATAGAGGATGGTGGGGGCCTTGCCAGAGATGTTTGTCCAGAGCAGGGAGACAGGACATGTTCTGGGTCAGGAGAAAGTTGGGATCAAGGTGGAGCTCTGATGGGAGTATTCGATGAGGGGGAAGTGTGAGGCAGGGTCCCCTTGGGGTGTTGTAATGGCTCAGGGGGAGGCGGTGTGGTCTGGAAGGAAGGGGCAGCACTGATATTTACTCAAGAGCTAAAGTTTTCCCTGGGGAAAACCCCAGGCCTGGATGGCTTCTCCTGGGAGTTCTAGAAGCATTCGGGGAAGAGCATAGGAAAGGAGGGGGCTGCCCAACTTATTCTGTGGGGCCATCAGCCTGGATGGGGTCAAAACCCACAGGAAGCACTCAGGGTCTCCTCCCCGAGGAAAAATCGCTGTCAAACCCGGTGCCTGTAAGGAATAGGAGCAACATTTCGTAAGAGCACCACACCGGTGTGCCAGGCTGTTCCTGGGCCTGCAAGCTCACCAGCCCAGGAGCACTGGGCACACGCTCTCAATTCAGTGGGACAGGAGACATCCCGCCAGCCTCAATCTGACTGTAGATAAAGGCCAGTGTCCACCCCCTCCTGAGCGCAGCCTGGCAACCGGGCTGGAAGGGGCCTTCCCTCTCTGATGAAGGGTGACTCCACAGACCCCACCACAAGCATGCTACAGAAAAGGTAAGCATGGAGACTCGGGGGCTTCCCCCTTCAGAAAGAGACCACCGCCAAGATGGTACCTCTTGCCATTCCCAGCAGGGCTCTGACGCACTGGAGGACCCAGCAGGGCAGCAAGGCAAGAAAGCAAAGGGGGATCAGGATTAGAAAGGAAGGAAGGAAACCAGCATTATGTTGAACGGACCCAAACCCCAACTCACTGCCATTAAGTGGGCGTGACTCCTAGCACCTCCACAGGACAGGGTAGAACGGCCCTGTGATTCCCAAGACTGTAATTCTTCACGGGGCTAGAAAGTCTTGTCTTTCTCCTAAAGAGACGAGCAGGCCCACCTCACCCCACCCCACTGCCATGGGGTCAGTGCTGACGCATGGCGAGCCCCTGTGGGTCTCCAGGACTAACGGTTGGAGAGCGTAGAAGGTTCAGTCTTTCTCCCGTGGAGCTATTGGTGGTCTTGAACTGCTGGCCTTGACTCCACAGCAGTGGGCTTTTTGCTTTGCTTCGGCCTGTGCATGTCGCCACACCCCTTTGAGAGCTAAATTGGACAATCTTGTACTAGCAGTTATGAAACGGCCCCTCTGTTTTGGCCTGGTACCTGTTCCCCTGGACACGATCCAAAGGAGAAAACACAAGATAGTCATCGCCGAGTTACTTGTGAAGCTGAAGACAGAAAAACCGACACAAAAAGTAAACTCGGGCTCTGGCCGTGGCTCTGTGCTCTGGGACCCGCCTCCCCACTGGGAGGGAGCTGTGCCTGGCCCCCCCCACGCCGCCCCCCTGCCTCCTCACAGCACTTCTTCATTCAGCGGCCAGCAGCTGTAGGGTTGGCTTCGACTCGCTGCGACTCCATGTGTGTGGTTGGTGTGTGTGTATGTGTGTGTGTGTGTGCCAGGGCGGCACTCTGCTCCTCACCGGCTTCTGCAAGTGGATGCTTGGGCCACAAGTGGATCACCGGGCCTTGCTTCCCAGGTGCCTCTGGGTGGATTCCAACCACCTACCTCGTGCTGAGCAACTGACTGCGTGTGCCACCAGATCCCAAACGCAGGACCCAGTGCTACGGGGTGCACATGGACAGCAGTGTAGAATTGCCCCACAGGGGTTCTTTCCTAAGCAGTCATCTGCCATATCCATCTTCCTCCCAACAGCCGGCCTTTTGGTTGGCAGCCGAGCGCTGTGACCACCGCCACGCGGTCCATTCCGATCTCAGAGCCTCTGGCACAGGGTAGAACTACCCTTGCAGGTTTCCAGAGGGTCCGTCTGTATGGGAGCACACAGCCTTCTCTTTCTCTCTTGGAGCAGCTGGTGTGTGTGAGGAGTCACCAGTCAATTCCAGGTGACTCTCTTCTTCTCCAGAGGCTGTCTAGGCTAGGCCACCAACCTTGGTGCCCTTGAAGCCATGCCCTTGACACCCCCGCCCCCCATCCAGTCTGTCCTCAGCCTCCCGAGCCACTGCTGCACCATCAGCCAGCCCTTGCCCCTTCAAGGGTCGCTGTGCCTTCGCGTCAACCCCATGGTAGACGGTGCATTGGTTTACCTTTTTTAAAATCATTTTATAGGGGGCTCATACAACTCTCTTCACAATCCATACATACACCAATTGTGTAAAGCACATTTGTACAGTTGTTGCCCTCGTCATTCTCAAAACATTTGCTCTCCACTTAAGTCCGTGGCATCAGCTTCTCATTTTTCCCCCCTCCCTCATGAACCCTTGATAATTTATAAATTATTGTCATATCTTACACTGTCTGATACCTCCCTTCACCCACTTTTCTGTTGTCCATCCCCCAGGGAGGCTATATGTAGATCCTTGTAATTGGTTCCCCCTTTCTACCCCATGCTCCCTCTACTCTCCCGGTATCGCCACTCTCACCATTGGTCCTGAAGGGATCATCTGTCTGGATTCCCTGTGGTTCCAGTTCCTGTCTGTACCAGTGTCCATCCTCTGGTCTAGCCAGATTTGTAAGGTAGAATTGGGATCATGATAGTGGTGGAGGGAGGAAGCATTTAGGAACTAGAGGAAAGTTGTATGTTTCATCGTTGCTACACTGCACCCTTTTTACATCTCTGTGCATGCCGATTGCCAAGACTTTCTCCGGAGGGTCCACCCTCAGCCTCTGGATTCACCGGGGAGCGCTTAAGCACTGTGCCATCAGGGCTCCTTCCACTTCTCTTGGCTACACCTTACACTGGCTCGAAGCTGGAGGCTCAGCTCGCAGGCCCGGCCCCATACTGGCCGTGTGGCCATGGACCGGTGGCCCCGATGGGGTCAGCAGGCTGAGGAGACATGAAGTGCCTGAGCTGGGTGGCCAGGCTCCAGGAGGGCCATCTAGTGAGATGCCCAGCTCCTCTGCGGAGGCACACAGCAGGGCGGGAAGGGCCGGCCGGGCACGCTGCAGTCACACCACTGGACCTCAGGAGGCCTTGGGCGCGCCCCACGGGGCGGGGATGGTGATACCTTTACAACACAAAGTCAGAACAAGGCCCCTCTGCTCGGGTTTCCACCTGGACCGTTTCTCTCGCTTACAGCAGTGTCTCAGGAGCAGGTGGGGGTCTGAGCACCAGGAGCGGTCCTCAGCAGAACCCTCTTGATGTGGCTGATGTGGTGCACAGGGCTGCCACACAGCAGGCATGCAGTCCAGCAGCTGGCTGCTCGGCTGGGCGCTCAAGATGACAGGCCGGGCCACTCCTCTCCCGCCCTGGACCTTGCTCCTTGGCCGGAACTCAGGAATGGGAAGTCCCCTGCTGACGGGAGGGGTGTGGACTAGCTGTGGCGATGCCCCCAAAGAAGCAAACCAGCTTCACTCAGTGCCGGGAGGTCAACTAGGTCCTAGCCACCCTCTGGGGAGAGGAGAATGTCCCCTCCCTGGGTTTCCAAGGCGGAAACAGATGTCTCAGCTTTCCCCTGGTGGGTTTGAACCACTGACCTTGCAGTTTGCTATTGAGCGCTCAACCGCCATGCCACCAGGACGCCTTCCCACGAAGATCACAGCTCAGAGAACCCCACGAGGCCGAGTCCAAAAAAACAACAACAAACCAACATCAGGCCAGACTCACAGAGGCCCGAGGCTGCTAGTCTTTCTGGGAGACGCCAGCCTCATCAGAGCGCTGCGCAGGAGCCCACCGCCCCTCCAGGGCTGCTGAACCCCAATACCAAAAAGATCCATGCCCACCACCATCGGGCCTGTTCCCACTCAGCTCACCGCTTAACCCCAGCACCACCAGGGCTCCTGGACACTATGAAAACCAAAAAACTCACCACCATCATGTTGATTTTACTCCGCCCAATGATCAACCACTGCGCTACCAGGTCCCTGAACAACAGTCATTCAAACTCCCGACCGCTGAGTCAGTACTGACTCTTACCGACCTTACAGGACAGGTTAGAACTGCCCCTGTGGGTTTCCCAGCTCACAGCCAGACTTAACCACTATGGCATCAGGGGTCCCTTGACCAACAATAAAAAATAAAAACACAAAATCTTTACTGCCATCAAGTCCCTGCTGACTCAGTGGCCCCAGAGGTTTCCGAGGCTGTAACGGTTTACAGGAGTCGAAAACCCGGTCTTATGCCCTGGGCGCTGCTGTCAGCTTCAAACCACAGACCACTCTGATTGCAGCCAACGCTGAACCGCTCCTCCACCGGGGGTTCCTTTTGAGCAACAATAGAAGCCATCAATTAGACACTTGGATGGGTGGGGGAGTCAAAAGGACTACCATTATAGGCTGCTCCATACATACTGGTTAAGGACCTCAGGCCCAGGGCTCTGAAGCCCCACCCAGCAGGGAACCAGCAGGTTGCCCAGCCCTGGGGCAATTTAAAGCCCCAAGCCAGTGGTCCCGACACTTCCTCTTCTGCCTGCTGGGCCATCAACTCCCTGTGTCTTCATCACAAAAGCAAAGGTCATTCCGGATCAGACAGGCTGGGAAGGATCCTCCGCCTTGCCTTCACCTTGCCAATCCCCAGATGGCACTGACGTGCTGTGTCCAAGCTGATTGGGACTTCCAGCCTTTGAATGCCTGCGTGATCTGTTTTGCCCATGAGGTTAACTGAGAAATCGGTCCTGTTGGGGCTGGGGCCCTTACACCCCGATCTATAGCCAGCCAAGAACTCAAAAACCAATCTCACTGCCAACGAGTTGATTCCAACATGGCGGCCCTATGGGACAGGACAGAATTGCCACGATGGGTTTCTGAGACTGTCAGGCTTGACAGGAGTAAAAAGCCCATCTTTCTCCCTTGTAGCAGCTGGTGGTTTCCACCCTCAACTCATTAACCATCCAATCCATCCCCCCTAGGCCACCAGGATCTCTAGGGCTAACTAAAGAGTCTCTTAATTCTACCCAGCAAATTAGTTTAAGGCTTGGAGCTTGGTCAGTTTAAGCCCCCACTGCCACCAATCCGACACCCACTGCCACCAATTCCAACTCACAGTGATCCTGCAGGGCAGAGCAGCATTAATTGCTCCCTAGGATTTCTGAAACTGTAAATCGTTACAGGAGCAGACAGCCTCATAGTTCTCCCAAAGAGCAGCTGGTGGGTTCAAACTGCTGACCTTCCACATCACAGCAACCTGACGTGGAAACAAACCACTGTGCCACGAGGGCCCAGGCCCAGGCAAAGGTGGTGAGGGAAGCTGCAGGTGGAGTTGAAAGCGAGAAGCGGGGACACCAATTCGCTTGTTGTACTCGCTTCCCTGGGCCCTGGGGCGGCACACAAGGCTCGGCTGCTAAGTAGAGAACTGGCGGATCGCCTACAGAGAGTGCCACTAGGGCCCTGGAGGACTCCACTTCATTCACACTAGACACAGGAGACAGATCACGGTTCGGAGGCTACTCCCCCGCCTGCCATGAGTGCTGCCACAGCCGTCACCAGTTGGGGGGTGGGAGGGGCGCTTTGTGCTCAGATCTCACACATGCTCAGAATTCAAAAGCCAAGTTTCAGCTCCAATTCTTCGTTCTGCCCCTGCCTCACGACATGTCAATACGGGAGAGTGGAGCTGTGCCCCATCGCTAAGGTGACCAGACGCCCGCTTTTGGCGGGACAGTCCCGATTTTTGGCGTTTTAAAAGAGTCCCAATTTTTGGAGAGAATGCACGACAAGCTAGGGAATGGTCTATTTGGTCCATACAGACCAAATTTTTAATCAAGAACACCCCCACCCCCGTCAATGGCGTCCTGCTTTAAGTCTGGTCACCTTATTGCGCTTACGGGGCTGCTTCTTGAGACCACCAGAGGTGGTCTTCATCCCGAGGGGCCTCTGCCCCAGATCAGCAGTGCTGACCACATGTGCGCCTTCAAGATTCTTCCTCCATGCCCACCTATTGGCACAAATGTACCCATGGTGCTCTGGGTGGGCTTCTCAAAATACAAGTGGACCCTGCTTTCTGAATTTCCATCTTCTCACATCAGTTGGTAGCATCCTTGAGTGCTCCCTTTAGTGGCCACAATACTGGTCCACATGCCGGCTACCCTCCTCTCTGGAAGGGTGTCCCCTTAGCTTCCCGCCTTATTTCCAGCCGCTCGAAAGCCTTGGTCCTCAGCCAGCGGGGTTGCCAGCTCCAAGCAGGTGTGGAGTTCCTATTCGGATAGGTTCTCGTTCTGTGTCCCAAGCAGGCTTCCCACCTCAGGGGAGATGGCAATCTGGTGGGGAAGCAGTATCCCACACGGGAAAGCTTTTCCTGAGGAAAGGCCAGGAGGGCCCAGCTCGTTCTGCTGAGGGGAGGAGGGAAGAGGTGCCCTAAGGCCCGCCTGGTGGAGGGTGGTCACTGCAGAATCAGCACCCAGGATGAGCCGGCAGAGGAGCTCCAGCCCCTCCACCCGCACCCCCCAAACCACACTAAACCTGCCCCAAGGCATCTCTCGATGCAAATTCCTCCCATTTCTTCCACCTTCAGGGAGAGGCTCCCACCGACTTGCTGAATGTTGGGCGTGGCGTGGCCACCACATGGCGGTATTGAGCACGGATGGCGTTGCTTTTTGGTCTTCTGTGTAGTTCACTGGGGGGAACATATGGGTAAGTCCAACATCACACAGTAAATCCCAGCGAGGTATGCAGGTGGTGAGAAGCTGAGAACTGACTCCTTAAGGATACAGGAGGTAGGTAGCGAACGCGAATTCTGTTAACTACTTCACTACCACCAGGTGTTGGTTTAAATGGGAAACCACCTTCTGGCCCGTTTTCCCTTCTCAAGGGACATACAGCATTTGGGAGATGTGACACAGAGCCGCACAAAGGAAATCGGCGTCCTGCAGCTTCTCCGTGTGTGGGCCCAGTTGTTTGTTCTGATTCTGAAATACACGTGTGATTAAGACACAGAAAGAAGGTCGAAGAAGGTTTACCCACAATGCTCGTTCCCGGAAACAAACCGTTTATGTCTTGACATCTGTAATTTCCAATTCTTTCCCATCTTTCCCCCCCAAAATAGTCAGATCATTTCACATACAAAACAGCCTTCAACTTCACCTACTCTTTTACACGGTATTTTCCATGTTATTAAAGTCGTTTACAGGGAGGGTGGAGGGAGAATGGGTAGGAAAGAGGGAACCAATTGCATGGAACTGTGTGTGGCCTCCTCCCTGGGGGATGGACAATCGAAAAGTGGATGAAGGGAGAAGTCGGACAGGGCAAGATATGACAAAATACCCATTTGTAAACTATCAAGGGCTCATGCGGGAGGGGGGAGAGGGAAGGGAGGGGAAAAATGAGGACCTAATGTCGGGGGTTTAAATGGAGAGAAAATGTTTTGAGAAACGATGTACAGATGCGCTTTACACAATTGATGTGTGTATGGATTGGGATAACAGTTGTATGAGCCCCTAATAAAATGTTAAAAAAAACAAAAAAAAAAACAACAACAACAACAAAAAAGTCGTTTACATACACAACGCCCAAACCACCCAGCCTCTTGTTTCACAGCATGCATTACCGTAGTGGAGTTCCGCTGCTGGACGTGGCTACCTGCCATCAGGCAGGGTCAGACTGGACGGGCTCCAGGCTCTCATTTAGCAAGTTTTACACCGGGGAAGCTAAGTCTGCAAAGGCGGAAGAGATGTGTGCAAACACATCTAAAGCCCTCTCATCCTCTTGCAACACACAGCACTGCTCCTGGCTAACTATTCAAACAGACCTCAATCGAGGGCAATTATCCCTACAGGAAATGGCCTTCTAGAAGGGTTCCTTCTTTGTAGTGCTGGTTGTTGTAACAGGGTTTTAGGTGTAGCAAAGAACTGAAGTGCCGGCCCACTCCTGAGAGGGCGGGATGGGAGACTGTGGGCTTCACGCCAGCAGTCAATCGCCCCAGCTTTCCCAGGGCTCCCTGAGCACCCTCTCCCTCTCTTGAATATGCTTTGAGAAAGGATAGCACTTCTGTGAAGTTTGGGGGCAAACAACACTCTTTTCTTCACATTACAGACCAAATCCCAAACTGGTGATGCTTTCGTTGTTTGTAATGAATTTTCTAGGTTTCTATCTAATCTTGCAATCGTGGAAATGTATCTCACCAAAAACTCTTAAGGACAAGCAAGCTAAGCGTCCAAGTTCTCAGGGAGCATGGTTATTGCAAGGCTCCGACGACCCACCCTGCTTCTCCCTACTTTTACCTAGCATTTAGGGTGTTCTGGGTCCTGAGTGCTCAGAACCATGGAAAGAAGCTGGGACATGCCGCCCCACCGCTGTCACCTGCGTACGCAAGTGTGCGTCCCATCTCGTCACAAGGGGTGGCCTTAACGGACTTCTTTCCCCAAAAGGCTAGTTCCGGGGCCGAGCCTGACTCAGCTCCTGCAGCCCAGCACTTCTCCTCCCTCGTTTCTGGACACAGCAGTCTCCCCTCCATCCCGTTTGCTCCCGTGTCCGATCTCCTCTTCTTGTAGCGCCAAACACATGGTTTGCAGCCTCGGGTAGGAAGGTCCTGATGGCAAGATATATTCTGAGGGTGCTACAATCCGATCTTAACAGCTTCCAGCCTAATGACAAAGAGCTGGCCACAAGCAGTGAGTGAGGATTACCGTGTGCTCTGAGGGAACGGACACCGGGAGGTAAGTCCTGCAGACTGGGACCCAGGGAGCGGTGAGGGAGGGCTGCCGTGTGTCCTGAGGCACCCTCAGGGTGCCTAGGTCTAGGGCTGGAAGGAGAGGTCTGTGGATACGTGGAAGGTGTTCCAGAAGACGCAGAGGGATCTGTCCAAGGAGATGTCTGTGAGGCTGGCACAGGGGGTGGGGGGTGGTAGGGGCGGCACGGTGGGAGAAACACAAAGATGAGGATTTATTTAGCTCTTATTACATGTCAAGGGAGAATCGCACATCATTTCAACCCAAACTTCAAAAAAACCTGAAGAGCAATACGTTTTCCTTCCAGGTGGTGAAACTGGTGCCTAGAGATTAAAAGACTCACCTAGCATCACATGGCCAGTGGGTGGTGCAAACATTCAAGTCCAGGTCTGCCTGATGTTACCTGTATTCCTTCTGTCCTGCCTGGTTTCCTTTGAGCCGTACGCAGCAGTCACTGCATGGCTGTCCCTGAGCTGGCCCTTGTTTTCTCTAGGGACAAGCGGCGAGCGAGTCACTGTCCCCACCCTCAAAAGTGGCGTCTGGGAAGGAGGAGAGCGGGATCAGACAACGGAGAATCACCTGGACTGCAGCTGCAGACCCGCTTCCCCGGGGAGTGCCAAGGAGGGGCCCAGCTCGGGCTGGCTGGGCACACAGACACAGGTCACCAGCGCCACCTGAAACCGACTGTGAATCTCAGCGCTCAGAGAGATGGAAACCGTACTACAGACTTGGCAAATCTCTTTAAGAGAGACGTGAAACAGCAAATGGCTAACTGGCCAGCATGTGGCTCCTCCTCTCTGCTAACGCCCCACATGGGTGCATAACCTCCCAGTAACCACGTGCTGCCAGGTGCCAGGTGGAAGTGGATGGCCAGGGCAAAAGTGAAGGTGAGGGAGGTGGCACGCAGAGCCACTCCCTGCTCTGAGAACAGCGTCTGCTCCCCAGGCCGGCAGCCGGTCTCTCGTGACTGTGGAGGCCTACCTGCTCCGGAGCTAGCACTGCTGTGCCGGTTTTACAGCTGGGGAAATTAACGGTCACCAGGTTACAAGGTGCTTCTGGGGGTGGGTGACACAGTTGATAGCCTAGACAGCCGGACTGGGACCTGGAGCTGCGTTTTTATGGCTCCAGAGTCTGCCCTTTCCAGAACCCACATTGCTGCCTCGCTAAGCACGGTGCCAGCTGGTCCTTTCCAAGTCCTGGAGCGCTATAACCACGCGCCACCTTCATCCCCGTGCAGTGGGGACTTGGAACGGAGGTCGGCCCAGCAGGGTCAGTGGAAGATTTTCAGAGGCTAAACATAGCTTTTCTATAGACTCCGCGCTGTGGGCTTACCCTCCATACTTGCAAATTTATCCTGATCTAATTTAAACTACTTTCTTTCCACACAAAAATCAGCCAAGAAAGAGAGAGAGAGAGGGGGCGGGGGTTGAATGAGGGAGAGACAGGAAGAAAGGGAGGCAAGAGGGGGTGGGCGCGAGCTTGCTTTACTGTCAAACAGTGGACTGAGCACCCCACATTCTGGCCAGTGGCCTAGCAGGTTTAACATTCTCAAGCCTCGGCTGAAGCATCCCTTCCTGAGGAGATGGCGAGGTCAGGCCCTCCTGTTCCCTAGTGGTCCACTTCTAACAAAACACACTGCCATCCAGTCCATTCTGACGCACCGCGACCCTGCAGGACAGGCGTGAACTGCCCCGTGGGTTTCCGAGGCCGTACTTCTGGGAGTGGGAAAACCTCTCCCTGCCATCTAGTCCATGCTGACTCACAGTGACCCCTGTGGGATTCCGAGACTAACTGTTGACGGAGTAGAAAGCCCAGTCTTTCTCCCTAGGAGCAACTGATGGTTTTGAACTGCTGACTATGTGATGAGAAGCCCAACTCATAACCCACTGTCCTCTGCCTCAGGCGGTCCAGCAGTTCACAGTGGGACTTTCTCGATATCTTTTGGGGTGTTACAGCTGGGCTCACCTAATCCCCCTGGGGTGCTACTCAAACCAACGGCACACCTGGCTGGGAAACGGCAGACCACTCACTCTCCCAGGGTGGCTGCTGAGAAGGCTCGCCTATCTCCCAGACCACAACAGGCCACCACCCCGTCCTCTCCACCCTGCTGCCCCGTGGCCTCACCGGCAGATAAGTCAGCTCCTTGCATCTTTGATCCCCAGGAGGTGTGGCTACCAAAATAACCGGGGACTGGCCAACGAACTTTCCATTCATTCTGCTCGAGGCAGAGGTAAGCAGCGGCCAGTTTATTACTTCAGAGTTTTAACTTTCCTTTAGTTAAGGAGGACTCCTGGTGGGACAATGCTTACACGTTGGGCTACTACCCACAAATTCAGCCGTTTGAAACCATCTGCCACTCTGCAGGAGAAAGGTGAGGCTTTCTACTCAACCTGTAGTCACAGCCTTGGAAGCCCGCAGGCGCACTTCCTCCCCGTTCTCCTACACTGCTACGAGTTGGAATCCACTGGATGACATTGAGTTTGAATTTTTTTTTTTTTTTAGTATATTTATGGGCAGTAACTCAATTCACTTTGTGATAAACTGCTTAGCCTCAGAAAAAAAAATTTTTGTCTAAGACCTTATGAGAGTAAAGTGCAGAAAAGAAAATGTTTCCTGCATAAAAGGTGGCTGAACGGAATGCTGCCCTGTCCGGAGCCATCCTCACACTGGTTCCTATGCGTACGTCTGCTGCTGCAGCCACTGTGTCGGCTCACCTGTGGACGGTGTTCCTCCTTTTGGATGACCCTCTGCTTTGCCAAGCATGATGTCCTTGTCCAGGAACTGATAACATGTCCAAAGTATGTGAGATGAAGCCTCACCACCTTTGTGTATAAAGGAGTACGTCTGGCTGTTTGTCCAAGGCAGGTCTGTCCATTCTTCTAGCAGTATTCTTCATTAACAGCATCAATTCTTCTTCTGCTTCCTTACTCATTGTCCAGCTATGCAGGCACACAGGGCCATTAAAAATAGTGTATCTGACAGGGGAGCAAAAAGTGAGCCAAAATCAGTGGCAAGGAGGGTGTGAGAGGCCTGGTAGGGATTCAGAAAGGGCAAGGTAATCGAGAGAAATTACTGAAACCCAAATGAAGGCTGAGCATGATGGTGCGACAGGAGGAAGGTAGAGGGAAATAGAGGAAAGAACTAGGTGACAAAGGGTATTTATAGAGGTCTAAAGACTGGAATGTACATATGTAAATATATTTGTATAACAGTATGAGGAAACAGATCTACGTGCATATATTTATAGGTTTAGTTTTCAGGCAGCAGATGGACATTGGGCCTCCACTCAAGTACTTACTCAATGCAAGAACACGTTGTTCTATTAAATCGGCATTCCAGGATGCACACCTTCCCGACACGATTGCTGAAGAAAAATGTGAGCATAAGTAAATGTGGTGAAGAACTCTGATGGTGCCCGGCTATCCGGAGATACAGCGTCTGGGGTCTTAGAGGCTTGAAGATAAACGGGCGGCCATCTAGATGAGAAGCACCAAGGCCCACATGGAAGAAGCACACCAGTCTGTCTGACCACGAGGTGTCAAAGGGTCCAGTTATCAGGCATCAAAGAACTAAAAATCCTATCAGTGGGTGCCCACCTTACTGACACAATCACTGAAGACAAACGTGTGCATAAGCAAATGTGGTGAAGAAAGCTGATGGTGCCCGGCTATCAAAAGATATAGCGC
>NW_022103915.1:5356745-5365279 GCF_000313985.2 Echinops telfairi
CAGGACCAGTGGTGAGAGTGGTGATATGGGGAGGGTGGAGGGAAGGTAGGGTAGAAAGGGGGAACCGATTACAAGGATCTACATATAACCTCCTCTGTGGGGGACAGACAACAGAAAAGTGGGTAAAGGGAGATATCAGACAGTATAAGATATGACAAAATAATAATAATTTATAAATTATCAAGGGTTCATGAGGGAGGAGGGAGCAAGAAGGGAGGGGAAAAAATGAGGAGCTGATACCAAGGGCTCAAGTAGAAAAAAAATATTTTCAGAATGATGACAACAAATGTACAAATGTGCTTGACACAGTGGATATATGTATGGATTGTGATTAGTGTTTTTCAAGCCCCCATTAAAATGATTTAAAAAAACCCTGTGTCTTAGGTAATCTTAGTCCTTTAAGTGCCATCTTTACTGTAAAGAAGTCTCTTGCAACAGCTTTGTCTAATGCTGTATCTTGTTGGATCCATGAGTGCTACTTCCACGGCGTCAACTGTGAAGTCAAATGAAATCCTGCAATGTCGATCTTTTCTCCCCTGGTCAATGCTATCATTAATTTCCACACTGTTGAAGAAACATCTTTTTTGAACAGATATGAACGTCTTTCCTTCAGTTTGCCAGATAGCCGTCTTCCAATTTGGGGGGCGTAAATGAGCAAATGCTTCAAGCGTTACTCATTTGTTGAAACATCTCAGTTGGTATTCCATCAATTCCTGGAGCCGTGTATTTCTGTCCACGTCTCCAGTGCAGCCTGGACGTCTTCCTTCAGCATCCTTGACTCTTCCGCTACCTCCTGCAACGGCTGAATGTCTACCAATTCTTTTCGGTACCATGACTGTGGGTATCCCCTCCCATCTTCTGTGGATGCTCCCTCAGCTGTTCAATATATTGCTCACAGAATCATTCACTAGTGGACCACGGCTTGAATTCTTTCTTTAGCTCTTTTAGCTTGAGCGACGCCATACAGGCTCTTCCCTGTTGGTTTTCTAACTCCAGATCTTTGTGCATCTCAATACCATCTTCTCAAGTTCCCTTCAAAATCTGTTCACCTCTTTAACGTCATTATCTTCTTGAGGGCAGATTTCACAATCTCTTCTGATATTCATTTTGGTCTTTCTGTTTTATTTTTTATTTTTAAATGAACTTTTGCTTTCTTAAAGAAACCCTACTAGTGTAGTGGGTTACAAGTGGGGCTGCAAGGTCAGCCTGTGAGAGGGAAAGATGAGGCTGTCTGCTCCTTGATCGCATCCCCCAAACCATCTGGTCTTCCATCATCAGTGTTCAGGGTGTCAAACCTATACTTAAGAGGGTCTCTGAACTCAGGTGGGATATGCTCAAGGTTATACTTGAATCTCATTCTTATTTTAATTTTCTGCAGCTTCAATTTGAATTTGTATAAGAGCAATTAATGGCCACTTCACAGTTGACCTCTGGCCTTGTTCTAATGATATTAAACTTTTTTTATATCGAACATCTTTAATAGTCTTTCTATAGATGTAGATTTAATTCCTGTGTATCCCATTTGGCAAAGCCCACATGTATAAATAAAAAAGACGAACTCAAAGCCACTGAGTTGATTCAAAATCATAGGGACCCTCCAGAACAGAGTAGAACTGCCCACATGTGTCTCCAAGGCTATAAATATGGGAACAAAAAGGCTCATCTTTCTCCCGAGGAGTAGGTGGTGGATTCAAACTGGTGACCTTACAGTTAGTCTAATATGTAACCCACTGCACCACCAGTGCTTCCTTGTCCACAAGTACAGTCATTTTTTTATAAAATTGAAACTGTCGCCCAGAATTAATTTCAGAGGACAGCACTGGATCTGCAGCTCCGGGAGAGGGACGTGTCTGATCAGAGCACAGGGAGCAAATGAAGGGGGAGGAAGAGAGAGTGGAGCACATTCTGGCCCACCAAGCCTTGAGGACGATATTTCCGCTCAGAGCAGCCAATCCACAGAGAAGACAATATGACCGGCCCCACCATGAGACACAATGTCCGTCATTGACCCATAGCCCTACAGGGGACAACACTGGAGACACAGTGTGGGAATTGCGCCCAATCTGATCCCACCAGACCGAGGTAAAACACTAAGGGCGTGGAACAGAACAGCAAGGGGAACAGAGCCAAGATGTCCCCAGGGAATACCAAAAATAGACTTTGGGGCCAGGGCTTGGCGCCCCATCAGACTCAACCTGGAAAACACTCCTTGAACTAACTACATTTTTTGTCATTGGCTTGTTGTTTTCTTTTGTTGCTTGGTTTTGCTCTGTCTTGTTTTTGTGCATGTTATTATCTCCGCAGGTCTGTCTAAATAAGATAGGTTGGATGAGTAATCTGGAGGAGAAAACAACGGGACCAACAATTCCGGGGGGACATGGGAGAGGGGAGGTGGGGGAAAGGTAGTGGTGTTAACAAACCCAGGGACAAGGGAACAATAAGTGATCCAAATCGGTGGCCAGGAGGGTGTAGGAGGCCTGGTAGGGCGTGATCAAGGGTTATGTAACCAAGAGGAATTACTAAAACCCAAATGAGGACTGAGCATGATAGTGGGACAAGAGGAAAGTCAAAGGAAATAGAGGAAAGAGCCAGAATGCAAAGGGCATTTTATAGAGGTCTAAATAAAGGCATGTACATATGTAAATGTATTTATATATGAGGATGTGGGAAGAGATCTATGTGCATATATGTATAGGTTTAGTATTAAGGTAGCAGATGGACATTGGGCCTCCACTCAAGTACTCCCTCAATGCAAGAATACTTTGTTCTATTAAACTGGCATTTCATGATGCTCACCTTCCTGACACAATCGCTGAAGACAAAGCGGGTGCATGGCAAATGTGGTGAAGAAAGCTGACGGTGCCTGGCTATCGAAAGATATAGCATCTGGGGTCTTAAGGACTTGAAGGTAAACAAGCGGCCATCTAGCTCAGAAGCAACAAAGCCCACATGGAAGAAGCACACCAGTCTGGTGCAATCACGAGGTGTCGAAGGGATCAGGTATCAGGAATCATCAGAACAAAAAATGAAATCGTTGTTAATGAGGGGGAGTGCAGAATGGAGACCCAAAGCCCATCTGTAGGCAATTGGACATCCCCTTACAGAAGGGTCGCGGGAAGGAGACAGTCAGAGTGCAGTGTAGCAACGATGAAACATACAACTTTCCTCTAGTTCCTAAATGCTTCCCCTCCAACCCCCCGCCTCACTATCATGATCCCAATTCTACCTTACAAATCTGGTTAGACCAGAGGATGTACACTGGTACAGATAGGAACTGGAAACATAGGGAATCCAGGGCGGATGATCCCTTCGGGACCAGTGGTGAGAGTGGCGGTACCAGGAGGGGGAGTGGAAAGGGGGAACCGATTACAAGGATATACAAATAACCTTCTCCCTGGGGGACGGACAACAGAAAGTGGGTGAAAGGAGACGTCGGACAGTGTAAGATATGACAAAATAATTTATACGTTATCAAGGGCTCATGAGGGAGGGGGAAAAATGAGGAGCTGATGGCAGGGGTTTAGGTGGAGATCAAATGTCTTGAGAATGATGAGGGCAATGAATGTACAAATGTCCTTGACACAATTGATGTGTGTATGGATTGTGATAAGAGTTGTATGAGCCCCTAATAAAATGATTTAAAAGAAATTGAAACTGTTTGCCTGCTTGCTAGTCCTAAGGTTTTTACAGGATGCATTTCTTAGAAGTCAATTCGACAGTCTTGCTTCCTAGCCTACCCTGGTCTGAACGCTCTGATTGAAACCTGTCCGCTATGAATGGACTTGCTGGAATTGGGAATATTGGTGGCACAGCTTCCAGCATCATCACAAGATACAAGCCCCACAGTACATCAAGGTGACATACAAGTGGCCAAATAAAAGGTGATAATTATAACCCTAACCCAACACCCCAAATCACTGTCAGGTGGTTCTGACTCAGTGACCCTGTAAAGCAGTGCAGAGCTACCCCAAAGGGTTTCCAAGACTGATCTTCATGGACACAGACCGCCTCGTCTTCCTCCCGCAGAGTTCCACGAGGACTCCCGTGGTCTGAGGTCAGGGGAACCCTGCATGGCTGGAACTGGAGCAGGGTCCTGCCACCCCAACTTCACAGCTGACTGCAAGGCAGGAAGCTCAAGCTTGGTCTGAGGCCTTGTCCTCACCATGCAGGGAGATCTAGGGCTAAGGAGCCTCTCTCCGCTTTTGAACCCAAACTAGAGGTTTTGCTCATCTCCAAACAGCCCTGGGGTGTAGGGTTACACACTGGACTGCTACCCGCAAGGCAGCCGTTTGAAACCACCAGGTTCTCTGAGGGAGAAAGGCAGGAACTTTCTATTCCTGCACATAATGACGGTCTCAGAAACCCACAGGGGCAGTTCTACCCTGTCCTATAGGGTCGCGATGAGTCAGAATCGATTAGATGGCAACGAGTTTGTTTTGAGAGTTTTAAAAACTGCCTCAATACTGTAATGGACACAGCACCACTCATGACTTGAAGTGCCATATATACTCATGTATAAGCTGAAGCTTCCAGCACATTTTTAATGCAGTTTTTGTGGTAAAATTAGATGCCTTGGCTGATATTCGGCTTATTCTCGAGTATATACAGTAACTTCAAGAGGGGTAACCCTAAGAACCAACCAGAAGGTAATTCCACCAGGTAGCTGAAGCCGTTTGTGCTAAAGGGAACTGCTCACATCCATTCCAATCTCTCAGAAAGATGGCGGAATTAAATTAACCGACAGCCTCCCGGGAAAAGCAAACGAGAAGATTCTCAGAACGGGACAGGGGAAGAGGTCCCGGCAGCCTTTACCTCACACCTGTTCTTCGTGCTCCTGCCCTCTGCCTGCCCCACACCCCCCCGCCTTCCTAAGCCACAAGCCCAAGTTTGCACAGCAACCACTGGTTCCAAAGGAACCACTGGGCCATGCCAAGGCGAGGAGTCATCCAAGAGGTTGTGTCAGCTATTGGTGCGCATCTCTGTCCAGAGCCTTGCAGTAGGTTTGTCACCACAGCTCCTCAGCCATTAGGGAGATGCCAGAAAGCTTTGCACACAGGTTGTTTCTTGCATTATTTTCTTAATTGTTGCCATGTGGTGGATTCCCCAGAAAGTTGGTACTGTTACAAAAATAAAACCCACACTGCATTTCCCATGCAAGGCACCGTGCTAGAGGCAGCCCCAGCCACCAGCCCTGGCCCCATAGCTGAAGTACAGAACCACTCAAAGATCAGAGCTGGGCCAGCTCAGCTAAATGACCATCACTGGTCTTGTGGTCAAAACCAAAGGAATTCATTCAGCCCCAAACTAGGCACCGTGAGGTAAGCATTGCACTGCTCACTGCAATGCTGACAGTTCAAAACCACCATCCTGAGAGAGGTGATGAGGCTGTCTGTTCCTGAACTTGTACAAAGCCTTGGAAACCCTCTCTAGAGTTGCTCTGAGTTAGAATCCACAGATGGCAATGGGCTAAACCCAACAGAAATGCTCCTTACCCTTAGAGGCCAGCAGTTCTGAAGTCACAATCGAACTTGTCCCGTTAATGGACTTTGCCTTTAGCAGCAAGTGCAAGCCGACCGAAGCCAATACAGCATGAGGTCCCTGTGTGCCTCATGTTCAGTGTCCAGAGCTAAAGACAGGAAGTCGAGAATAACTTCTGGCACAGAAAACTGAATGACTGCCTCACACATAGGTCATAGGTTCTGGAAAGCCCAAAGCTCTTCCTGGGCTAGGATCAAGTTCAGGGGAACCCCACGGTTTTCTCACCTTCCACCCTTCACAGCAACTTTCAAACCTCTAGCTTTCTCCACTTGGTGGTAAACATCTACAGATCTAAGACTCGGCAGAGGCTGCCATTGGTACTTCCTCTGAACTATTACTAAAGAAAGGGGACCCAACAGAATGTACCAATGATAGAACTATCACTGATAGAACATGCACGTTAGACGCTGAAGATCATCTAACAATGGTCGCAGCAGTACATTGGCAGGGTCCTGCCACAAGGGCTATCATTATTGATGTCAGGTAGATCTTGGCTGAAGCAGAGCACACCAGAGTTTACTTGTGTTTTATTGACTAAAAATGTATGTGACTGTGTGGATCTTCAACTTTGGGTAGCCTTGAGAAGAATGGAAATTCTAGAACACTTCATGGTGCTCACATGGAACGTGTATACATGGATCAAGAGGCAGCTGTGCTAACAAGGAAATGCTGCACGGTTTAAAATCAGGAAAGGTGTGCTGTAGGGCTGTATACTCTCCCTGTAGTTAGCCAATCTATATGGTGAGCAAATCACCAGATAAACTGGATTACATGAAGCAGAATTTGGCATCAGGACTGGAGGAACAACGTTAACAACGTTTGATATGCAGGTGACACCACCCCACTTGCTGAAAGTGAGAAGCGCTTGGAGCACTTGCTGATGGAGATGCTGGATTGCAGCCTTCAGCATGGATTACAACTCCAAGTCAAGAACATCAAAATCCTCACAACTAGACCAGGAAATAACAGCACGGTAAATGGAAAAGATTGAAATTGTGAAGGATTTCATCTAATGGAAGCAGCAGTCAAGAGATCAAAAGACATATTGCATTCAATATAACTCTGAGGACCAAGGTGTGGCCTGACCTCAGCTAGGATATTTTCAATCCCCTCATCTGCATATGAAAATTGGACATGGAATAAGAAAGACCTAAGAGGAACTGATGCATTTGAATCCCAGTGCTGGCAAAAAAAAACCTGGAAAGTACCACGGACTACTAAAGGAACAAACAAATCTGCCTTGGAAGTACCAGAGTGCTCCTTAGAAGCCAGACTGGCAAGACTTGGTCTTACGTACTCTGGACCTGTTATCAGGAGACCAGTCCCTGGAGAAAGACAGCATGCTTGGAAAAGTAGAGGAGCAACTGAGGAGAAGAAGGTCCTGGACAAGATGGAATGGCAGCGGTCACAACAATGGCATCACTCATAGGAATGGTTGTGTGGATGGCACTGGAACGGACAGTGTTGTGTTTGGTTGTACACAGACAGGGTCACTACAAATCAAAATTGACTCGAGGGCACCTAACAACATTACTAAATTTCTCTTGCTATTGGTGGTGGCAGTGGAGGGGAAGGACCAACTGCCTGCGCAGACATTCCCCGTCGACTACTAGAGCTCAAAGTGCAATGAGGGGGAGCGCATCACAAGGTTGGATCTATAGCCCAACCTCCAGGGGGATGAGTAACAGAAATGTGGGTGAAGAGAGACCACAGACAGTGTCAGACATCAAATAACGATAATATAAGGGTGGGATAATCATAAGGGTGGGAGGGTGAGGGAGGAGGGGGAAAAAGGAGCTGATACCAAGGACTCAAGTAGAAAGAAAATGTTTTGGAAATGTTGGTGGCAACATTATGTACAAGTGTGCTTAATACAACTGAATGATGGATTGTTATAAGATTTGTAAGAGCCCCGCCAAAAATGATGGAAAAAAAATCCTTAACCCAAGTTAAAACTCTCACAACTGATTTTCATTTGTGAAATAGTTACGCACAATTTATAACCCAGGATGACTTCATCCAACAGACTTGACTTTGCCAAATGTGTGTGGGTGCTACACTCCAAGGAGAATTATTCAGGCTTTGAAATTGCTCCGATTCAAAGAGGAAACTATCATTCCACCCCACACACACTATTACCCTGAAAAGAAATCAAGTCCAATGTCATTTAGGGGAAAAGTGAGCCTAAAATAGACGGATAAAGTCAGTTTTCAAAGTGAAAGTTTTCTCCCCGCTCTCAATAAGACAAGACACCTGCTTGCTCTCACAAGTTGTACCTAGATGAATGTGTCCCAGTTTAGAATGATCACTGGGTTTTAAGTGCGGAGCGGTTTTCTGCTATTCCAAGAGAGCCAACAGGTTGAAAATATCCACGTTCGCCAAAGTCACCTGGACGTGAAATCAGTCCCAGGAGCACAACAAAGAAGCGCCTTTCCCGTTTTTTCACGCTCCTCTTAAAAACGAGCCAGCCTTTTATTTGCATTGCTCTAAATGAGCTGTCAGGTCGTCCACAAGGCTGGATAAGGGCAACACCGCTTCGCAAGCAACACAGCTATTCAGCAGGATTCAACTTGCTAACTCGTGGTGGGAGCGAAGCAGAACTAAGCCCTGATGCAGGTAATAATGGGGGATGGGGGCGGGGAACATGTGAGACAGGCTGGCGCGGACCTGGGGCAACTGTGAAGTGCGCGCGTGGGGCAGGCAGGGCTGGGTGGAGGGCGACGAGAAAGTGAAGCTCGGCAGGCAATTTGAGGGAGCTATAAATAGCCGAGCTGCCCGACGGGTGCTACAAGATCGACTGGGAAACAGGCACCCAACGGCTGGGTCTCAGGTTTCCGCGGGTCACAAAAGGATAACGGACATCTCCTAACGGTGGACCTGGGTTTCGCGCGCCGCTTCCGCCGACCCCGCAGCCCCCGCCCTCGGGCGCTGACGACCCGGCCCCCGCGCGCCAAGCGGCCCGGGCACGGCAGGCGAGGGCGGACATTTTGCTGGGC
>NW_022103915.1:5367795-5388886 GCF_000313985.2 Echinops telfairi
GAGCGCCGCCGCTCGGCGCCGGCCCCGCGTGTCGCTGTCACGGGCTGGCTGGCTCCACCGACGCCCGACGCTTGTTTCCAGCGCCCTGCCCGTCTCAATGCCCTAACTTGCTTCTGAGAAATTCAGGATTGGACGAAGCTTCAAAAATGAGAGCGACTCCTAAGGGAGCCCCGGTAGCGGGGCGTTTAGCAGTTCTGAACCACCGGCCGCTCTGCGGAAGGCGAGGCCTTCTGTCTGCTCCCGGAAAGAGTAACCGCCTGGGACATGCACTGGGACAGTTCGGCCGTGCCCCTTAGGGTCGCTATGAGTGGGCATCCCCTCTGGGGCAGGGGTTTGGTCTGGGGCTGAATATTCCGCGGAATGAATGAAACGGAAGGCTGGCCTGGTGGCCGGGGAAGCCCCAGTGGGGCTGAAGGGAGTGCTTGGGCCCATGACTCAGCCCAGCAGCTGCCAAACCTCACCGCCAGGAGCACAGGCGGGAGGCTGGGGTTGGTGTCAGTAACTTGAATGCAGCAGGTTCCGAGGCCTTGGTGCGGAAGGGTCATCCAAAGACACTTTGTTGGTAGCTCAGGATGATGGCAGCGGTCACGTTTGGACGAAAAGCTATAGTTTTCCAGGGCTAGGCCTGGGATGAAGGAGGCCCCGGGTTGATGTGGAGGCCTGTGCTGAATTTAGGAGACTGTTGGAAATTGGCTATTTAAATACTCCTTTGACTTGAAATGAAATAGACTTTCTCCTGGTGCTGACATTACTGGTCTTAGGGAACATGTTTTGCATCTTCTACTTACTATGCGCTCTTGCCAGTTCTGTACCACACTGCTACCCATCTTGACACCCTCAGAGAGAGCGAGCTCAGGGACCTTGCTTGGTGGTTCAGCGATTCAAGCCCCTGTACAAGGGACTGGTCCCAGGATTGCTCACTTTGAGGTAGTTTTCATGCCAGTTCTTTCTGAGACATCGAGGTCGAGCACATTGTGCAGGCTTGGCGATAGTGGGTGGTTGATTTCCTCAGACATATTTTGTGGTGAACTGGCCATTGTGCTCATTGTTTGAAATTACCGCCGAAGAGAGGCTAAGTAGTTTTGGATGATGACTTATGTCATCCCAAGTTCAAATGCAGAAAAAGGTCACATCTTCAGATCTGAAGTAACACTGGGTTGACTAACAAGTGAAGAAATCAAAGTGGTTCGTTGATAAGCCACATTTGTGTGTGTGCATGTGTGTTCTGCTACAGGTAATGGGGGTATGTGACTTTTGCAGACTTTCATTTGATCCTGGGCTGCACCATCCTTTCGGTGACACAGTCCCTTGGTTGGGTCTCAGCTGTGGGGTCACTGTTGTGCCTAAGCCCCAAACTTAGTTCCCTGGAGGCTCGCGTTCCTAGTTAGCATCTCGTGGTAAAGAGAAATGACAGAAACAAAAGGTTGCCAGGAGCCAGCATATTTGACTTTATTGTTTCCTAGCTGTAGTAGTTATGAGTTAGGCAAAATAACCAGCGCCTCAGGAGAAAGAGGAGGCTTTCTGTTCGTGTCAGCAGTGTGAGAAACTCACAGGGGCGGTTCTTCGCTATCCTATAGGATTTCCATGGGTCAATGTGGACTCGATGGCAGTGAGTTTTGTTTGTATAAGGAGAGCCCTGGTGGTGCTATGGGTTCAGCGTTGTCCTGATAGTCCTATTCACTGTACTTTGTCAGGAAGAGGAGTCTGTCCCTATAGGGTGTCGAGATGAGCACTGTATTGTATATGTGTATTCAAAACTGTTACACAGGGCTTGCTGCTTACTGTACAGCGCTTGTTACAAACGAAATCATTGAACTATTGTTAGTGGATTAAGAACTGAAGCTGATTGCATTTTGAGAAGTATCAGAAGGCCTGGAGTTGCTGCCTTGGCTTGGTGTAGTTAGAAGAGGGGGGCTTTCGCACTTATTGTTGATATTTTTATTGCCTTCTGTTAGACTGCCTAGACATGCTTCCCTTCAAATTGACCAAAACACCTGGAAAACCAATGCTAGTAAAACTAGTAAATTGGAAAAAATGCTTTAAACCTGTCAGTATTTTTAGTTTGGTAGATAGGAAAGTTTGAGTTCATCAAAACGTATCCCACCTGACCTCTGCCATTCCTGGGGGTTTGTCCCCTCCTTTTATACTGTCATGATGGGCTTCTGAGTGACTTCAGACAACACAGTGGGGTCACCATGAGTTGAATCAGCTTGATGACAGTTGTTTTAGGGTTTTTTGGTCACTTAGTCGATGACTAGGCTTGTTAGTTTGTTGTCCTGTCGGTGCTGTGTGTTAGTTGGCCAGAAGTTATGACACCGGTATTCCAGAAGCCAGGGTCACTCTGGTGGACAGGCTTCAATGCTATGCTCAGACCTAACAAGAAGGACACGGCGATGTACTGCTAAAAAGCTGGCCAGTGAAAAAACCTTGTGACTGGCAGAGGAATGCTGTCAAAGACAGTGCTGGGGCAGGGTCCGACATTGGAATGCACTCAGTATGTCTGGGTAAGAACTCTGTCCTCCACATAGGGTGGACCTTAGTTATGTGGATAATGATGGAGTAAGGCTTTCAGGAGCATCCATCCATTAATGATTAGAATGTGGAATGTACAAAGTAAGAGCTTAAGAAAATCTGAAGTTGTCCAGTGGACTGCTATTGGCCATAATTGTATTGCTCTACTGTGCCAGGAATGGTTTAAGAGGAATGAATTACAATACTGTGGTAGGAAAATGCATGCCTACAAAGAAGATCAGTTAATAAGACATTCAGATTTATATACCAACCACAGGTGCCAGAGATGATGAAATTAAATTTTTTTTTACCACCTCTATAGTCTGAAATTGATCAAAGATACAGTCAAGGTGCATTGTTAACCACAGGTGATTAGAATGTGCAAGTTGGAAACTGGAGGTGGTGTTCGAAACACCACCACATATCCCAGGATCAAATTTTGTGTGACTTCTTAAATGGGGATATCTTTTTCCACCAATATAAATGTCAACTATATACATGGACCTTACCAGTTGGAACACACAAGAATCAAATCAACTCTGTCTGTGGAAAGAGATGCTGGTGATTGCTCATATGTCAATTTGAGTATAAACTCAAATTGGAGAAATAAGTCCACACGAGACAGAGTAACACCTGGAGTGTATCCCACCTGATTTTAGAAACCATCTCAGAATAGATTTGACATTGAGTCTGAATGAAGAAAGACAAAGTGAGTTATGGGATGATATCAAAAACATCATGTGGAAGTAAGCAAAGAAAAGGTCATTTGAAAGACCAAAATAGGTGTTACAACATCTTCTAAAACTTCAATCTTGAATATAGTGGCTAAAACAAGACGAAATGATGACTTAAAATAACTGAATAGAAGATGTCAAAGGGCAGCTGAAGAAAAGTATTATAATGAAATATACAAAGACCTGGAATAAAAAAACCAAAGAGCAAAATCACACTTGGCATTTCTCAAGCTGAAAGACCTGAATCAAGAATGTAAAACTGATGATCTGCTCTGTAAACGCTCACCTAGTGAAGTTTTAAAATAAAATTAATAAATTATGGCATTAAAGAAAGAAATCCCAAATGTGCTTTACACAATTGATGTATGGATGGATTGTGATAAGAGTTGTATGAGCCCTTAATAGAACGATTTTTTTTAAAGGCAAAATAATTATGACAACATATGTACAAGTGTGCTTGATACAATTGATGTTTGGATTATTGTAAGAACCCCCAATAAAATGATCTTTTAATTAAAAAAAAAGTTGAAGCTGTATTGAGAGCATTGGCAAAAAATAAGGCTCCAGGGAGTGATAGACTATAAATTAAAGATGCTTTAACACTAGAGGGCCTTCCTTGTTTCTCTATGCCAGTGTTTCCCAAAGTGGGCAATACCACTCCCTGGGGGGACACTGGAATGATCCAGTGGGACTGCAAAAGTAGATACCTGTATGTTATCATCTTTGTAGACTATTAAGTTTTTAATTGCCAATGGGACCCTAAGTAATTTATTTTCCTGGACAACGGGGGACAGTAGACCAAGTAAGTTTGGGAATTTATGGTCTGTATCAAGAAATCTGGAAGATACTACCTGGGGAGCTAACTGAAAGAGCTTCATATTTTCCCATTCCGAAAAAAGATTATCCAAGAAGAGGTGGATTAACATATCGCATAAAATGTGATTTTTTTTTTTTTTTTTAAGAAAAGAACGTAAAAATGGTTGCATCACTGCACCGAAAGGGAACTGCCAGAAATTTGAGCAGGATTCAGAATAGGGTGTGGAACAAGAGGTTTCATTGCTGATACCTGGTGGATCTTGACTGATCCACTGACAGTGGACTTGTGGGTGTCATAGCAAACTCTGGATGACATTTCAAAGAATGGGAATTCCAGAACATTTCATTGTGGGCATTTTCAAGAGGCAGTCATTTGAACAGAACCTAGAACTATTGCTTGACTTATCAGTCAAGGAAAGGGCTGTATCTTTTCATCATACTTACTTGATCAGTATTATGAGCAAATAATCCAAAAATCTAAACTGTTTGATGAAAAACATCAGGATTAGAGGAAGACTCATTAACCTGCGAGCAACCTCGCTTCCTGAAAGCATAGAGAAGCTTGTAGCACTTACTGATGAGGATCGAAGCCTTCAGTATGGATTGCAACTCAACATTAAGGAACCAAATCTCTACAACTAGTCCAATACGCAACAGCATGATAAACAAGAAATTGAAGTTGTCAAGGAGTTCGTTTCAGTTGGATCCACTATCAATGCCCATGGAAACATCACTGAAAAATCATTTTGATTGGGCAAATCTGCTGCAAAAGGCCCCATAAAACTGTTGAAAGCAAAGGTGTCTCTCCGAGCACACAGGTGGCCCTGACTCGAGGCAGGGTCTTCAGTTGCATCGTACTCATGTTAAACCTGGACAATGAGTGGAAGATCGCAGAAGAATGTATAAATTGGAATTATGTATGGTGGTGTCAAGGGATATTAAATATTCCTTGGACAGCCCAAAGAGGGAACAAATCAGCCATGAAGAAGTGCCACTACAACACTATTAAGAAGCAAGGATGGTGAGACTTCTCATGTGCTCTGGACATGTTATCTGAGGGATTTGTCCTTGGAGAAGGCCATCATGCTTAGTAAAGTCAACAAACAAGAGGGACACTCAGTGAGTTAGAGTGACACGGTGGCTGCAATAGCGGGCAGGCGCAAACATAGTGGTGTAGGACAGCCGCCTTGCGCTTTGTTTTAAAGTACACAGGCTTTTCCAAGGCATCTGGGACGCATAGATTCAGGCCAGAAACTCTTAAAAAATAGTAGAGTGTGGGGACCTTTCTCCAACCCAGGATCTTGCCATGAGAGTCAGTTAACTTATAGGTTAACTGGAGAGAGAGGTGAGGGGAGACAGGCTATAAACATAGATCCTCAAAGAGCCCATGGTCCTGATGGGACCAATGGAGCAGCCAGGGGCTTGGCTGTTCCTTTTCCTTCCAGCCGAGGAAGCTCTGATGGCTTGGTGGTTATTCATTGGGCAGCTAACTGGAGGGTCAGCAATTTAAACTACCAGCCACTTCTCAGGAGAAAGATGAGGCTTTCTACTCCTGTAAAGAGTTGCAGTCCTAGAAACCCACAAGGGCAGCTTGATAGGGTCACTATGAAGTCAGAAATCGACTCGATGGCAGGGAGTTTGGTTTTTTAGGTTACCAGCCAACTCCCTTCTCCATACACTCACTTCCTCCTGGACTCGACCAATACGGGACCCTTTTAGTGCTAGTTATACCTATTTTCACCCCTGATTAATATGTGATGAATGTCATTGTTAGTAGCATATTTCAGAGAGCGTATGAATGTTAACAGCAATTGTTTTATAAATCTTTACATAAATTTTATGCCTTTCTACATGGAATTAAAGCATTATGTTACTGATTGGAAGTCTGTTTTTGCATTTTCTCCTTTCCCTTTAACTGCTACTTCCCTCTGAAAAAGATACTGATACCAGTTCACAAATAATGCTTGTTACAATATCGTGGCACACCCACGGTATTGTAAGAACACCACAGCTTGGAGGCAACGGTGGGTGTTAGTGGGTGCAGGTGGCAACCTCTGATTCGCAGCAGCATTAAAACAGTGACATTCCTGACCCACAAGTCTCTTCAGCTGCCCTGCTGTTGTGTCCATTTCCACCGCATAACAGCCAAGCGCACTGCCTTCGCATCAGTTCTGACTTGCAGTGCTCCAGTAAGACCGAAGAGAGCGACTGGGGGAGTTTCTGTGTCTGATGTTCACATCTGTGAACATACACTCTGTATGTTCACATCTGTGTCTGATGGAAGCACATTGCCACCTCTAAAGCTCACACCGTGGCTGAAGGTTTCACACAGCTAACCTTCCAGTAATTTGCCCACTCACTGAGGCCCACTGCCACAACCCTAATAGGACAGAGCAGAACTGAGACTGGAAAACCTCATCTGGTGGATTCAAACTGATAGCCTAGCATCTCATAACCAATCGCGGCGCCACCAGAACTCCTTGATAGCCTAGCATCTCATAACCAATCGCGGCGCCACCAGAACTCCTGGATGTGTGTCACTAACTGGGGTGCGCTCCTCCTCCCTCTAGTGGCAACAGAAAGAAATCTTTCAAGAACAGGTCAGTTTTCCTGTCCTACCTATGAGGTGTGGGTGAATGGATTCTGACACACAGTGACCCATATATCGCCGTGGGTTGCCTGTCCTGGGCTGCCCCTTTATTGATAGCTGGCACTTTAGGAAAACAGCTAACTTTCCAAAGAGAGTTACACAAAAGCTGTGCCAGATTCTTAGCAATGAGGTGTGATTATTTAGAGAGACGATTTCTTTCCTTTTGAAATCAATAAGGTCAGCTTGTTTTGTGCTTGGAAACTTAGGGTACTTATTGGTGCAGTTGGCTAAACACCCAGGTGCTGACCAAAGGTTAGCGTTTCCAACCCCGTCTAGCAAGCAGTCCAGCAGCTCTGGGGAAGAAGGACCCTGGCAACCTGCTACTCTGAAGAGTCACAGCCCAAATGGGGACAGCTATACCAAAACGGAAGGGGCACCAATCACGATGATTGGAGCATACCAATTCTTCCAGGGGGAGAACAACAGGAACCAGAGGGGAAGGGAGACCGGTTGGTGTGAGATCTGAAAATAAAAAGTTACAATCGATCAAAGGGCCAGGAGAGCCGGGGAGTGGGGGTGGAGAGCTGATACCAAGGGCTCAAGAGAGAGTAAATGTCCAGAAAAAGAACCGTGCCAATATATGTACAAATATGTCTTAAACAATTGATGTATGGATTGTAATAGTTGTAAGAGCCCCCCCTAATAACATTTTAATTAGAAAAAGTCACAACCCAGAAAACCTTTGGGTGGGTGGAGTGCCTCTGCCCCCTGGGGTTGCTGTGAGTTGATCTGATTTGAGTCAATACCTAAGGTTTCTGTCCTGTCCTATAGGGTGGTGGCTCTGAGCCGGCATGGACACAGTATCTGGGAGGTTTTTTGCTTAACTCCTGTAAGATGCTGTTATACCACATCAGAGGTTCTGTTTCTAGGGTTGGTTAGCTGCAGTCTCCCCCCAACCCCACAGTCCTTTCCTACAGAATCAAAGCCTCTTTTCAAATGCACAGTCCCTACCACTGACAGAAGATCCAGTCAGCAAGGTAAACATAGGCTTCCTTGTACTTACTAATCTCGTGAATCATTTTCACATGTTTTCTTCACCACCCAAACCCACTGCACTTGGGTCGATTCCAACCCATAGAGACCCTGTCCAGGATTTCCAGAGGACTATACGTATTTGGGGAAGCACATCCAGCCTTATCTTTCTCATGTTGGTGGGTTTGAACCTTAGGTTAGTCACCCACTGATGAACCCACAGCGTTTCTAGGAACCCCTTTTTTAAAACAAATACAGTGAAGCCCATTTGAAGTTGTTGAGTTGCGATTCACTGTTTATCTTGTTTACTTAGTAATCCACCCCGACCCAGATGGCCATTTGATTTTCTCTGCGCTTTCTTCCTGCTGCCTGTGGGAAAAGTAAGCTAAAGTGATCTTTAATTTAAAAAAAGCAAGACTTTGAACCAAATATTTACCAGTAAGGCATATTCTTTCGTTACTGGATTGACATTTTAAAGCTGGCATCTGAAACATGTGAGGATAGCATGAGTTCCATTCATATCTGGGAAGTCTTAGATAAAGGGCCTAAATCTGGAGCTGGTGGGTCTTGTTCTTTTGAGCTCTGGGGCATTCATTGCAGTGTGCTTGGTGGTTTCTGAGAATCATTTTGAGTGGCTTCCTGGAATTCCCTCTCTAGGGTCACCGATCAAAGCTTCTGACCTCAGTTGTGTCTTCAAATTTCTGACCTTTGAAGGCGCCCTATTGGTGGGGAGTGGGTTAGGCATCAAGTTGCTGTACTTGAAAGGTTGATGCACCTAGCCCTCCATTGGCTCCAGGAAAGAAAGGTGTGGCAGTCATCTTCCATGAGGACATTCAAACCGTGGGAGCCCTGTAGAGCAGTTCTGTTCTGCCCTCTATAGGGTGGTGATGCTTCCGGGGCAGTGGGCTTGTGTGGGATCTTTAGGAGTTCCTCTAGAGCCAGCTCAATATAGCAAAGAAAAAGAAATTCTTAGACATTGCTACGTGAAAATAGAAAGCCATATATCTACTGGGTGTTTCAGAACAAAGTTCTGCCATTTCCCCAGTGTGCCATCAGGCAGGGTTGTGTTCCGTTCTTGGTGACTCCTGCTTATCCCATGCCCATGGTTTCAAGTGGAATCAGCCTGGATGTGATGGAAATGGCTGAGTGGTGAGTTTTCTTGTGGGAATTAAAGTT
This sequence comes from Echinops telfairi, assembly GCF_000313985.2. Taxonomy (NCBI): domain Eukaryota; kingdom Metazoa; phylum Chordata; class Mammalia; order Afrosoricida; family Tenrecidae; genus Echinops; species Echinops telfairi. The sequence continues at coordinate 5,376,655 of NW_022103915.1, forward strand.
AGTCAAATACAAAAATGGGAGCGGGGGTGGGGGTGGGGGTGGGGGGGTGTTGGCGGGAAGCGGCCCAGCTGCCAATATCACCCTCTTGGAAATATTCCTGAGACTTTCTCCAGCTGCCATCCTTGACTTGACTCTCCCAGCTTCTGAACATCCCAGGTTTTTGAGGGAGAACAGCTGTACTGTGTTCATTTGCTTCCCAAATTAACAATTGGTTTTTAACTTGTTGATAACTGGCTTACAGTTTTTAGTAACATGAGTTTATGTGGTGCCTATATTGCATTCAACTTGAAGACTTGGGGTTGGGAGTTGGGTGATGGTTTGCAGAGTTTTTACAAGTCAGCTGTTCATGCAGTTTGTTTCAGCTGGTTCATTGTCCTCCCCTCCGGGTGCCTCTGCTTATCCCACTTCCTCCCTGCCTTGCCGGTCTCCAGCCCTCCTTTCCTAACCCTCTGCACTTTGTCCTAGGGTCAGTAACTGCCACCCTTCAGATCTTAAGTGGTCTGCTGTTCTGACAAGGGGAGGCTCCCTTCCAGACCAGAGGGTGATCAAGGGCCATTAGTGTGACACAGCAAAAACATCACTGGATTTGCTTCTGGAGATTGTCACACACAGCCCACTCCTTCGGGAAATTTTTAATGCTCCAGTTAGATGACTTTATTCCCCTCTTTAAAATTCCTCAAACATCCCATTACAGCCAATAAAATCTAAACTCCCACTTGGCCCTAGTGCCAGCCCCTGTGTCTTAGCGGCTCTTGGCCTCTTGGCCCTCTGCCCACTCTGCCTGCTGACTCCGTTGGCCCTCCTCAGCTCCTCCAACTTGTTCCACTTGTTCCTGTGCCGTTTTCTGTCCCCAGTGACTGCACTGCTCTGACTCCAGGGGTTCGTTCACATACCTGATGCCTTATTATTCAATGTCTACTCCAAAAGCCCTGCCTGCCCAGTTCCTCCAGATTCACACAAAGCCACAGCCCTCTGTTCTAGTTTTCCAGTCTTGCTCCCCCTTGTGACGCCCCCCCCCCCTTGCTTGTGTGTGTAGTGTCCCTCATTTCTCTCAAGTGTACATATCACTACCCCACCACTTGGACTAGAGTAAGTTAGGCGTCTGGCCAAATCTCAGAAGATGAGGGTGGGGGTGGTGCTGTTGTGAGGGGGACTTGAAGCCCACAGACCCACCGCCCATCCTCTGGCCCATTTCTCTAGAGGTGGAAAGGAGGTAGGTATTAAGGATGTTCTAGAGAGAAGGGAGTTGTTTTAGAAAAGTCAAGAACTAAGTTTGGGATTAAGCTCATTTCCCCTGTCCTCCCACCTGCTGCTCTTCTTTTGCTCTCTCCTGAACTTGGCTTTTCTGAGGCTTGTTTGTTAGTTTGGCTTGAGAGAGGAAGTGCTTGCTGGCAGGTGGAGGGTACCAGGGTCAGCTTTGAGCCTGCTGCCTAGTCCTGAGTCCCAAGCATCAAGCTCCACCCCCTCAGCAGAGGCCTGGGCCCAGGTGGCAGTGAAGAGTAGATCAAGTCATCTTGCCAGAGGTAGCCTCAGTGGCCAGACTTAGAATCAAGTCGTGCAACGTGAGTTGGAGAATGTGGAGTGACACAGCATAGTCTAGGCATCAGGGAATGAGGCTGGCATTAGTGGGCAAGGGAAGTTAGCCGGAGCACAGAAAAGGGAGCTGAGGTGGGGTCTCTATTTCCTGGCTTTCAGGGTAAACAGGAAGTGTGATACCTTTACCTTTATATGATGCTGGGGTAGGACACACACTCCTAAGGAAATCAAGATCAGTCTTAGGGCTGAACTAGGAAGCTGCGGGCATGAGGCCTGACTGCTGACTGATCCCAAGACCAGACCAGCTTACACAGCCAGAGACTTAAAATGCAGCCTAATGAAGATGGATAATGACATACTGTGTTACTGACATGCTTATGAATCTTCCACACATGCTCGAGGCACAGTAGGTTAAGCATTGGGTTGCTAACCATGGAGCTGATGCTTCGAGCCCACTTGGCAGGCTGCTCCTCTAAAGATCACACGCCTCTCCATCCTGGGGGGTGTGTGTGTGTCATAGAGTGGGTCAGCTCAGTGACAGTGAAAGTTTTGGTTTTATGTGCTTACTAGGAGCATGGTGGCACTGTGGGTTAGGAATTGGACTGCTAACCTCAAGGTTGGTTGCTTAAATCCAAGATGTGACTTGTTCGTGCCCATAAAGTTTCGTTGTCTCAGAAGCCTTATAGAGCAGTGGCTTTCAACCTTCCTAATGTCGCGACCCTTTACCTCATGTTGTGGTGACCCCCCAACAATAAAATTATTTTCATTGCTACTTCATAACTGTAATTTTGCTGCTGTTGTGAATCGTAATGTAAATATCTGATACGCAGGATGTATTTTCATTGTTACAAATTGAATATAATTAAACATAATTAAAGCATAGTGGTTAATCACAAAACTATGTAATTATATATTGTAAAATATGCATTTTCCGATGGTCTTAGGCGACCACTGTGAAAGGGTTGTTCGACCCCCAAAACTTGAGAATCGCTACTATAGATGGTTGATAATCGCTGCTGTAGATGGATACTAGCAGGAATTGAGTTTATAGTTTAGAGCACTTCATCAAATAGCTAAGATCCCAATTTCAGAGGCGTCGGGATCAACAATATGTATCATGTGATAATTTAAGTGTGCCTGTTCTGAATGGGTGTCACAAGTTCATAGGGAAATTCCATTGTCTCTACATTCCATTTCACGTGAGTCTTTTGCCAGCTTTTGTGTGAGTTAGGATTTGATGTACAGGCCAAGCTTCTAGTTGGTAGTGATTGTACATGATTAATGTATGCAAGCCCTGATTCCTGAAACAAAAGGGGGGGGGGGGCTTTGTAAGTTAAGCTGCTAACAGAAAGGTTGCCGATTCAAGCCCACTAGCCAGCGCTCTGCAGGAGAAAGACGTGGCAGTTAGTCCCCAAGGGTTGTTTTGAGTTGGAATCTATCACTGTCAGTGGCCAGGTTGTGCTGTCAGAAGCCCAAAATTTGTTCTGAGGACAACCAGAGCAGAGACAAATACACACACTGGCATCTCATGTACACCAGGTAAACTCCCAGGGCGGCCTGGGTTTCCCAGCTCTCAGCTTCTGCCTATGACAGGGCGCTGCTCACTGTGTCTCCCTGTTGCTCCCACCTGATAGCACCCAGAGAGCTCCTCTGGCAGGCCTCCGCCTCACCTGGGAGCTGACATTTTCAGCTTCTATGTCTGTGGCCTTCAAACTCCTCCAGGAGAGGTCTTTACTTTGGTGGTGAGAGAAGGACAGGAAGGAGCCATCAGGTGGGCAGGTGGAAGAAAGCACCTGGGGCGCTTCATGTGGACCTGCCTTTCCTTGAGTTACTAGGTGGAGCTTCACTTCGGTGGTTTTTGCATCTCCTTGCTTTGCCTCTCAAACAACCCTGGGAGGGACAATGAGGTTGGTCCCACCAATGGAACTGAATTACTTGGGAGACTGGGGCTATTTACCTTTTGAATAGTGCCATATGCAAAAATAGAGCATGTTTGAAAACATAAACGGGTTGGTTGTCCTGCTACAATAGTTCAAGAATGCATGCCACCCTGGGGCAGTGTTGGCAAGAGTTTGCCATTGGCCTATGTCTGGTTGTTCCTTTGCATTCAAGCAAGCATGCTGGTGAGCACTGGACCCACTCACTAGTGACCCTGTAGGAGAGTATAGCATTGCCCCTATGGGTTTCTGCGACTGTAGATCTTTGCCAGAGTAGAACGTTTCCTTTTTCTCCCTTGAAGCAGCTGGTGGTGTGTTTGAACTACTGGCTTTTGTTAGTGACCCATAACCCAGGGCACTACCAGGACTCCCTTACAGCGACACCTATCCTCAGCTCTTGTGAAGAGAGGAATTCTGGGGTTTGGATTTAACTTGTGCCCCGGCATGTTCTGGTCATCATAATCATAAATTACGTAGTTATATTGTGCTTCATCGGCACACTCAGTCTGCGCTGGCAGCCCTCTTGAAACAGTAAGCAGGTGTCTTAGTTACCCAGCTCCTGCTGACAGTTGAACTGCCCTGCCCCATGTGGCTTCTTCAGGATGGGATCTTGGAGCAGAGCACCAGGCCTGTTCTCCCTGGAGCAGTTCAGCTTATGGGCCTCGGATGCTAGCCTGTCCATTTACACCCAGCACTTAGGGAGTCCAGCATCAAGGCCCCTTCCTTGTTTCCTCACTCACTGTCATCAAGTGATTCTTCACTGAACAGGTACTGTCTCACCATCCCCCCCTCCCCCCCAACAAAACAAAACACAAACTCGTCATGAAGTCAATTTTGACTTGTGGCACCCTTAAATGAGATGGTAGGAACCCTTTGGGTTTCTGAGGCTATTTGAGTGTAGTTGGCCTCATCTTCATCACACAGTGGCTGGTAGGTTTGCACCTCTGACCTTGTGATTAGCAGCCCAGTGTGTAGTTCACACACTGAGGCTGTGTCTCACTGCTTAGTTAGGAGACGAGTGGTTTGGATATCTGCCAGGAGCTTCTGGGGAGAGATTTCTCGGGGGCTCTGATTCCTGCCTCTGTCTGCTGGCTTCTGTTTCTAATGGGCCTTTTCTGTCTCTGGTGTAATTGATTTTAAACCACCCTACTCTGGACCTTGTATTCATACAGGAAGTAACTTTCTGCGAGGATTCTAGCTGCAGGCGTTATAAACTCCCTACTATAGAATACCTGTGAGCACTGTTAGACTTTTCCGTGCATCTTGTGCGGAGCTGACATAATTCGATGCATAAGGGTTACTTAAGTCCTGCCCTCAAGGAAACCCCAGCGAGAGGGGTGAGTATGCTCCTTCCTTCAAGCCCGAGCCTCCCTACATGCAGGGCTCCTATTGGTGGAGACCAAGCAGCGCGATGGGGGAGTGGGTTGGTCAGTAACACCTGCTCTGAATAATTCTGAAAGGAAAGGCTTGTGAGAATCGTGACTTCTGGGGTCCTTATTGTACCTTGTATACAAGTATGCTTCTCCCCAAGGCTTATGATAGCACACAAATGAAACAAATGGATAAAGCCTTTCATTTGTGCGGCTACCTTTTTTAAATATGGGGGGAAAGTCATGCATACATTTGGTCTCTAATGTAATGAATTGTTTTCTTTTTTTTAAGAACAATTTCCATTTTTCCTTTCAGGTTTGTTTTCCTTCGGCTTCTAATCTTTACATGGGCTTTGGAGGGGGTTGTGGAGCAGGTCTAAATTGAGATGGGGCAGGGGGAGGAGGGAGTTCAGTCTTTCCCGGCTTAAAATGACCAGTTCCTAACCACCTTGCTGTGAATGGCACAACTCACACAATCATGTAGCTTCATGTGACGCTTGGGAAGCACATATATGTCAAAGACAGTTCGGAAATGTCTCTGACGGCTGCAGCTTCCACTGTGTGTCTTATTACGAACTTCTTAATGGCTTGTCTTTGGGTACGCAGTGGAGACAGTTCATGCAGTGAATGGGCTGCACACCGCTGAGCACGGTTGTGAGAGGATGTTTCTTTGTTGTTAGTCAACTTGATGCTTTCAGCTTGTTGATGTGTGCCTGTGGTCGTGTAACTGAGTAGAACTGCCCCATAGGGTTTCCTTGGCTGTCATCTTCACTCTCTGATAACCATTGGACTGCAAGGTCTGTGGTTCAAGCCAACGAGTTGCTCCACAGGAAAAAGATGAGGTTGTGTGCTTCTGCAAAGTCTAGCCATGGAAACCCTGGGTGGGTTCACAATGAGTTAGAATAGATTCAACAGCAGAGGGTAGATTTGAACCACCAGCCTTTCAGTTAGTATCCACTGCATCCCTGGGGCTCCTTATTTCTGTTCCAGAGAATCATACATTTCTATTGTGTTTGGTAAAAACTTCTGAAGTTTGTCCCTTTCCAAAAAGGAGGCAGAATGGTCCAGGGTGGGATGCCCTGTACCTGGTGAAAGCCCTGCAGTCAGGTGTCCTGGTTTGTGGTTTCTTCTGGCGAGGCATCAGCTGCTGCTGTCACTTCTCTGCCATCTTCTTCCAAAATGGGGGTCTCTTCACTTGCATTGTCTTGATGCCTGCTTCATACCTGTGCCCTGGCCCTTCAGCAGTTCTCCAAATCAACTTCCAGGTAGAACACACTGTAGATTCAAGGAGCCCTGGTGATGTGGTTACTTGTTGGGCCGCTAACTTCAAGGTCATCAGTTCAAAACTACTCACTGCTCCTCCCCAGGAGAAAGATGAGCCTATAAAGACTATGGGCTATACACCCATAAAACTTAGAACCCATAGAGACAGTTCTGCCCCAACGCCCGTAGGGTCCCATAGCGTTGGAATCGACTCAATAGCAGTGAGTTTGGAATGACCAACTGTTAATAGGAAATGCACATACATGTTAGGATATTCCGGGTTGTGGTTTTACAGCTCAGTCCCCTCCCCAAAGACAACTTCTTTCTCTAAATACTGAAATTTCTCGAGTTTGTGTTTGGGGGCCCTTTCTCTACCTTACAAACCTTATCTCCCAGCTGCCTCCTTGCGGTCTACATTGCTTGGCTTGTCATTTTCACAGAAAACTCTAGGTATCTGCCAATCCTCCTTCCTCCCTTTTCCATCAGGCACAGTTAAGCCATTGGGAAATTTAGACTTCATCTCTGTTGCCCCACTTCCCCCATTCTCAGGCTAATCTGCCCCTCGCTGCCGTGAGTCACTTCGAATGCCCAAGGACCCTACAGGACAGGGTAGAACTACCCTGTAGGTTTCAGAAACTAATTCTTTAAGGGAGTAGAAAGCCCCATCTTTTTCCCTTAGCCGTACTTCTTTCTCCTGCTAAATAAATCCTTAACCTACTTGAAAATGCTGCCTTATTTGGTAGCAAGCCGTATTGTTCCTTAATCTCACTGTCAGCAATTGTTTCTTGTTTCAGATTTTAAAAATATATCCACTAGAGTTTTATCCTGTTTTCTCTTAAGTAAAATCCCATCACACAGCTCAGTGGTTGGCAACTATGCTGTAGAGGGCCAGAGTTGAGATTTCAGGTTCTGTGGGCTCTTGCTGTCATTGTTGCAGTGGTTCGGTTCTGCTATGCAAAATTCCCAGCCTTAGACAAGCAAACAAATTTGACTTCATCCAAATACAGTGGGTTTACAATTATGGGGATAACAGGTGGTTGTTTGTAGGCGCTGGTAGAAACCCCGAGATCTCTGTTGGCGTGTATGGTGGTGTGCTGTCATCGGGACCCCATGTGCCAGAATAGAAACGCCCCTAAGCATTCCCCAGCTGAAATCTTTAAGAGGGCCAACGGCTGGGTCTTTCTCCCATGGACCTGCTGGCGAACCATCAAGCTTTTTAAGTAGTAGGCGGGCACGTAACCTTTGTGCCACCTGCTCAACGGACCGCTTCCTTCGGTGTTTGGTGTTCTAATCTTCCATCACCCTTGACTGCCCTCTGGGCTCTTGACTTCTTCAAATGCTGTCGCTGAGTCTTGTGTAGCTCCTCTCTTCAGAATGAAAGTGCCATGAGAGCACAGAGTTTGATTTGGGCCTGCAGTGACTCCTGGGGCCTAGAATTCACAATGAGTGCCTGTTGAACTAGATGGAGGAAAACAGTTCACCTGCGAGGACTTTCTGGTGGTGTGAACTCAGCCTGCCTCCTGCCCCAGCAGCCGCTTGCTCAGAGCACCAGTGACTCAGCTTTGCTGGCATCCTTGCATCCGGTACATAAAGTGTCGGTGGGAAAACAGCGGTTCCCTGGTGTTTGTAGAGCACTTGGAGGTTTCGGTGTCACAGAAGTCTAGATTGGAGGGTGAGGGGAGGGCACGGGGACAAACAGCCCTGAGAAGGTGTCTGATGACTGATTGTGTCCTTTTGGTCAACATGCCCGGCTGCTCTTAGTTAGGCTTCTTCATCTGTCTTTGAATAGGTGTGCTTCTCTGAATGAATCACCTTGGACATTTTATTTCTGATACCCTTTTTTGTTCCAAATCGTTGAGCACCAAGACCTTGTTCAAGTCTACCATTTACAGCAAGTCACTTACACACACACACACACACACACATCATCATCATCATCATCATCATCATCATCATCATCATCACCACCACCACGACCCACCACCCATGCCTGGGCATCTTCTGTGAAATGGTGTGGGTCCTCACTTCGGCCAGCTGTAAGTGCTGTGAGGAGAGGGCCCTGGCTCACACAGACCACCCTGTGTATAAGATGAAGCTGCCCAATCCTGGCCATCCTCATTACACTTGAGCCCATTGTTTCAGTCACGGTGTCTGTCAGTCCATCTTGCTGGGGGCGACTTCCACTTTTTCCTTGACCTTCCTTCAGGGACTTGTCCCCGCTCTCTCCTGGTAACATGTCAGAAGTATGTGAGGTAAAGTCTCGCCATCCTTGCCTGGAGGGAGCATTCTGGCTGTACTTCAAGACAGATTCCTTGCAACCAAGAAGTCATTGTTTCAGAATTCTCTCCTGTGTTCTCTGGGATCTGTGATATCACCACCACCATCTTTTCCAACTCCCCCTCTTTGTTGCCAGTCTTTGAAAGCTTTGCTTCATCCACATCATTCTGAAGGTCAGCTCTGGATGCTCATTGGGCTGCTGACTCCAAGGTTGACAGTTCAAACTCAGCAGCCAGTCTGGAGGAGAAAAAGCTAAAACTCGCTGCTCAATTACAGCCTCAGAAACCCTAAGGAGCAGTTCTACTCTGTCATCTGGGGTCGCTGCATTTAAAGTGAGTGTGTGTACGCTACTGTAAAGAGGCTGCGCTTCCCCAATTGTATTTTGAGTGATGAGTTTGAGGGGCTCATTTCATGGCACTGTTGTGTCTGATGCTAATCCAAGGTGTTGACCTTTTTAATATATGGGATACGCTCACTGGGTCCTTCCTAGTCTGTCTTAGCCTGGATGTTCTGCTGAAAGCACCACCACTTGTGCTCCCGCTGGTTTTAAAATCGAGTGGCATCGCTTCCAGCACCATCATAGCACAACACACGGGCCGCAGAAATGGCAGGCTGGAGGGAGAGGAGGTGAGCGGTCCTTGCTGAGGGTGATTGGCTGCATCGTGTTACAGACCTGAGCAACACCTCCACCAGGGGCTTCTCCCTGCATTCTTCACAGAGGCCAGCCAGGTGCAGATTCTGAACAAAGCCCTCTCGGCCTTAAAGTCTAGGGAGACACAACATGGTGCCTTTTGCTAAAAACTGCAGCGAGAGGAAAGTGCCTATGTAAAGGGGGGGGGGGCGCAGGGGGGGGAGGTGCAGGTTGTGGACTAGAGGCTAGCTAAGGGACGAAAGCTGTAAAACTTCATTAGGGTTGAGTTGAGAGCTAACAGGAAACATGCGGTGGATAAGAAGCAGAACTCAGGAATGGAGGTGGGGACAGAAAAGCCGCTGAAGCCAGCCCAGTAGAGTTGGGGGGGCAGGGGGAAGGGAACGACTGGCATAAAGGTCCCTGGGTTTGACTTGGACGTTTGTGGTGACCTTCAGGGAAGAAGGGGGTGAGGAAGTTGAGGTAGAAGCTACCAGTCACTCGTTCGCAGCTGCTTGGGCAAGCCGTCTGGCGCGATTTGAAAGTGCCTCTGCCCATGTATGCGTTGCTCCTCGGCTAAGACAATCCATCTCCTGCCCATTTCAGATGAAAAAAAAGATCTTGACCATGAGACTGTGGTTGAGGAGCAGATCATTGGGGAGAACTCCCCTCCTGACTACTCGGAGTACATGACGGGAAAGAAGCTCCCGCCTGGAGGGATTCCCGGCATCGACCTCTCGGACCCCAAACAGCTGGCAGAATTTGCCAGGTAAGAACGCTCTAGTAGTGGTGGGAGGAGGGAGGGCTCTGGGCCGGGGGCCAGTGGCCTGCGTCACAGAGTGGTTTGTAGACCCTCTCTAGGGAGATGTCTGAAAACAAAAGCCTGGTTGGTTTATTTTGGGTGGTAACTGTGCTAATCCCAGGAGAGGTGTCATGGCACACAATAAGCTGAAGCAGACATTCTTTATTTGCTTCCTTAACTGGCAAGACTTCTGAATAAATGAGCCATTTCCGTGTGGACTCTTGCTTGTGGCCTCTGGGTGCATCTTGAAGGGGAAGGGGACTGCAGTGACTGCCTTCGGTGCTGGACCCCTCTGGCAGACAGAGGAAGGTGCTTATAGCTTCCACTTTCAGCCTGGTGCGTGGGACCCCAAGGCTGGCCAGGCTGTGTGGTCTGGTGAACCGGTTGGCGAGGGTGGGGCGGGGTGTACGTTCTTCCCTGCAGAACAGGGTGCAGCCCTGCCCCACTCTGCCTGTGACGACAAATAGGTTTGCAAATCAGATGTTAGGTTGGTCGTGTCTCCACCCCCCTTGAACTGAGGTGTGTGATCACTGAGAACAGATTAAGCCAAGTCCTATGCTACACTCATCTAATTTCCTGTGTTCTGGCTCCTGATTCTGTGTACTCAGAACAGAATTCCAAGGATACAAATGGAACAGGAGGGAATGTTCGATGTTGGTTGGCCTCCAGGTGCTCTGTGGGCCTGGGGTGGGAACCCGAGAGCCCCGTAAGAAAGCAGGGAGTCTGCTTTCACCTACTGCCATCGGGTCCCTGCTGACTCAGACTCTACAGGACAGTGGACCCTCTGTTCTCTTTCCCTCCTGGAGAGCAGCTGGTGGGTTTGAATGGCCCATCTCCTGGAAGCAGCCAAGTCCCTCACCACTGTGCCTCCCCCAAGCCCACTGCCATTGAGGCAATTCCAACTCATAGGGACCCTTTGCAGCGTTTGTACATCATCGTTGCAGCAGACCGCGGGATCTTTCTTCTGCAGAGCTCAGCGGGTCCTTGTGTGGTCAAGAGACGGGTGTATCCAGGAAGGGTGCAGCGCTGGCTTCACTTCCTGGGTGGTGGGGAGCGGGTGTGGTTCCGGGGTTCGGGAGCCAGTGTTTGGTTTTGTTGTTGTTGGGTCTGTTGAGTCGGATGTGCCTACAGTAAAATGACCCTGCCTGGCCCTGCGCCACCCGTGGTCATTGTCATGCGTGAACTCATTGTGGCAGCCAAGGTTCAGTCCATTTTAAGCATCTTCCTCTTTTTTTGCTGAGCCCGTTTTTGATTTTAGGTGGTACTAGAAGACCCAAGTTTAGGAAGTAAGTTGGAACAAGACACGTCTGGCGAGAGTGGCTAATTCCTTGGAAGTGGGGAAGTTTATGGGAAGAAAAGACCTCAATATAAAAACCACTTGTATGTAGAGAGGAGGAGGAGGAAGAGCCAGGGCTTGAGTAGAAAGAGGGTGGTGCAGAAGAGGAGGTGACCTGAAGCGGTCCAGCTGCATACAAGCAAGAGGACCAGAGAAGGAAGAATCAGCTCCCCAGATAGGTGCGTGAAGTATTTGAAGAAAAGGGGGGGACCCCTGTGTGAGGGAGCGGTGGTGGGAGTAGAGGGTCGGTGGCCCCTAGCATTGCTGGGGCAGCTGGGCTAAGCAAGTGTCCCTCCAAAAACACAGGTGTCTCACCTCAGGGTGCACGTCACTGTTGTGGAATGGTGGCCTCTCCTTGTTTCCCGGGTGACCTTGTGTCAGGACTGCCTTCACTCCAGGGACTGGGGGGCTAGTGGCTGGAAGCATTTGCAAAATATCAGAATGCCAAGGATGAAGAATGCTTAAGTTTTCAGGTTGAAAGGACAGGAAAAGACTGATAGACCTAAATGAAATTTTTCTTCTGTAGCGCTACCAGTGGGAGTCAAAACGTTCTTAGAGAAATGGAATTAAGAGATCAGATTTTCCATGAATTTTTTGGAGCCCTCCATAGATGATTAGAAGACATTAGGGTAATCTGTGATGGTTTTTCAGAGGAAATTTTAACTATGAGCATGTGGTTGGTTCTTTAACCCTCAAAACTGCCAGAAGTAAAGGTAAAAACTATAACTTCAGATACCCAGCAATGAACTTCAGTGTTTCCAGTACCCTTTCCAAAGAGTTACTTGGAGTGTGGAGTGTCGTCAGTCAGTGCGGCCCCTTGGACCGTCATTCCTTATTTGGTGTCTCACACTTCTGAACTCTATGCCTGTGGCTGTAATCCCAATTTGGAGGGTGTTCTCTGCTATGCTAATGGACAAAACTAAGTTTCTTAATTTTTTTTTTTAAAACATTTTATTAGGAGCTCATACAACTGGTATCCCAATCCATACACACATCAATTGTGTAAAGCGCATTTGTATATCATTCTCAAAACATTTTCTCTCCACTTAAACCCCTGACATTAGGTCCTCGTTTTTCCCCTCC
>NW_022103915.1:5389001-5401161 GCF_000313985.2 Echinops telfairi
TCACCCACTTTTCGGTTGTCTGTCCCCCAGGGAGGAGGTCACATATAGTTCCTTGTAATCGGTTCCCTCTTTCCTACCCATTCTCCCTAAGTTTCTTAATTTAAGAGGGTGTGAACCTTGTCATAGCGGTGCTGTGGTTGGCTGAAAGTCAAAAGCCATTTGTCTAAGTATAAGGACCATCTTGGAAGCAAACAGAAACCCAAGGCTTAACGGAAGATGCACATGGCTGAGATCCCTGTCAGAAGTGGTGGAGACTGGGACAGAACAGAGGAGCGGCACTGTGACTGCAAGGCAAGAGTGGTGGGTGAGCTTCCTGGGCAGAGGCCACGGGACTCGTGGCTGAGAGGCTGAAGGTCAGAGAGAGAGAGACTTGGCTGTTGACTGAGGGAGCTACTGCTGTCTGCCAGTGATCAGGTCCTTAGTGAGTGCTGATCTGACATAAGGTATCTTATTAATGTCTCTACTAATTCCTCAGAATTAAGAGTTTTGTGGCCATTGCAACAAATTCTTGAACCCGGCATGGGGACGAAAGAAGGCTGGGGGCAGAGGTGGGTCTGAGCTCCTGCCTCCTGGCAGAAGGGAAGCCCGATGGGGCTCCCTGCAGTGCTTTCCTGCAGGGTGAGACTCCAACAACATGGTCCTCATCCAGAGGAAGACTCCCTGAAGCCGGCAGTGAAAGGTGACCAAGAAGACAGTCACTCAAGGACAGGCTGAAAAAGAGACTGGAATATAGAAGAGGAGAGGAGCCTGTGGTCAGTGTGAGGACCACCCAGAGCCCACCTCAGTCTGTCTGAGGAGGATAAGTAAGGAGCTAGCTGTTCTTGCCAGCGTCGTCTGTGCAAGGAAAGCACGTGAGGCTGTGGGGGGAGAGGAGACGCGCTACAGAGAGCATGTGCGCGTGTGACCTGACTAGAAAATTCTCCCCTTGGTACCAAAGCCGTTGGACTTGGGGAGCAACCAGTGGGACGGTGGCGCACTGTTTATTAACGGGACACAATTACACATTTCCCTGGGCAATCCAGTGTTGCGGGCTTTGTTTTGTGCACAGAACAGAGTGGCAACTTGGGGTCTGGGAAGGCAGGCCTGGTTAGCCAGCTGTATGTGCTGGTGGGGCTGCAGAGCCTGACGCTCCACGTTTTGAGACTGTGGCTCATCGTTGAGTAGGACCTTCCTGATACCCCAAAATGGCTACCCAGGACTCCAAAAGCGTTAAGCTCCACCAAGCGCTCACTGCCCACCCCACCGCCCGCCTTGCTTTTCCCTCGTCTCTGCTGGTGGGGTGCTGGACTGCACTTGACACGGACCAGCGTGCAGACTGCTTCCAGTTCCTGCTGGCATGGCTGGGGTCTGTCCTAAAGTGTCTTTCAAGTAGGACAGCGAGGAGTAGCACCTGGCGAGTCCTTTTTCCTGCTTAATTCTGCCAATTGAGTTTAGGTGGGATCGTTTTTTTGTATCCATCCTGCCCTGATACCGGCAGGTGACTGGAGTGGTGGGTAGTGAAGAGAAAGTGCCAGTCACATGTGCATGCACACTGTCAGGTCTTCCTCATAGTCTGACACAGGAGGGGGACTTCAAAGGTTTGGGGGAAACAGAAGACCCCGAATTCTTTGATGAAACAGGTCTCCTTTGTGTGAGGAAACATTCTATGTGCAAACAAGAGGAGGTTGACTGTTTCAAATGGTGTCTGTCTTCTCTCAGGAGCTTCTGTTGCCCCTGGCCACCCCGCCCCAGCAAAGTGGGGGGTTGGGTCTAGAAGTAGCTCTTCAAGCTAGCTTTGCAGGGGGAGACTGATTTTCACGGAAGAACTTAATGAGGCCTGCGGTAGTCAGATATGTTAACTGGACACTCCTGGCTGGAGGTGAGGTTCAGCCTGTCAACCAGGCAGTAGTTTGATGCATTCTTAGGGAGTGTGGCTTCATAGAAGCCCGAGAAGAGCTGAGAACCTCCTCACTTGCTCCCACGCCCTCTCCTTCCCTCTCCCCCTCCACCTTCCTGCCTGCTGGGACCCTGCATTCAGGGGTGACCCCATGAGGGCTGCTTACACTGAGAGCTGCCTGCCTCCACTGGCCTGTGATCTTTCTGTGTCACTGGCCTGCAGTGATGTGAATCTGAAGAGGGACTCGTGGACTGTCATCAGACTTAGGGACTTGGGCTGGGCTGGGCTGTCTTCTTGAGCTGAAATGATTTCTTGATAGAAGCCTCTTTGCCAGACTGTCACTGGATTTGGTTCTCTAGACGTCGTGTACTCTGCTGGAATTGTACCAGGAAGTCCCCTCCGGGTTTGCTTGTGTTATTTCCTCCACCTGAACCAGAAGGGGGTGTTCTAGAAGCAGAGCCTGGACTCAGGAAGCAGGTGGGGGTACTGGGTTCCTGCCTGAGCACCGTAAGGCCCCCTAAGTGAGAGTGTTTGTGCGCCAGAACCTTCTGAGTTGTTAGCGCAACTGGCATATGCTATTTTAAGGTCTCTTTCCGTTTTAGCTGGACCCATTTAACACATAGCCAGTGATGATAATAGCTACTAGTCCACGCACGGTTACTGTCCATGGTTTCTTGTAGAGCTCTCGGTTCTAACGGAGGGAGCGTGAGCCTTTCCACAGAGGAAGGAACGAGACTGAGGAGTTTGCTCAAGGTCACCCAGCTCTAGTAAGAGGTGCTCTTTCTGTGAGTTCAGAGGATCTAAATGTCGTGTCGCAGTCAGGAGGCCTTGGGTCTTGCTATTTCTGGGTAGTTGGGAGGATCACCATTAACTCCAAGTAACAGTGTCTGCCACCTTCATTCACAAAACTGTCCATCACGGCTTGCTTCTTCCCACAGTCTGTGTGTGCATTCCTATACTGCCGCCTCCCGCCTCTGCCCTTGTGCAGCTGGAGTGACTGCCTGGGTGGAGCCTTCGGCTAAAACTAAACTCAAGTGCCATTGAGACCATGCCTACTCACAGGGACCCTAAAGGGACAGAGTAGAGCTGCCCCTGCAGGTTTCCACGCCTGTAACTCTTTCCAGGAGTAGAGTAGAAAGCCTCATCTTTCTCCCTCAGAGCAGCTGTGGTTTTGAACTGCTGACCTTGCAGTTAGCAACCCAGTATGTTAATTACATCACTAGGGCTCCATATCCCTCTTCCTTGGATCATCTGACAGGGGCCTGCCCAGACGAATTCTAAACTCTGCTTGTCGGAGAAGAAATGGTTCTAATTAAAAACCCACCCAAGTTGAGTGTATGGTACCTGGCCAGCACACTATGCTGTTACTTTTGTACATGTCTGAACAGTTCCATGATAGAGTGATTTTTTTTTAAGAGAATAAAGTCCTAGGAATAAATCTGAGTGAACATACTTCCGTTTATGAAGTGTAATGTGAGTGCACACAGTCAAAATCCCTCTCCCTTTTGGCCTCTGCCTGTGACTTGGGTCAGGCAGTCTGCAGCCCTCTTCTAGCCAGGAGAGAGCGAGACCGCCCTGAAAACTTGAGAGGAGGGAAGGCAGGATAGGGGTGGGAAAGGACTGCCCCCAGGACCCTGAGGGAGAGAAAACACCAAATACTGTTGTTTTGCAATGGTGATCAAACCTCCAGACGCACTGGCAGCATGCTCCCTGTCCTACCTGTACTTGAACTCTGCTTCTGGTACTTAGAATGATGAAAGGTAGTTCAGAGCCCTGTCCACACGGAGGGCTTGGAAATGTTTGCAACCGATGGATGTAGTAGTGACATTCCAGTTCAAGGGAAAATCGGTGTCTCCAAGGTTGGGGTGGAGAGTGCCAGAGAGAACATATTTGCCTGGAATGTAGAGATGGTAAATAAGTGGTGTCATGGATAAACTCCCTGGGAGTGAGATACAGGGACCAGGCGCATGGTTTCACTTGTACTCCTCCAGGGGATGGGAAGTTTAATGTTTTTTCGAGATGGGGTGTTAATCAAGTAAGGCACGCCGAGTGGTCGTTTTTTTCCTAAAATAAAGGTAGAAAAAGAAAGGTTATTGTTCAGGTTTCTGCCAGCTTCGTGATGACAGGAGTGACCCTCATAATCAGAGAGTTGGTGGTGGGTGGCGGGCCAGGGGCACTAAGTGGGATGCTTGTGAATTTGGAAGCCCTTGGCGGGCAGGGCAGTGTAAAACTAAGGGCCTTTGCCATTTGTTTTCTGGGGGTGCTTCATTTCTCACTCTCGGCCTTACTCAAATCTCAGGGAAGATTTGCAGAGAGTTTTAACAAAAGGACCAAAAGGGTGGTTCAGTGGGAATGCCAGGTAGGTAGGTAAGTCACCAATAGTAATTCCACTGGGGCTCCTGGCACCCAAGGCACCAGGACTTGGGGTTATACTTGGAAGGTCCAAACTCCGAACCAGAAATCTGCCCTTTAAAAATGAATGCTCTTTATTTTTTTTTTAAGAACTAATTTCCCTCCCTCACTCCCTAACCCCCTGCCCACCTTTCTGTTATCCATTCCCCAGGAAGAGGGTTACATGTAGATCACTGTAACCGGTTCCCCCTTTCTAACCCACTTCCCCTTCCCCTCCTGGTATCGCTACTCTCATTATTGGTCCTGAGGGGTGTATCTGTCCTGGATTCTCAGTGTTTCCAGCTCTTATCTGTACCAATGTACATCCTCTGGTCTAGCTGGATTTGTAAGGTAGAAATGGGATCATGATAGTGGGAGGGAGGAAGCATTAAAGAACTAGAGGAAAGTTGTATGCTTCATTGGTGCTATGCTGTACCCTGACTGGCTTGTCTCCTTCCCACCACCCTTCTCTAAGGAGATGTCCAGTTGTCTACAGATGGGCTTTGGGTCTCCACTCCAGACTCCCCCTCATTTACAATAAGATTCTTTGTTCTGGGTCTTTGATGCCTGATACCTGATCCCATTGACACCTCATGATCACACAGGCTGGTGTGCTTCTTTTATGCGGGCTTTGTTGCTTCTGAGCTAGATGACCGCTTGTTTATCTTCAAGCTTTTAAGATCCCAGATGCTTTATCTTTTGATAGCCGGGCACCATCAGGTTTCTTCACCACATTTCAGCGATTGTGCCGTGTTGGGAAGGTGAGCATCATGGAATGCCAGTTTAATACAAAGTGTTCTTACGTTGAGGGGCTACTTAAGTAGAGACCCAATGTCCATCTGTTCCCTTAATACTAAATCTATAAATATATGCACATAGATCTGTTTTTGTTGGTTTTTTTTAAAGAACATTTTACTGGGGGCTCTTAAAGTTCTTCTAACAGTTGTATCAAGCATATTTGTACATATGTTGCCATCATTATTTTCTAAATAATTACTTCCTGTTTGAGCCCTTGGTATCAGCTCTTTTTTTCCCTCCCACCCTCGTGACCCCTTGATAAATTATAAATTATTATTTTCATATCTTATACTGTCTCCCTTCCCCCACAGTTTCTGTTGTTCATCCCCCTTGGATGGGTGGGGTGGGGGTGTTGTATGTTGATCATTGGGAACCATGCTTAGTTTTACGGCAAGCTGTCCTGAACCCTGTTTTCTACTGGTATCTCTTCAGAATGGTTCCTGTCAGTTTGAACAGTTGCCTCACTCTACCTGGGGGATTGGTTGGTGCTTGTCGGGGCTTTGCTCCCCTGTGTGTTTTAAAAGGCTTTGGAGGAAGGGGAGTGTGTCTGAATCTCACTGGTTGTAGTGTATGTACAGTTGCACTGGCATATTGACTCTCAGACCTCAGACAACCTTTGGAGCACCCCCAGCCCTATCGGGAAAGTGGGGAACAATCCCTAGGTTCTGTGCATTAGTTGTCTCGGCCAGCCCCTACCCCTTCATGTAGGTTCTTCATCTTGGTCCTGATCAGGGAAACCGTGAGGAGCAATTTGATTTATGCCAGTTGTGTCTACCCACTCCTACAAATCTTTCTCTTTTCTTTTCTCAATAAGAATGAAGCCAAGAAAAATTAAAGAAGATGATGCTCCAAGAACAATAGCTTGCCCTCACAAAGTAAGTACGCCGGGTAAAAATGCTGGGTCAACTGTGAATGAATCAGCTTCAGGAGACTGAGGGATTTGCCATTTTTATTTCCATCTTCATAATGAAGGTGAAGTCGGGGGCTGTACAGTCTTCAGTTTCTCAAGTCCAGAGACGACCTTGTGCCATGTAATGTGTATGTGGTTCTGCAAAGGCCACTTAAACATCAGCGCTATTTGATGCAATCCCTGCAGACCACCTGGGTTTCTCCCACCGCTGTGCCAGTCAGTCTTGCCCGCTAACAATGATTTACTTCATGAGTTTCATAATTTGCCCTGGTAATTGGATGTTACTATCTGGGTATCTAACTGTTTTCGAATGTGGCTTTCGTCTCTGAATGAGAAGGCTAAGCCTCCAAGAGACTCTGAGGTCGTGATGGGATAGGGTCCGCCTGCAGCTTTGCTGGGAGAGTAAAGCTCACACGGGTGCAGAGGAAGGGGGCGGGAGCTGTGTGACAAGAATGGCGGCTTCTCAGCTTGGGAGGGAGTGACGCTCCATGCTGTCACCTGAGACCCTTCGTGGTCTCCTGGTCCTTGGTGCTGCTTAGTGTTCTGCGGGGCACCTGGGCCTGAGCGTTTGAAAACAGTTGGGCGGCTGCCACAGTTGCCATCTAGCTGGTATGTCTCCTTCCAGCTGGCTTGTCTCCTTCCAGCTGGCTTGTTTGGGTTCCATTTTCCAAGTGGAAAGACCACCTCATGGTCCAGGTGAAAAGCCACTTGTTGCCTGGCTGCCCATGCACCATTGGTGGTTGCCTCTGCACGCCTCTGTCATGTTGTCCTGTCGCCCCTCCGTCACTGGGCAACAACTGCAGACCAGGCGGAGGCCAGGCTTCTCTTGAGCAGCACATCTGCCTGCCTCGGAGACACTTGGCCTGCTGCTTCCCTCTCCTGGGCTCTCTGAATACCCTGGAAACCCTCTTCTTTCTCTGTCGTGAAGTGGGGGGAGGCAGAGGGAGACGAGGGGAGCGCTAGGGGATGGAGAGGGACAGCCTCTTCATGGAGCATAGAGTGTGGGCCCACCAAACATAGTGGTGGCCAACATTTTCCCTCCGTTTTCTCTTGGTGCTTCTGTGACTTGGTTTGGGGGACCTGCTTGAGTGAGGCAGCTGCCAGGAGCCAGCAGGGGTCGGGGCCGGTTCTCCTCCTGACTTGGGCCACTCCTGGTACTAGTGTGACCTTGGGCCATTCTGCTGAAGGACACCCAGAGCCTCATTTCCTACCAGTCAACTCAGAATGTGCATTCATTGAGGTGGCCTTTCAATCCGTGGCCGCTTCTCTACTGCAGCGCTGTGGGACGGGAAGACAACGGGCATTGAGCAGACCGACTGGACTGGGCCTTGGGGGTGGTCCGCCTGGATCAGTGAGGTTGTCTTGTGGCTGAGCCTGTGAGGGCGGCCTGCTGGGGGAGCCACTGAGCCTCTCTGTGTTTCCAGGGCTGCACGAAGATGTTCAGGGACAACTCAGCCATGAGGAAGCACCTGCACACTCACGGCCCCCGTGTCCACGTCTGTGCCGAGTGCGGCAAGGCTTTTGTCGAGAGCTCAAAGCTCAAACGACACCAACTGGTTCATACTGGAGAGAAGCCCTTTCAGGTAGAGTTGGCGCCTTCTCCGGGGCCCCAGGGGGTCTCGTGCGGTCTGTGTGGGGCTGGGAGATCACAGTGGGATGTACCCGGAGCAGCAGCTGCCCAGTCTTGGCAGCTCTAGTGCTGTCACTGAGGCCCGGGGCATGTCTGTCTGTCTGTAGTTCGTAGTTGATAAAGTGCCCAAAAATGCCCACTGCACTCGGGTCCCTTCCAGCTCACAGGAAGGAAGGGCCCTTTGGTGTTGGGCAGAGTAGAGCTGCTCCGGAGGGTTTCTGGGCTATAAGTCTCTGCAGAAGCCGACAGCCCCCTCTTTCTCCCGTGGAGCATCTGTTGAATTTGCAGCCCAGTACTTGCAGACCATTGCTCCTTCACTCAGCTTCCTTTTAATGATGGGTGGTGTATTGCACGGATCCGGGTCTTCTGCAATTGTATCCTCTGAGTGTAGGGAGAGAGAAGGGGGTATTTTGCCTTATTAGAAGCCCAGAAACAACTGACCAAGCTCATGATGCCCTAGTAATTAAATCTGAGGTTGCTCTTTCCGGGTGGTCCACGCCCAAAACACCCTCAGTGAAAAAGTGCTAGGAACCCACACACACACACACACACACACACACACACACACACACATTCATTTGGGAAGATTGCTGTCACCTGTCCCACGGCCCTCCTCAGCTGTATCCAAGCCCTTGGTTGCGGGTGGACTCTGGGTTTGGGGAGAGGCTGTGCCGTGTCTCTTGGCGCTCTCTCCCCCAGCTGCACAGGTTGATCTCTGGTCTCTCTCGACAGTGCACGTTCGAAGGCTGTGGGAAGCGTTTTTCACTGGACTTCAATTTGCGCACACATGTGCGGATCCACACGGGAGACAGGCCCTATGTGTGCCCCTTCGATGGTTGTAACAAGAAGTTTGCTCAGTCGACTAACCTGAAATCTCACATCTTAACACACGCTAAGGCCAAAAACAACCAGTGAGACACCGTGAGAAGGAAGCTTCTTCTCAGCCCCGGAAGCCTCTTCCAGAAGTGACTGGAAGACACGCACCTCTCCTTTGTGTGTTGTTTCTAGGGAAGAATTTTAAAAACGAACCCTACACACCTAAGGGACATGTTTTGATAAAGTAGTAAAAATTTAAAAACACAAACTTTATTAAGATGACATTGCTAAGATACTCTATCTTGCTCTGTAATCTCGTTTCAAAAACACGGTGTTTTTGTAAAGTGTGGTCCCAGCAGGAGGACAATTCATGAACTTCGCATCAAAAGACAATTCTTTATACGACAGTGCTAAAAACGGGACTTCTTTTCACATTCTTATAAATATGGAGCTCACCTGTTGCTTACAATTTTTTTAATTTTGTATTTTCCAAGTGTGCATATTGTACACTTTTTGGGGATATGCTTAGTAATGCTATGTGTGATTTTTCTGGAGGTTGATAACTTTGCTTGCAGTAGATTTTCTTTAAAAGAATGGGCAGTTACATGCATACTTCAAAAGTATTTTCCTGTACAAAAAAAAGTTATATAGGTTTTGTTTGCTATCTTAATTTTGGTTGTATTCTTTGATGTTAACACATTTTGTATAATTGTATCGTATAGCTGTATTGAATCATGTAGTATCCAATATTAGATGTGATTTAATAGTGTTAATCAATTTAAACCCATTTTAGTCACCTTTTTTTTCCTCTCCAAAAAATACTGCCAGATGCTGATGTTGCGTGTGCCCCCTTTGCCTGTTGAGTTACAGAACGTGGTGCTCGGTTGTAGAGTGTACTGTACCATGACCTCCGGGTGTGTGCACCCGCGTCACGGGGAGGGCGACAATGAAACGGCGGTCCTGCAGACGGGAATGGCAGAACGAGCTCTGTAAGCACAGTCTTGTTGTCTTCTGTTGTCCAGAATAATCCTCCTTCTTGAGCCTCCCAGAAATTGGAAGCTAAATAAAGCAACTCAAGTTTCCTTTCCTTCGCTCTCAGTTAGGGTGATTTGTGGCTAAAGCGATGCTCGGGTCTTTGCCTACTTCCCACGTGTCCCGAAAGACGGGAAGAGAGTAGGTAGGAGCTACCTCAGAGCCCCCAACCCCCACCAGGCCTGCTGGGGACTTATACTTTAGCCCCCCAGCCCGTGGGACCCAAGCACGGTCTTCAGGTAAGGTGCTGACCCACATTGGGCGCCAGCAGGGGGAGCAATGGGGCCTTCTCTGCAATCAGGCTGTCCTGGGGGGCTTGTTGGCTGCAGGACCTCTGTCCCCTCTGCCAAGCAGGATGCCGGGAGGCTCTCAGGTGAGGCAGTTGGGTGCTGGGACGTTCATTGCTACAGGTTGGCAAGGTGAATTTGTTATCTGTCCTGACCTATTGGCCTCTCTACCTGAGATGATAAGTTTTCCGATATCACTGGTTGAGACAATTGCTTGGAAACAAACTGCCCCCCACACAGCAGAATCCATCTGATCCCATGCCAACCCGCCATGTGCCAGAGCCTGGGCCGATAATGCAGTGTCCCACCCACCATCAGGTCAGCGTCTCTGCATCACTTCTGCCTGCCGGGAGGGTTGGTGGCCCTGTGGCTCTGCGGAGTTTTGAAGTGCCTTCTGAATCACACATGAAAAATGTCATTTGAGACCGCTTTTTGTATCCATTCAGAATCTGTCATCCATCGAGGAGGTGGGTGGACCTGAGTTAACTGGAATCCCCCCCGCACACCGCACCTCCCCCTGCTGTCCAGACAGGCCAAGCTTTACTGCACCCAGCAGGCCGTACGGACATAGGCTCATCCAAGGGCTTCTGTGACTGCCTGTGGTCAAGGCCTCCACCAATGACCACCCAGAGACTCCGCGCCACCCCCACCCCCCACCCCCGTGGCCCGCAGCCAAGCTGAGCCATGCTGAGGACAGACCCCGCGGCAGTGGCCCACCCCAGGAGCCCTTGGAAGGGCCGAGAGCCACTCCACCCACTCCCTGCCAACACCAGGCTCTTGTGTGGGCTCGGCCCCTCTCCCTCTGTGCCTTGATCCCTGGGGGAGGCCTTTGGCCATCTCTTCCATCGTCCTGTCTGAGTGGAATGGTCACACCGCCGACCCCTCAACTTTCTCTGTCTTGTCAGTCTGCAGAGTTCTGGATGTACTGGTTCTTCGGACACAGTACTCTTGTCTACCACATCTACCACAGCGTAGGGTGCTGTCAGGCAAGCAGTGGGTTCAGATGCAGAGGTAGTTCTCCAGGGGTTTGACATAAACCCTTCTGGCTGGTGGCTAGAATGTGTAAATTTTGCTAAAAATGTAATTTATTACCATTTAAAGTCGTGTTCCAACAGTGAGTCTGTTGTCTAATGCCGTGGGCCTATTTTCTTAACACCTGAGCTGACGGAAATGCCTATCTGTGGCATCAGGCAGACACAGATTCCAGAGGGTACGTTTACACTTAAGATGTTGTTTTCTATTTTTGAATTTCCCCTCCCCGCCCTGCCCTTTGGTAGTGGGGCTGAGGGGACATATTTGTATAAAGAACCGTCACCTCTGGGTGACATTTATTTTCCCAGGTGACAGACTTCATGCTGTTGATTTCATATGGTGTTTGTATGCTTTGCCTGAACTCGAGGCCCGAGGATTTGAGGAAAATCAAGCCGTCTTCCAATTTGGTCGTCGGGGACGCGGCCTTTCACACGCCCCTCCCACTGTTGTGGGTCACTATGAAGGAAGACTTGTGATGCCCCCTCCATTCCTCAGAGTTGGTGGACCAGAGTCGCTATGCTTGGCAGGGAGAGGTGCCCACGTGGCTTTCACGCTGGCCCCCATTTGTCCACTGAGCAAACTTTATACTCGGATTTACCTCAGGTGAGACTCAAATCTGAACACCTGGCCTCTAGAATCGATTTTTGCATTGGCAGCCCGGAAGCCCACCCAGTGCTCCTGCGCCCATAGACACAGGCCGGGCGTCGAGCCGCCCCCTGGGGCCTCCGGCTCCTGTGTGGGGATCAGGGTGGCTTCAGGAGTCCCGTTCACTCCGTTTCCTCATCTTTACATCTGCTGACACCAGCCCCGCCATCCTGGCCCACTCGCCGGGGCTTCCTTCCCCTGGCTGGTCACTGGATGGGCTGGACCTGGCCTTTGCTCCAGCCCCACAGGCCCTGGTGGTGGGAGGGAGTGACCACCCAAGAGATTCGAAGCTACCCGCCCTAAGCAAGGTGGGGCCTGCGGCCTGCAGGTTCACTCTGCCGTGCTCAAACCTGACCGTGCCCAAGTCACCCGAAATGACTTAGCTTTTTCCTAAAGCCTGCCTTTCGTTCTCACCGTTGCTGTGCCTGCGGGGAGGGCGTGTTGCAGCGGGTGGCTTTGCCTGTGCTCTTGCCTGAGCTTGCCACCCCTTGCCCCCTCCCCTGGCAAAAGGTGGAAAGGGGTCCCCAAGACTGACCCATGGGGGTGATGATGACAGAGGAAGTGACTTCCCACCAGCCTCTGGCCGTGGAGGCCCTCGTCTGAAGCACCGTGGTTGGTTTTCCTCAAATTGCTCTTCCTGAGCAACTCGGACGCCATCAGCAAGCACACTGGGGACTGCAGAAGGGGGTCGGGGCTGCCGTTGCTGGGCTGCGTTCTCGAGGCTGTGAGATGTTGGGGGGGGG
>NW_022103915.1:5401261-5407651 GCF_000313985.2 Echinops telfairi
GGGGGGGCATCAGTACCAAACCACCTGTTCTTCTGTAGTGTCCGTCATAACACCTCTGAGGCTCCACTGTCACAAGTGCCGACTGGTCACAGAAAGTTGGAGTTTTGTCTAGCCCACTGGCCACTTGTGTGGGCCCTGAGCCTCACGTCTCATGTACATCTTTCTCTTCAGCGTTCTTTGCCATTTCTAGAACTGTCCTTGGTTTTTCCTTAGCTCATAGGTCATAGACACAGAAATATTATATAGTATTTACGGCATCCGCATCAGATGGCTTTGCATCCTGGAAAACATTTAACAATAACTCCGCGTTTGAAGCACCGCGCATGTGTAACATGGCTCTATAAACGAATAAACGCATACTCTTGTTAAAGCTTTTCAACGCCTCTGGCTCTCATTTGTTCCTCTGCCCTCTGGGCACGCCCAGGTTCTAGCACCCCCCCTTCAACCGGGAGTTGCTCCTGGGCCTTGATGGGTGGAAACTCCCCAGGTGATGCTGCTGCCTCCTGAACGCAGCTCAGCCAAACGCAGCTTCCTGCACTTGGGTCACATACCCAGGGTCGGCCATGGGGGTCCACGGTCTGAGAGAAGAGCTTCGCACCTGGGATGAGATGAAGCATCCGAGAAGCTGAGGCCAGCCACCTCGTGGATGGCCACCACCCACCCCTTCTCTGTGCAGGCGACGGTGGCTGTGTTGCAGCTGTGGCTTCCCTGGGCTGCTGGGAGACAGGCCATGCTGGACAGCCTGCAACGGGAGTGCTGTGCATCTGCTGGAAAGGTTTTAGAGTCATGTCCCATCAAAGGCTGATGTTTTAGAAACATTCCCAGGCCTCCTGAGGCACTTCTGAACAGGCTTCTCCTAGCATCCAGCCCAGGGATCCTCCGGCAGCAGGGTGCGGCTGGCCACGAGGGTGCCGTGCACCACGTGCAGCCTGGACCCCCAGAGGAGAAATGGCATTCTTAAGCTTCCCACACCTCAATGCCCTGAGGCCATCAGGGCTGACTGCTCTCAGGACTGGAGAGCACTGGGTTAGCCACACAGTGGGTCTGGAAAGGCTTGGAGCCACTTCTTTGTTCTTCCTGTTCATGGAGGGCCTGTGTGCACTGGACCAGAAAAGTGTACCCTCTGGACAGGAAGAGCAAAAGAAGAGGGGTGTGGTGGTATGTCTCCATGGGGCAGAGACCTGCTCACTACCAACCTCCAGCACCCCCACTCCCATCTAGGGACAGAGCCTCACAGCCTCCAAGGAAGATCTAGTGGGGACCAACGACATTGTGACAGTAGAGGCAGGTGTCGGGAGGGGTGTATCAGGACCCAGGTAGAAGCAGAGGCTGGATATAGAGCGGTTTTAGTATGTCTAGCCAGCAGGAGGGCTGTGGGGAGAGGTCGCTGTACCTCTGAGCTGTATCTGTGCTGCTCAAAATCTTGTCAAGGAGGTAGTACAGGCCCCTCCCACCATCGCGTTTCCAGTGGTCCTGCTGCAGCTCCTCTCCTGCGCCCTCCCTGCTGTCAGCTGCAGATCCCACCCCTGCTACAGCCGGAGCTTGTTCCTTGGCTTCCTTGTGGCCGGTGACCCCAGCACTTCAGCTACACTTGCTTCTTGATGTAGTCTTCCCTCCTGGCTTCCAGCCATCCCCTCTACTGCCCCCAAAACACACACACACACACACACCCGTTGTTAAGGGTGGGTCTAAGCAATGTTTCCCAAGATGGATACAGCCCCTGGGGGTGCTGGGCCAATCCAGGGAGGTGGCCTGCAGAAGCAGAGACATTATCCAGGGTGGGGGGACGACAGGACAAGCTTTCTTTAACTGCCAGCGGGGCGCTAAGTCACTTTTCCTCTGAAAAAGGTGGCAGTAGGCCAAGTAAGTTTGGGGACCTGTTTGGTCTAGGGGGCTGTATGCAAGACTGAGTAGATGTCCTTATGGGGGTTAGTGCAGAAGTGGCCAGTCTTGGGCTCTTGGATGGTTTTCCAAGAAATAACGCACCATCAGCTGAGGAAAAACAGCAGAGAGCCCCAATGAAGCCCAAATTCACTGCGACCCTCCAGGACTGGGTAGAACTCTCAGTGGGTTTCTGGGCTGTCACTCCACGGGAGTGGAAGTCCTCTTTCTGCTCACTACATTCCTGGCGCGCTCGCTTTCCAGCCCTTTCTGCATGAAGAAATCGGGGAAGGAGTGTGCACCAGAAAGTGGCCAGCCTGGACGAACTGACAAGATCAGGACCAAGTAAAATGGCAGGCACCAGCCTAGGCTGCGTTCAGGGGCGTGGCTTCCTGCGAGGCTTGGACCTCCCTGGGCAGACCCCTGGAAACCCTGATCACTCAAGATGGGGGTGCGGGGACTGGAGAAGGGAAGGAAGTTTGGGGGAGGGTTTCCTATTTCCTCCGGTTTGTATGGTGGTTTTTTTAACCAGTCATGTATTCCTTTTGCTAAATGTTACACATTCAATTTAAGGAAAAATGATGTAAAATAAAACCATTAAGAGCATGCACAGGGGGTGCGGGGGGGAAAGAAAATGCACAAGGGACACATCTAACACCAGCCCTGGGGCGGGACCTGTGTGTGGTGGGGGAAGGGGGAAACACTTCACTCCCTATTGCAGTGTTAGCTCCCGATTCCAAGTCACCAAGTGGGATGTGATGAGACCACCACCGCAAACCCTGCCCCCATCACTCGGTCACCTACTTCTGCTTGTTATTCTCCCCTGAGGACGTGCACCTAGTGGGCAAGCAGCTGCATGTTCCACCTGGAGGCCGCCAGCCCGCCAGCCCCAGAATACTTTTGCTCCAGTGCATCCCAGGGAAGGGTCACATGGGGCCTTTGAGGTGGGGAGGGGCTGGGGTGTTCTGAGGGGCCCAGGGTAGAGGGGCTGCTGTCCTACCTGGAAGGTGGACTGTCTCTACCCAGTGGGGAGATGGGGCCCTGGTCACCTAAGGGCTAGCAGTGCAGCTGACCGCTGATGTTTTGACCACTTCTTCATGCCATGCAAGGTTCAGTAATGGGGCAGGCCTGCCCATAGCCACCCAGCATGTGACAGGAGCCTGGTCATTGGGGTCCCACTCATGGGCCCACCCCCAGGGTCTTGGGGGAAGTGAACCCTCAGGGCTCTGCTCTGGCAGACCTGCTGCCTGAGCCCCCAGGGAGAGCAAACAGGCCGTGACACCCACCAGGGATCACCAGCTAGTCTCTTCGTGGTCTCCTGCCCCTAGAAACCGAGCCCACTGCACAGGGCTGGGCTTCAGTGGGGTGTGAAGGCTGGGGCCCCCTCCTGGAACAAAGCTGGGGACACTCACCTGTGGTAGATTTGGGGGCAGCAGCAACAGAGGCACTCAGGGTGCCCAGGGCTGCAGGGTTAGGGCACCCCTGTTGGCAAATGAGATATCCTGCAGGAAGCCCTCACTAACCTCAGGCTGGTCTAATACAGGCAGCAGCCAGATGCCTCACCTTGGCCCAGATGGTCAACAGAACCTGAGTGCACACTGAAGCCCTCTGTGGCAGTTATAGAATGTCAACTTGAGTGACGGGGTGGAGTCTAGCCTGTCAATCATGTCATAGCCAATGAGGCCTCTGTGTGGGCATGACTTCTCCTGAGGATTCTGGGAACTTCTATCTTCCTCCCTGGAGGACACACACAGCTTCACATTCCTGTTGACAAGCCTGATGGAGCCAGAACCCTGGAGCTGGAGAAGCCACGTGGAGACCTACGCCTGCGCTGAGATGTTGCCACAGGCTTTTCACCCACTGGCCTGTGATCTTTCTGCATTCGGCATCATTGAATGTGTTGCCTTTAGTCTGAAGATGAATTTATAGACTGGTATCAGATATATGGGCTAATATCAGACTTAAGGACTTGATCTGGACTGGGATGTTTTCTCAATATACAATTGCTCTTTGATATAAAGGTCTCTCTTACACATACACGAGTGTCAGTGAATTTGTTTCCCTAGTCTACTCGGACTAACCCTCCAACCAGTGAGGAGGACTGTGCTGGACCCCATCTGGCCGTACCTTCCCAGCAGCTGGTGGGCATTCCCCAAGAGCTTGTCCTTCAAGCTCGCGCCCACCCCACCTACCCGTAGTTGTGCAGGGACCCAGGACTCTGGAGGGAGCGCCCCACATTCTGATGGCTGACGTCCACAAGTCCACCTCCGAGGCTTCCTTCTGGGAGGGCTTGTAGCTCCAGCTTTTTGGTTACAGCTGAACTCTTAACCCTTGGCACACCAAGATCCCCTTGCTGACCTCTGAGCCCTGACCGAATGGCGGGGGTTGAGGTCACACACCATCTCCGTGGTCCTCCAAGCCCATTTGTAACCACTTGGCAGATGAGGAATATGAGTCTCTTACGCCAGCGCTGTAGCTGGGTAAGCATGCCACCCCACCTCCCACAAACCACCCAAGACCAGCCCACTTAGAATAGACAGACCAGGCTTCATTCCCTCTGCAGTTTATGTACAAATGTAAGAATATGATGTGCAGGGCCGGACCTCCATCTAGGCGGAGTGATCCGCTTTCTGGAAGGTCGGCTGGAGGGGCATCCACTGGGTGTACCAATCGCCCCTCTCTTCCCATCCCACGGCCTCAGCGCCAATGCCCTGCAGGGGGCCTCTGCACTCCGGATGGCTCCCACTGCATGCCCACGGTCCACGGGAAATGGCTGGGGAGGGAGGCCCTGAACTTTGTCTTCAGTTATCCCGGCCCTGGGTGGTGTGTCCCTTACGGCTCCCCATCTGAGCACCTTGGGCCAGACTCAAGGGCAGATACCCTGAGCCCAGGACACAGGGATTTCCTCGAGGCACAGCCCAGGAAGCTCTCCCCACCCCACACAGGCCTCTGGTTGTACAGCTCCCCACTCCCCCTACCTCTGACCCATTCACAACTGGAAACAGCGTTCCCAGATCTGCAGGTGGACACTAGAACCAGGCCACTCACCGGCAGGGGAGGCGTCTGGGGACCATCTCCTGGGGAGGGCTGCTGGGGGCCAGACGGCCGGTGGGTGCGGTTAGAGTGTGTGCGGGGCTTCCCGAACCCTACCCTCCCCACCCCACCCCTCTAGCAGGCACCAGGCTTCACCTCCGCCCTTGGCCACTGCACCAGCGGGTGGGGGGTGTGGGCACCCCCATTTGGGAACAGAGGAAACGGAGGCCCAGTTGGTGCGCTGAATTCTGTCTGGGCTGGGCTGTGCACATGGGTGAGCCCCTATCACAGGCTGGATGGCTGGCTCAGGGTCGGTCCGGCAGGCGCGTCGGGCCGCACCTCGTCGCCCCGCGCGTAGCTGAGTACCACAGTGACCGTGGCGAAGGTGGCGGCGTTGACCGGGAAGGCGCGCAGCAGCGTGGAGGTCAGCCCCCGCGTGAAGACGCGCCAGCCCTCGGCCTTGTAGCTCTGGCGCACACAGTCGACGATGCCCCGGTAGCGCGGCGCACCCCGTAGCCCGTCGGCCTGCAGCCTCGACTTGACCACGTCCACAGGGTAGGTGGAGAGCCAGGACGTGATGCCCGACGTGCCGCCGGCCAGCAGCAGCTTGGGCACCAGCAGGCGGTCGTCCGGCTCGCAGCCCAGGGCGCGTGTCAGCACGTCGTAGGTGAGGAAGTAGACGCCGAAGCTGGGCGTCTCGCGCAGCAGCGTGGACAGCATGCCGCGGTTGATGCCGCGCAGGC
Source organism: Echinops telfairi (assembly GCF_000313985.2). Classification (NCBI taxonomy): domain Eukaryota; kingdom Metazoa; phylum Chordata; class Mammalia; order Afrosoricida; family Tenrecidae; genus Echinops; species Echinops telfairi. Next base: position 5,406,919 of record NW_022103915.1, read on the forward strand.
CCTCGCGCCGGTAGATCTGGCCCAGGCAGTCCAGTGAGCCGCTGTAGGTGCGCGCCTGGCCCGCGTCCTGCAGCTGCAGCCGCGTCTTGGCCAGCTCCATGGGGCAGCAGATGACGCACTGGATGGTGCCTGCCGCCGCGCCAGCCAGGAACTGGTTCGTGGGCGTGTCTCGGCCCAGGGCGCGCAGCGTGTTGCCCTGGACGCCGAACACGAGCGCGTTAATGAAGGTGAGTCCCATGAGGGGCGAGCCCAGGCCCTTGTACAGGCCCAGCACCTGTGGGCAGGAGATGTTGCCAGTCAGGGTGGCTGGAGGCCTGGGGCACCCAGCCCCTCCTCCTTGCACCCTCCTCATGGGGACTGGCAGTCCCAGTGCCCTCCTGGCTGAAAAAGAACTCCTCACCCACTTCGAGGGCTAGGTGCCCTGTGGGTTAGGCATTGGGCTGCTAAGTGTAAGGTTGGTGGTTCAAACCCATTGGCTGCTCCAAGGAGAAGGAGAAGGCTGTCTGGATGGACATCCCCAGAAACCCTATGGAGGATTGCTATGAGTGGAACCAACCCCGGAGCTAGCCTGCCTGACCCCTGCCCACCTCACTCCCCACCCCCAGGCCACTCACGCTCTCCTGGCGGATGATCGACTGGAAGCAGTGCACCGTCCCCCGGTACTGGGGTTTGTCCCCACTCTGCACCTGCAGTCGGACCTGGAAGGGGAGGGCTGGTGAGCAATGACCTTGGG
>NW_022103915.1:5407751-5417022 GCF_000313985.2 Echinops telfairi
GGGAAGCCTGGAGGGTCTCTGGGGGACAAGATGTCCTAGGAGCTGTCTGTGGCTTGATGCAAGTGCCCCAGGCTCTTTGGAGAGGGCCAGTGGGCGAGCAGACACAGGGCCCACCAGCATGGCAATGCCTGGGCAGGGGGAACCCTGACCATCTCTCCATCTGAGCTGAGACTAGTGGAGGCTATGTCACCATCTTCCCACCAGAACTAACGTTGGGCTGAGTTGGTTCCGGCTACCGCCCACTGTCCTGGCCCCACCAGTCCTCCCGGCTGCGGGACACTCCGGTCCAGATACCCAGGAAAGGCCCAGAGCTGACCCCAAACCCTACGCTCCCAGGAGCCCCTCCTAGGGGCCGAGGCCATCAGTCACGCAAAATCAGTTAGCATGCATTCCTCTCTGTAGGACTGTGGAACGTCGTCAGCAAGTCTGGGGCCTAAGGACTCCAGTCCAGCACAGCCTCATTTTGAGAGCCCAAGCCATGGCAGTGGGCCCCACTGAGGGGCGGGAGGAATCTTCCTGATCCAGACTCAGTGGCTTGAGGTGGGGGGTAGGGGGGACCAGGAAGTCCCCTTCTCAGGAGATGGCAGCTAGGCCTTCAGTGAAGCAGCAGCATAGGGTAAGAGCTGGGGGGGGGCGGGGGGGGGCGGGAGCCCGGGGGGAGGCGCTTCACACCTGGTACCTGCCCAGGTGAGCCCTTCCAAAGATGGGGCAACGAGATGTTTTGAACCTTGGAATGCAAACTGCATCCTTGTCTTCTCCAGAGATTGAAGGGTAGGGCAGGGCTGATGGCAGGCAAAAGCCCCCTCAAAGGCCCGACCAGAACCCTCCCCAAGTACGCCACCGGCATGGGGGTGTCTTGTGGTAGAACACACTTACATCAGGGGCTTTGTCAGGGACCTGGGCTCCCCTAAGCCTCCCCAGCTCTGGCAGGGGGAGAGGGGGTTGAACTTCCAGGGAGCAAGGGGTACAATCCCCTGGGGGAATTTGCTCAAATGACACAGGCCATGAGCCCCAGCTCTGCAGGCCTCTCCCCCCCCCGCGTGTCCTGGAGTCCCAGGGGCCGTCTCAGCCTGCAGCCTCCTCTCAGTCTCTTGCTTGGGTCCAAGTACTGTGTCTGAGTTGTGTCTACCCAACAGGCTGGTCCCAGTCAGGCCTCTCACAAGGGCTGGTCTCAGAGGCCCCTCCCATGCTAGCCCCTGCCCAGCCCTTGCTGCCTGGAGTCCAGGCACCAGATTTGCAGGGGCTGGGGGGTTGTGTAATTCAAAGGTCCAATTCTTGTGAAATCTAGCACTGAGGTTCTGAACATTTTTGAGGCAGGGATGGGATCCCCTCTGAGGGTGACTGAAAATGGGGGGGGGTCCTTAAAAAGAGGTCACTCCCACAGAGGTCAGAAGGCTACCCACTTCCCGAGGGCTGAGACACCCCAGGCCCTGATCCTGCCCAGCATGGAGGACACTTGGGGGTGATGGGGGAAGGCACGGTGGGGACCCCAGGCCCAGGTCTGAGGTCACCTGGTCTGCACTTACTAGGACTCCCCACGTTCACCTACAACAAAGGTACCTTTTTGCTATGGCCTGGGACAGCCTCTGGCTCAGAGAGCAAAGGTAGTAGCTACAGCAACACAACACATCTACACGCATCTTGTTAACTCGTCCCACCCCAAGGAGGCCAGTCACCACCCTTCCACGGGCACAGTGACCTTTCCCTGATCACAGCTGTCCTGTGAAGTGAACTGAGCTGAACCCGCTTCCATGCAGGCCTGTGTGTGGGGTGGCCCTCTAGTTCTAGGTACTGTCAAAGCCAAGAAAATAAACACGCACTCATTGAGCCAGTTCTGACTTGTAGCGACCCTGTAGGACAGGGTCAACCTGCCCCTGTGAGTTTCCAAGACTCTAACTATGGGCGCAGAAAGCCTCATCTTTCTGGGTACTGTCGTTGGCCTGGAAGAACAAGCTAGTTTGTTCCTGCCTGAAAGTCTCTGAGGCCATCAGACAGCATGACTGAGGTGACACTCGGTGTCTCCCTAACATGTTCTAGACAGGGGACTTACTGCCACCAAGAAAGAAAAGCTGGAAGCACAGCAGATCCTTTGGACCCAGGGTCCCTGTGCTGAGAAGCTCTTAGACCCAGGGGACGGTTGATGCCAAGACACAGGGAGCTCTCTGTGGATGCCGGGCCCACAGATGTTAAAAGGAGACCGGGACCTTTCTCCAGAACTCACAGAGACAGATAGCCTTCGCCCAGAGCTCGCAACCTGAATTCAGTCTTCTCTCCTCCTACACTCTGAGCCTGGAGGCACAGTGGGTTACGCGTTAGACTGAGAACCACAAGGTCGGCAGTTCGAAACCACCAGTGGCTTCATGGGAGAAAGGTGAACCTTGGACACCTCCAGGGGCAGTCCGACTGTGTCCTGAGTCTGAATCGACTCAATGACAATTAAAGACTCTAAGGCAGCCCTGAGCTGCCTTCCCTGTCGCTCTGCTGCCACAGCCAAGAAGGTTGAGCTGTGCAGTGTCGGCGGGTACAAGATATACCCGGACACGGGCGGCACTACACCTGGACCGAAGGGAAGGCTTTCCAAATTATTAACGCAAAAGGTCCTTTACCAGAGGACCCTCAGAAGAGAAACTGGACAGAAGGAAAAACAAAAAGGGCAATCGGCAGAGATGCGAAAGGAAAGCACCCGCCTGGGAGAGAAAGAGGAGGCTGTGTGCTCCTATGAAGATCCTGCAGGGGATCCCCATGAGGTGGAATTGACTCGATGGCAGCTGGCTGGGTTTGGGGGTGTTTTTAGGGTCAAATGGCGCCCTGCTTGTGCAGTGGTTAGAGCACCCAGCTCACCAGCCGCTCGGTGGGAGGAAGATGTGGAGTCCGCTTCTGTAAAGCTGCCAGCCTACGAGAATGCTCCCCTCTGTCCTTACCGACTGTGCGGGTGGGCACGGCTCGGCCGCCGTGGGAGCTGGGGGAGAGGCTCCTGGGCTGGGAAGGGGCCGACTCCTGGAGGGCTGCGGGCACAGGCTGACTCAGGAGGCCTGGGCTTGCAGCCAAGGGGACAGCCAGGAGCCGGCTGGCCAGGTCCAGGTGGAGGCATGGCCTCAGCAAAGCCAGCTGAGGCTTGAGCAGGAGGCACAGGCAGAGGGTGTGTGTGTTGTACATGGGTATGCGCATGTATGTGTGCACATGTTCGTGCCTTGTGTTCTGTGTGCATGCATGTGGTATGTATGCATACTTCATGCTGTATGTGTGCTATGTAAGAGCATGTATGTGTGATTGGAGATATAGGGGTATGTGCATATGTGTTTGTGTCGTGCAACATGCATGTGTGGTGTGCACGTGTGGTATGTGTATATATGTGGTATGCATGTGCAAATGTACATGTATGAGTGTATGGTGTGTGGTGCACACATGTGTATGATACATGTATATGAGTGAATGTGTGCTATGTTGTGCATGTGGAGGGGGGCATATGTTTGGTGTTTGTATGCACGTGCACCTGTGTGGTGCATATGTAACGTGTGTGTGCGTGTATGTGAGCGTGTGGCGCGCGTGTATGTGTGTTTGTGTGGTGAGCATGCATGTGCATGCTGTGGGGGTATGCAGGTTCCTGAGTGCCCAGTCCTCAGGTCCGTGTGGAGAGCTGCTTCACACCCTTGTGAATGAGCACTCGACTTGTGCGAGAAGGTGGGGCCCAGGGGTTACCTCGCTCACGTTCCCTGGTGGGGACAAGTCTGGCCAGAATCGTGCAGCAGATGGACAGCAGAGGGAGCTGAAGGCACCGCCAAGGGATGCAGCCCTGGATGTACTGCAGGCTCCGCTGAGACCCTGCTCAGGGCGACCGACGCCTGTGGCTTCTTTCTGTCTGGTCTCTACCCCACCCTCACCTCAGGACAGCGCAGGGGCTGAGGTCTGGAGGCCTGGCACAGTGCCCTGTCCTTTCTAGCCTGCCCTGGGCTCCAGGCGGATGGGTAACACCCTAGGTGAGCAGGGGCAGAGGGAGGCATGGGGCCCAGTCAGGAGGAGCCAGCTGACTACCGGCACTGGGACGCACCTTCCCAAAACGGGGGCCACAGACCTCTCTTGGTGTACCCCAGCTTCTCCCAATCAATGCTAGCCCATCTATGGAGCTGACACCATGGGGAGATATCGGGGCCCGGGGGTCTGCTCTGCCACTGGCTGGGAAGACAGTGTGCAGAGAGCTCTGGTGAGGATGCTATGAGTGTCACGTGCAGGGCGGGAGGAGCCAGGCCCCAGGACAGGATGACCACGAACCTGACCTGTGGAACACAAAGGTTTGTCCCCATCTTGTATACTCAGTCTAGGACCTGCTTGCTAGTGCATTGTGTGGTCAGCTGCTTAGAAGTTAGGGCATCAGCCGTCTCTAGACACTATGGTCTGCCCCGCCACAGGAGGGCCACACCCTGCTGATAGGGATGGTTTCCCTAAGGGAGAGCCCAGAGATAAGGACAAGCCAACTCAAGGAAGACCAAAGTTAGCCTGCCATCTTGAATCTAGGATCCGCCCATCTTGTCACATGTGCACCCCTAGCCCATCCCCTTCCTGTCACCCATATGCCTTCCTGTTACGCATGTGGTTATCTGTAATCAGGGGGCTTACACGCCCCCTAAGTATGATAAGCCTCGTAGAAATATATTCTCTCTCGCTGCTCGTCCCCGGCTGCTGCGAGCATGGCCATCTCGGAGGGGGCATGCTACCATGAAATGTGTCTGACTCCTCTCTCCTGTCTATCTCCTATGACTTTACTACGACCTCTAGATATTACCGCCCTGTAGCTGCGCCTACGGACCCTGCGGCCATTAGAGGCTGGTTTCCTCTGACACTGACCACAGCTCAGCCCCAGCCCAGAGATGGCAGACCGTGGGAGAGCAGCTGCCCACCTTCCTGGCAGGCCTGTTCCCCTCTCCCAACACCCACAGGGGCCGGAGAAACCCTGAAGAGGCACTCACCTTGACAGTGTCAAATGGGTGTCCCACAAGCACACCTGCCACACCTGAAGAAAGAGGGAATGGGTGAGCCTAAATGCCCCAGGCAGGTGCAGTGTGGGGTGCAGCGGGGTACTGAGCGGGACCATCCAGCAGGAGCTACAGGCAGGAGGGAGATTCTCCCAGCCCCTATTGCAGCCACATCCACCTGAGCACCTGGAACTATGTCCGGGACATCCCCAAGGTCAAGCTGGGACCCGGCAGACCCAGAGCTAGCCCTTCCCATGCAAGTGCACAATCTGGGCTGGGCTGAGCTGGACAGCAGGAGACCTCCTGAGGGGTACCCACTGCCCTAAACACCTCTTGGCGCCCCGCAGGAGGCTCGAGGGTTTTGAACCCTGGGGTCCGGTTGTCACCAAGACCTGGATTTGAATGTTGCCTCTGCCACTTAGCGGCCCCAGGCAGGCTCTTGGCTCAGCGTCTCCAGCCTCACCTCCAGTCACAGTGTGAGCTGCCACTCTGCCCCCACATGTACAGAGTCAAAAGGCCCGCAGTGCTTTCAAGGCTGGGAGCTTCCTGGGGGAAGCCAACCTCCAGACGCGTCTCCAGAGGGGCCTTCTGGCTAGTTGTTGAGGGCTTCCCATTGGCACCAACCAGCCTCTGGGGCACCCAGAATTAAGCACCTGGCCGCTAACCAAGAGGCCGGGGGCGGGGTGGGTGAGGTGGTGGGATGGGGTTGAATGCTCTGCCGAAGAGACCTAGCCACCTGCTCTGTCCCTGTGAGTCGGAATTGACCTGAGGCTACCCACCAGCACTGCCACCAACGGTGCTGAGTGGCACTGAGTGACCGCCGGCCACAGCCAGCACTGCGCCCGCCTCAAGTGGGCGTCACCCCCAAGCCCAGGAAGGCATCTCCTGACTTGCCTTCCTGGCAGGCTTGAGTGAGTGCTCTTTCCATTCCTGGCCCTGCCAAACACCCAGCCCGCAGGGACCAAGGTGTGGTGCATCTCAGGGCCCTGCCAGCACTTTGAAGTAACTCATTCAACAGACAAGGAAACAGGCCCAGCGAGGTGAAGCCACTGACAGCCCCCACACACACCTCCAGGGGGTGGGAGGCTCAACCCCCGGCTTCCTGGACTCTGGAACCTGTGTTTCCAAGTCCTTTGGGGCCAGCGTCACGGCAGAGTAACTCAGCAACAGAGCCGCTCCTGGCCTCCGGTGACCTTCCCGGCTTTACACAGGGACCAACGCTTCCTGCGGTACACCTGCCAGGTGAGCCTATTTCACAGATGGGGGAGCAGGCCCAGAGAGGGAGCTTGTCCTCAGCACATAGCTCATAGGTGGTGGAACTTGGACTGGAAGCCAGGCTGTCTGGTCCTGAACCCTCCGTCTTCCCCACACACCCCTCCCCCCTGCTCCCTGCTCCAGGTGGCTCCCAAATTCTTGAAAGCCCAAAGGTTGACGGGAATCACACCTCCTCACACACAGCACTCTCTCCCACCACAGCCAACACCTGGCCTCCAAATGTCCTTTGTTTGCTACTGACATGACCAGCGCTGGTCTCTGCAGTCACCTGTCCCGCTCAACTCTGAGTGTCAGCCTTTCCGAGGGCCTGCAGCTCTCTCTTAGACACAATCTATAGGGGGCCCTGGCGGCTTTCCACGCCCACCCCAAGATAACACCTCACCTCACCATACCTCCTCACTCACTTACCGTCATGGAGCCACCCTAAAGGACACGGTAGAACTGCCCCGGTGGTTTCATGGCTGTAACTCTTTGCGGGAGTAGACAGCCTCATCTTTCTCCGAAGATGCAGCTCATGGGTTTGAACTGCTGATCTTATGGTTAGCAGCTCAATGTGTAGCCCTGTGTGTCACCAGGGCTCCCTTTAGCCTAGATGCCCATTTGGCCTCTCTTTCTCCCTCTTTTAAGGAGCCCCAGCCAACAGCATGGTGGGTTTTGTGGGTTGCCAACCACAAGGTCAGCAGTTCGAACCCACGAGCCACTCTGAGGGAGAAAGAGGAGGCATTCTGTTCCCATGAAGCTTTACAGCCTCGGAAACTCTCAGGAGCACCTCTCCTGTCCTGTAGGGTGACCATGCGTCGGAATGGACTCGATGGGGGGAAGTTGGGTTTGCTTCTCTGTTTCTACTGGCAAAGGCAAGCAACCGAAGAGCTCCTTTCTGCTTGTTACCTGGGAGCTCGGCTAAGGGCTACTTCTCGTTTCTAGCACAGACCAGATCATGGCCCAGCTCCAGGGAGGGCCACGCAGGGAGGCCCACCCTCGCAGCACCTACTGGCCTCTGCCCAGAAGTTTCCAGGGCAGAGGCCAGACAGCAGGGCACTGCCAGCCTTCCAGCGGGAGGGCAGCAGCAATGCCCCATTGGGAGGCCAGGGTTTGGATCCAGGCTTTGACAGGCGTGGGGCCTGCATTCTGACCTTTGCAGGGGTGCTATCAAACACCTGCCTACCTCAAGGGCAGGTTTGGGCTAACACAGGCTCCTCCTCCCAGAGCCTCCTCAGGGCCTGAGGGACCAAGCCTCAGGGTTCCAAGCTTCCAGGTGGGGTTGCCCATCCTCAATGCCAGCACCGGCTGGGGGCAGGGCGGTGGGGTGGGGGGAGGGAGACAGTCGACCACTACCCTGTTGGCCAACTGAGGTAAAGGCAGCATGGCTGATCTGGTTCCATGGATTTTTTGGGGGGGTGGGGGGGGCATAAGGTGATGATTTCTTCCTGATCCCTGTCTACTCCCTGGGCTCCTGCACCAAACCAGACAAGGGGGGCTCCCAAGCTGTCCCCAGGGACAGGCTGGCCACCCTGTGCCCCTTGCCATGTTGTCACAGAGACCCTTGGAAACAGGCACTTCAAGTCCCAGCACACCTGTGCTCACCCCCCATGGTCAGTGGGTGGGGAGCCTGAGCACCCCCTCTGCCCCCCCCAACAGCATGTGCTCTCACCCCTGCTCTGGAGGGAGGCTGATGGGAAGGACGAACTAGGGTGGAGTGCGGGTGAGGGCTTTGGGAGTCTGAGGGACTGAGCCCAGGTCAGCAGGGCCCGTGTGGAAAGAAGCGGGTCTATCTTTTAGATGTGGTTCCTCCCACCCCCTGGGCAAGGTCGGGGAAGACCCATGTGACCCGTGAAGACCCCACACTCCCTCTACAGGCCACTCCTGGAAGTGGTGGAAGAGGCTCTGGGACCCAGCCGAGGGTGGCAGGCATGGGGTGAGAAGCAGGGGAGTGGGAGGAGCCTGGATTTGGCAAAAAGTCCCCGAGGCCGGCAGACAGCTCAGAGCTATGTGGCCCTCCCACAAGCACCAGCCCTTCAAGGTCCAATTGGATGACAGGTGGGGCACCGTGACCCCTCCGGCAAACGTCCGCTGTACCTTGGCCTACCTAAGGCCATCTCTAGTCACAGCTCCTCCTCCAGGCTCCTCCAGCTGGACAGACTGAATGACTTTATTAGAACAACCCATAAAGGTATAAAGGCACCTTGGTGTCATCGTGGTTATTCTACTGGGCTGTGGTCACCGAGGTCTGCAGTTCAAACCTGCCGGCCACTCCTCAGGAGAAAGATGGGCGTTCCCATCTTCAAGTGACAGTCTACCCTGTCCTATAGGGTCACTTGAGTTGGCATGGACTTGATAGCCGTGAGTTGCGTTAACAAAGGTGTAGAGACTGCCGGAGGCAATAGAGCTGGACAGGCCCTTGGCACAGGCATCCAGCGATGTTCTCACCTAGCCCCTCCACCCCCAAGGTGCGCGCGCGCGCGCGCACACACACACACACACACACACACACACACATACACACACACACACGCAGTCAGCCAGGTTTCTAATTAGTACACTCCTCTGCGGGGAATCTGGGGCGCCCCATTCAGGCCCTCCAAGGATTATGTTCCCAGCGCTGCAGCCGCGCCTCAGCAGACCTGCCATCGTGGCAATGGGCTTTGCCAGGCCAGCGCCGGACTCCCAGGGCAGCCCCCCAACAACTCCTGGCCCCGGAAGGGGGTCGTCCTGCGACTGCCTGGCCTGACATCAATGGGGAGGATGGGGCTAGCCCCAAACTTCTAGAGCCTCCCGAGCCTGATGCGGGGTGGGTGTGGGTGTGGGGCATCCTTCCTACCGCCCGAAATCCACCGAATCCGGCGCCCTGTTGCCAGCATGGCCAGAGCCAGGTGCCCCAGCCCTGCTGTAAGCCCACGCAGACCCATGGGTCGGGGTCCTGGTTCCCCAACTTTACAGACGGGGCATCCAGCCCACTTCCGCTGACCGAGAGCTCGCAGGTGAGCTGGCCACGCACCGCCACCTGGCCCGGCCCCCAACCCCGCGCC
>NW_022103915.1:5417752-5441178 GCF_000313985.2 Echinops telfairi
CCCGAGCCTGCCGCTGAGCCTCGCCGTCCTGGCATCGGGAATGGGGACGTGGTGCCGTGGCAACCGGGAGTTCGGGGACCCTCGAGGCACCTCTGGGCGTGAAACTCCGCCAGCGCCCCGGGCAGTGGCCGGGGGACCGGCGCTGCGCAGCTGGACACGCGTGCGCCGGGCCGAGCCTGGGCTCCTGCGTGTAGGAGCGAACTTTAAAACTGGAGGGGCCGGTCGACTGGCGGAGCTCGTGGAGGGGGCGGCTCGGGCGCCGCAGAAGGCTTTGGAGCGGAGAGGGGCGCTTCAAGGACGAAGTTGCAGTTGCCGGCGCGGAGCAGGCCGTGGTGTGCTGAGCAATGGCGGGAGCTGGGCCCTGGACGGGGCCTCGGACTGAGCAGGGTCTGGACGAGGCTTCGGGCGGGGGCTTGGGCTGAGCAGTCAGCTCAGCCAAGGTAGATCTGGGCTGGGGTGGGGCCTAAGAAGGAGACCCGTGTAACTGGGCCCCCGGGGCCTCCCCCAGCATTGCCAGTGATGGGGGCTGCGGGTGGCCTTCCTTGTCATCAGGGTCTCTGAAGGTCCATCAGACGGAGTGGTGGGGCATTTCCCTCCACTGAGAGTCGACACCGGGGGCAGAGGCCTGGGCAGTGGCCAGTTTGGAGTGGGCAATCCTAGTGACATTGAGCAAGTTCTGCCATTGATAAGTGGAGGGCAGCCAGGAGGCCCACCTGATGTGGGGTTCCAGGACTTGAAGCCAGTGTGCATGTGTGCCCTGAGGCCAGGTGATGACCACGGGAACCAGGCCCAGGCCTGCTGACTCCTAGTCCAGTGCTCGTGATGGGCATAGGGCCCTGAACTAGGGGTCTGGAGGTCTGCGCTTGAATATCGACAAGTTCTTTTTTTTTTTAAATCATTTTATTGGGGTCATACAACTCTTATCACAATCCGTACATACATACATTGTGTCAAGCACATTTGTACATTTGTTGCCATCCTCTTTCTCAAAACATTTGCTTTCTACTTGAGCCCTTGGTATCAGCTCCTCATTTTTCCCCTCCCTTCCTGCCACTCCCTCCCTCACGAACCCTTGATAATGTATAAATTATTATTATTTTGTCAAGTCTGACACCGTCTGACATCTCCTTCAACCACTTTTCTGTTGTCCATCCCCCAGGTAGGGGGTTATATGTAGATCCTTGTATTTGCACCTCCCTTTCTACCTCATCTTCCCTCCACCCTCCAGGTATCACTGACTCTCACCACTGGTCCTGAAGGGATCATCTGTCCTGAATTCCCTGTGTTTCCAGTTCCTATCTGTACTAGTGTACATGCTCTGGTCTAGCCAGATTTGTAAGGTAGAATTGGGATCATGATACTGGAGGGGTGAGGGAAGCATTTAAGAACTAGAGGAAAGTTGCTATACTGCACCCTGACTGGCTGGTCTCCTCCCTGAGACCCTTCTGTAAGGGGATGTCCAGTTGCCTACAGATGGGCTTTGGACCCCTAATCTGCACTCCCCCTCATTCACAATGATTTCATTTTTTGTTCTTTGATGCCTGGAATATTGGCAAGTTCTGACCCACCTTAGGAGGCGAGGCAGGCAGGGTGGGGCTGAGACCTATGGGTCGGATTCTTAGGGTATCTCAGAAGAGGCAGGTTAGTGTCCTAGGCTACAGGGATGTTGAGGCACAAGCCTTAAGTTCTTGTCACCTTTTGGGCCGGTGGCATGGAGGTCCTTCGGGGAGACCCAGCAGCCTGGTACATCGTGGGCCCTCAAGGGTTTGTTTCAGCCTGCTCCTTGGCTTCCTGTGGGAGAGCTTAGGGGTGGGGCAGGTTTTGGAAGGCCACTTCTGGGGCTTATTTTAGGACGAAGGTCTAGAATGTGGTAAGTATGGACAGAGCAGGTGCTGCTCAGGTGGGTGTTACGGTGGGTATGCAAGTAGGAATGCAGGTCCTGGGGGCACCTGCCTGCGTTCCTAGTGCTGCTGTGACCGAAATACCACAGGTGGGAACGAGCTCCAGGCTCAGGCTCCCCGGGGAGGCTCTAAGATGTGGTGTAGGCTTCTCCCGGGGCTCCATGCCATTCCTTGGTGATGTCCCAGGTGGCAGCTGTACTTTCCCAACCGGGCAGTCTGCTTCTTTCTGAGTAGAATCTCGAGGGGCATAAGGCTTTAAGACACACCCCACACTGAATCCAGCGGTGCCTTGTTAGCCTAACAAAGAGCCCCCTATTCTCCAATGGGACTGCATCCATTGGGATTAAAAAACTAACAAAAAGCCCAACTCCTAGCAGTGCTATACAAAAAGAACCCACTCATTTTGGACACAGAGCGACCCCACAGGGGCTAGGATTTATGCCAAATGTTTGGAGGGGGCACAGTTCAGACTGTACCAGGGACCAGTCCTTTTAAATCAGTCGGGCCCATTCCAACTCAGCAGCCCTCTAGGATTTCTAAGGCTGTCCATCTTGACAGAAGTAGACAGTCTTATCCTCCTCCCCAGATGCAGCCAGTGGGCTGCCCACCGTCGTCCCCAACAGGACCCCCGGGGAACCTCATGGGCCTGCTGCCTGGCTGTCCACTAGAAATCTGCCAGCGATAGCCCTGAGCGCCCCAAGCCTTCCCTTCCCGGGATTCCTCGGCCCCTGGGGAGAGACCAGGAGGGGAGGTGGCAATCATGGCCCAGTACGGGAGCATGTGACATCTGCATCATGTCTTCTTGGAACCCGAGTGACACCGGCAATTGTTACTTCACTGCCACAGGAGGATGGAGTTACAGCACAGGGTGTACTTTTGCAAAGTTCCTGTGTTCCTTCCACCCCCGCAGGGCTCTGCCGGCCCAGGAGGGGCCTGAAGGACACAACCACAGATCAAGTCAGTTCTGGGAACCTTGTGCAAAGCCCACAGCTTCTGGTGGAGGCAGGTCAAGTGTGAAGGCTGTGGATCCTGTGTGGGGAGGGGAGAGGCTGGAGCTTGGGGCGAGGGGGGACAACAGTAGGGTGTGGCCTGCCGGTGGCCCCCCCCAGTCCAGCATCCAGACTCCTTGCCTGACTCGGGAGGGGAGGGAGAGATCCTGGTCCAGAGCAACTTTGTTTCACTGTGTGTTGGCGCTTGTCTCCCACTAGGATATCAGGCCATCAAGGCAGAGACAGACCCATCCTTTCTAGTAAGCAGTGGTCAGGTGTCCCTGAGTCCATAGGGGCCCGGCGCACTACAGCATCAAGCTCGTCCTGGTCCTGCGCCGTCCATCCTCCCAATTCTGGTTGTAGCCACTGTGTCAGTCCATCTCATGGAGGGGCTTCCTCGTTTTTCACTACAGTAGAGAGTGGGTGCGTGATAAATGCTCTGACGTCACTGGAGGCGATGAGCTCCTAGCGGGTGGGCGTTGTGGGAGCTGTGTGGCTCATGAGAGAGGGACCGGCTCCGAGGTGTCGTTTTTTTGGTTGATGGTGTTTCTGAACCATCCCGGATGAACCTTCTCCCTGTTGGGCTAGGCAGGCCCAAAGGGAGAGGACCTGCTTTGAGCAGGTAGCTAGACTACAGATCCTCTTTCTGTGTGACCCTGGCCACCGGTTGCCCTCCCAAGACCTCTGTGAAAGCTCTGGTGGCTTCGTGGATAAGCCCTGGCCGCTAACGAGAAGAGTAGAGGTTGGAACTCAAGAGAGAAAGATGAGGCTGTCTACTCCTGTTACAGCCTCAGGGAGATAAGAACTGACGCAAGGGTTTATAGGGAAGGTGGGGGGGTAAGGAGGGTGAGGGAGCAGACTGCTGTGGGAGGGGGGAGGGAGCACGCTCTAGAACTGATGATGATTTTACAACTCAATTTACACGTCATTTAACCAGGGGGCAGGGGAGAGAAAATGTCCTCAAATTGATTGAGGTAATGATTGTAAAGCGCTTCTTGTCATGATTGCACTATTGAATTGTGTGATATGCAGACTCAATGCCAATAAAACTGTTTAAAAAGAAAAAAAAGAGGTACAGCCTAGGAAACTCGCAGGGGCAGTTCTACCCTGTCCTAGGATCGCCGAGTCAACATGGCAGTGAGTTTGGGTTTCTGGTTTTCCCATCCATAACAAGCACCCCGGGGGGTCCTCAGGTCTGGAAGGCGGTGTGTCCTGTCTGTGGAGCAGCAGCTGTGTACATCTGAGGTCAGTTCTGCCCACCAGTGTGTTTTCCACGGGAGCGAACGCTGTCCTCTTGCACCCTGCTTGGGAGGTATGTCAGCTTCACCCCTGGCCAATGTGCTCCTGGTGACCCCTGGTCCTCCGGGGCCCCAGCTTCCAGGTTGGTGGGCTTGGACCAGGGTATTGTCCCCCTCAGAGTTGGGCAACCCCAAGGTGCTGCCAAGTGGTTTGCATTCATTGGTCCTTCATCCCCTGGGAAAGCAGAGTCGCCCTGGGGTGTTCCAGCTGTGGGCACGGGGCCCTCCTGCTGGTCTCGGACCTGGTTCCGCCCAGTAAGGACCCAAGACTTGGAAGGGCTATAAATAGTTCTGGGCAGTGCTTTTCAGGTACGGGTAGCGTGTGGAAGGGGGCTGCCTGGCAGTGCTGGGAACCCACCGGCAGCAGTCAGGGGGCCCTGTACACAGCCTGCTGACTCCCTCCTCCACAAGCAGCCTTGGCCTTGCCGAACCGCCCTGTGGCCTGCCCTCTGAGGAGGGGCCAGAGGATGAGCAGACTGTACCTGGCTTACAGGAGTACAAACAGGCTTTCAGGCGTTGCATCTGACCTGGCTTCAGACTGGGGAGGTGGGGTGAACTAGGCATGAGGAAAGGGGAGCAGAGCCGCTAGCAGGGACCCTACCAAGTGCTGAGATCATGGATGTGGCAGGCAGGCCTCCCTGCACCCCCCTCCCCAGAGTCCTGGCTGGGGGCGGGGTACCTTGGGAAGCTCTGGGGAAAAGCCCTCAGCACCCTGAAATCCTGGGCCCTTATCAGAACGCTGGAATCTAATTCACATTCCAGAAGCTTCCCCGAGGGGAGGGACCTTGGGTGTGGGTTCTTCCTCCCATGGCTTCCCTTCTGTCGGCACTCACTGCACCAGGCAGGAGCCAGCACCCAGCCCACTTGTCTTCACCTTCCCTCTGCCACCATTGATGCAGAGCCGCAGACTCAGAAACTGTGAGATAATCAATGTTTGTTGTTGGAAGTTGCTAAGTCTGGGAGTGATTTGTTATGCCGTTATAGATAAACGAGGTGCCTCGCCCTGGTGGCACACACCGCTAAGTGCTTGGCTGGGAACCGCACAAGGTTGGCCAATTCAGGCACACCCAGCAGTTCAGAGGGAGGAAAGAAAGAACTAGTGATCACTCCCATACAAATGACAGTCCTGTGGCGAAACCGAACTGTAACACATGGATGCACGTGGGTGAAGGCCTGAGACATGTCCATCCCTGTGCCCAGCAGGGGCAGGCGGCACGTGAACGGATGAGCGAAGGATTGGTTGGTGGGCAGAAGTCAATTGCCTCCTTCCCCAAAGACCCTCCTAGGATGGGCTGCAGGTCCAACTTGTCATGGGCCGCCTGGGTCTGGGAGCCAAGGCCCAGGACAAGGGGGCCTTCTGGTGTTACAGGCCACCAAAGTCCTCAGATTGAAATATATTTTATAAAAACTCACCACTGTGGAGTCGATTCTGCTACGTAGCAACCCTTTGGAGCAAGCGTAGAACTGCTCAGGTGCATTTCTGAGGCCGCACATCTTTTATGGGGAGCAGAGGACTGGAAAAGTGTATATGGATGAATCCTTTATCCTCCTATATTAAGAAGCCCGGCAGGCTGGGTTTCTGGGGTGGAGGGAGGCCTTCACCCTTGTGAGTTGGAGGTGAGTCCCAATCACATTCTCATAATTAATCTTGTCCCCACTATACTCTCCATCATAGTGCTACCTTAAAGTCACCTCTTACAAGCACATGGGAGATTGTATCTCCCTATCGAAGGAGACATCCTTTTCTCTCTTCCCACCTGTCACCCAACCTTCCTCACGTCTTCCCCCAAGACAGGTATTCGGTTTCCTCACCTGTGAGCTCAGGGACCTTACTGTAGATACCACCCACCTTGTGACGCATGTAACTACTGAATATGGATGTCTTATGGCGACCTACAAATGTCCCAAGATAGGAAAGGCTTGCTCTCACTTCTCCCTGTTCCATATGGTCCATCCAGAGGTGCTGAGGTTAAAAGAAAGGGGGCATGGGGGAGCCGAGGTGAACATGCTACCATAAAATGTGTCTGACTCCTTTGTTTTATTGTCCCTCCTATCTTTCTTGTCCTCTACGACTGTACTGTAATCTGTATATTTTATCACCACTGTACTGTAATCTGTATATTTTATCACCACCCTACAATTATACCTACTGGCCCTTGTTGGAGACTCCTTTCCTCTGATAATCCTTAAGGGAGCAGGAAGTCTCATCTTCCTCCGGAGGAGTGATGCAAAAAGGTTGGTTAGGTTCGAGCTAACCAGGAAGGGGCGGTACACCTAGGTGGGCATTACACCTGGAGTGGCCCATCTATGCCAGGTGAATTTGATTCAGCCAGTGGGGTCGACCAGTATCGTCAACCATGCCCCCGAGTGGGGCCCCTAAACTGAGCCCGCTGTCCCACGCAATTGTGCTGCTAATACTCTCTATAAACTCACTTGGATCACAAACCAGGCTTCGGTGTGAATTCTTTCTCACATGAAGCCAAGGACCGAGGTATATCTCTCCCACAAGAGAGAGATATAACAGGTTTTTCCCCAGGTTATCTCCCCTAAATACAGTATATGCCTAACCAAAGATGCTTGCTACACAGAGTAAACGACTGTACACTTGGAGGTCAACACAAGCTTCTTAGAGGTTATTCTCCCTTGGGGTTATCAGCCATCTAGAACAATCAGACTGTATAGTCTGTCCCACCCCGAGTAGGGCCCACTCCCTTCTGATAAGGGTAGTGGATTGTTTCCTTGCAGGAAAACCCAGGGGCAAGGTCGAGCCCACTCAAGGGTGACCAAGGTTAAGCTGCCATCTTGAGTCTAGGGCCCGCCCATCTTGTCACATGTGTATCCCTAGTCCCTCCCCTTCCTGTTATGTGTACACCCTAGCTCCTCCCCTTCCTGTGATGTTTGTAAGGGAGGCTTGCACGTCCCCCCCCACCAAGTATATAAAGGCCTTGGTCAGAAGTAAAGAGCAAATGCTCCTTCCTGTCCTTCCTGTTTGTCCAGCTCTGTGAGTGGACCTTGCTGCTGAGCTCATGGCCATCCCGGAGGTGGGCACGTGACCATAAAATGTGAATGAATCCTTTTTTTACCTCTCTTGCTTAGCCTTTACTATGATCTCTATAGACTATAACCGTGCACTTGCTCCTACAGATCCCATGTTAGATATTGGAGGCTGGTCTACTCTAACAGCTGTGGTTGGTCGGTACCATGGAGTCTGTTCAGACCCATAAAGACGTGATGCACAACAGAAGGAAACACTGCCCGGGCCGGCACCCTCCTCACAATTGTTCTTATGCCTGAGCCCATGGGTGCAGCTACGGTGGCAGTCCACCTCAGTGAAGGCCTTCCTCTTTCCTGTTGCCCTTCCACGTCACCAAGCATGATGTCCTTCTCCAGGGACTGCTCTCTCCTGACAACCTGGTGTCCAAAATGTGTGGGATGATAAAGAGACTTTTCCCCAGCTTTGTCTCCCCGAAAGACATGCCAAACATTAGGGTCTTTTTGCCAGCATATGGTGGGAGGTCAGATGCTTAGAGACATCCTCCCTGAAGGCAGTCAGTTGCCGGACTACAGGTAGGCCCCACTCCCTGCTGTTAAGGACAGTGGGTTACTTCTCCCTAAAGGCTTATGACCATTAGCTTGGTTCCTATAGGTGGGGTTTACACCCTACTGATAATGGTTTCTATGGAGATCCAGAGGAACTGTCAAACCGGCTCAGTGACATCCAAAGTTAGGCTGCCATCCTGAGTCTAGGATCTGCCCTTGTCACGTGTGTGCCCCCAATCCCTCTTCTTCCTATTGCGTGTATATCCCTAGATTGTCCCCCTCTCATTGCTGTATAACGTATAGTGCAACCCCTTCCTGTGACGTATGTCTTTACCTGTAATTAGTGGGCTTGCCCTCCCCCAAAGGTATATAGACCTGGGTTAGCAATAAAGAGCTCTCTGGGGGATTCATCCCTCTCTTGGGCTCCCTCCTCTCCCGTCCTCACTCCCCTGTTCCCTTTCCCCTTGTCCTCCTTCCCTTCCCCCTCTCTCCACGTGGACCACCAAGCGGGGCTGAGGTGAGCATTGCTGCTATGAAATGTGTCTGACACCATTATTTCAATCTCTTTTATCTCTCATGCTCTCGATGCCTTTAATATAATATGTATATATCACAACGTACAACTGTGCCTATCGAACCCGTGATTAGTGGTGAGGGCTTGGCACCCTTTCCACCACAATAATGTATAAGGCAGAGTCTCGCATCCTTGCCTCTAAGGAGCACTCTGGCTGGTGGCCCCCTGGTTAATCTTAAACAAGACAGGGACCGAGATAGATAATCCGGAAGTTCCCAAACTTGGCTTGATCTAGGGATCATTGGATCCAGGGCAGGGGGGTCGGGGCAACCTCAGCCTCCCAGCTCCTCCCTCTCAGACTCACTGCCTTGAGTCCATTCCTACCCTTACGGATCCTGATGGCTAGTGGCTACCCACTGGGCTGCCAGCTTCCACATCAGCAGCCAACATCCACGTGGCACTGTTCCATAACGCGAGCATTCTCTTGCATCACTTCCCTCGAGAACAGGTTCAAATACGGATTTCTTCCAGGCAGTTGGCCAAGTTGCTGCCTCCAGTGTTCCCAGCCGAGCCAAGCGAGTGCTTCCAGTGCTTCATCAGCGGGTGGACACCCGTCCATCGCTGTCCCATCCATTCCAGGAGCCTCATGTTTGGCTCTTGCTTTCAGTGCACCTTCACTGTCTCCCTCCAGCACCACTGGTTCTGGAACAAGGAGCCTGGCTAGCAAGGGGCCTACCCCGACGTGGAGCTTGCACAGGTGGCCCTGGCCCTGCCGTCCCTGCGCTGAGTTTGCCCAGGGCCCAGCCGGTCTCCATCGTCAACCGACATCCGGGCCCAAGGTTGTGGACGAGGTTTTGCAAGGGCTGAGAGGGACTTGTGGACGCAGAGTGTGGCAGGAGTCCAATGTCCTCCCAGGCATTCCTAGATCCCACTGACATCCTGAGAGGAGGGCCTGTGGTCTCCGAGGCTGCTCCCTGCCCTGCCCCGGAGGTGCCCGTCACTGCCCCCATGCCTAGCCTAAGTGGCAAAGCAGGCCTTCATGGCCCATCTGGAACTGCCTCTTGCAGGGGAGGGCACCTCAGCCCAGAGAGAAACAGCCAAGGAGAGTCAGTGGAAAGGCCTGGACTTGGGAGACTCAGCGCTGCTAAGGATGCCACCATTAGCTCCCGTGCCTCGGTTTCCCCACCTGTGAGCAGGAAGGACCACCACTGCCTGCAGTGAGCTTAGCAGAGGTGGGAACTCAGCTCCGGGTGCTGGTGGGTGCTCATCTGAGGAGGTGGGAGCTCACTCACCCAGTCCTACTCCAGCCCCACCCTGTTTTAGTTCTTCCTGAACCTCTCCTGGGCAGTCCCTGAGGCCAGGGTTCCAGGCAGGGCCGGCCAGGGGATATCATCTGATTCCAGGTTAAATTCTGAGTACCAAGTTCGGTGTTAGATGCCACCAAGACGTTTCTGCTGCCTAGAGATCCCAAGAACAACAGAAGGAAACACTGCCCGTTCCTGCACATCCTCACGATGGTAACGCTGAAATGTATTGTTACAGCCACGGTGTCAGTCCATCTCCTTGAGACTCTTCCTCTCCTTCGACTTCCACTTTTCCAACCAGATGTCCTTTTCCAGGGCCTGCTCTCTCAGGACAGCACGTCCAAATACAGAAGACGACTCCCCACCCTCGCGTCTAAGATATGTATCCAGGTGTACTTCTTCCAAGAGAGGTGTGTTTATTCTTTTCCCAGTCCATGCTACTTCCAAGTCTCCACCAGAGCCTTCATTCACAGGCATGGATTCTTCTCCAGTCTCCCGGCTTCATTGTGTAACTCGCACAAGCCTAGGAAGGAGGTGATTGGAAACACCATAGCCTGGGGTTTAGTCCTCAGAGTGACACATCAAAGTGGGCTTGTGCAGCAGATGGGCCCGGGGCAATGTGCTGTGGAGTTCCGGACTGCTGCCTCTGTAAGCGTTGCTTGTGGATCCCAACATGGTGAAATCCTTGAGGAGGGAGCTTTTGTGGAGCAGATCCAACCAATGTCCTAAATCCATTCAGAGTGTCCACAACATAGGCTCCTTCTCCCATGGGTTCTTTGGGCCCACTGACCGGGCCCACTGATGAGCTCAGTCCTCAGGCAGAGCATGCTTGACTTCCCAGGTCAGCCTAGGGAGGGGCAGTCTGGCCCTCCGGGAGCGTATCTGTGAGGGACACTGGGGGCCTAGGGGCCCATGGTTATGGGTCATATCCAAACAAGCTGGTCAGAGGGCCCCAGGACGAGCCATGTAAACGTTCCTCTCCCCCAATGTTGGTCTCCCAATCCTGGTCTCTTTCCCCTCTTCTACGGTCCTACCTTCAACCACAGGAATTCCCTCTGCTGCCATCTTCAGGTGGGGAGGAATCCCCCTTGATTTCCAAGCGTCGTAATGACCCACGTGGCCATGAGGCCTCGTGCCCAGGGCCCTCCTCTGGATCCTGTGTTTGGTCCTCAAGGTTCTCAAACTTGCAGATCATCGGACGCACCTGGGGGTGGGGGGACTACAGATCCCTGGGCTCCGTTTCATAGCCACCCCAAAAGGCAGGGGAGAATTGCCCCCTGGTGGCTTCTGAGACAGTAACTCTTTAGTGGAGTAGAGAGCCTTGGCTTCCTCCTGAGGAGCAGCTGGTGGTTTTGAACTGAAAGCAGAGAGTAGCAGAGAAGCATCTACTTGTGTTTTCTTGACAATGCCATGGCATTAAACTAGATCATCACATGGCAGGGGAGTCAGCCCGCTCGGCAGGCACAATTGTACAGCGATAAAGGTTATAGTAAAGCCATAGAGAATAAGAGAGATAGAAGAGAGAGTGAAATAAAGGAGTCAGACACATTTTATTGTCACATGCTCACCTCAGCCCCGCTTAGTGGTCCACGTGGAGACCGGAGAGAGTGCAGCAGAGAGAGATTTATTGCTAACCAAGGCTTATATATCTTTGGGGGTATGCATGCCTCCTAATTATAGGTAAAGACATATGTCACAGGAAGGGGTTATGCAATAGGCATACACATCACAGGAAGGGGATGAGCTAGGGGTCCACACGTAATAAGAAGGGGAGGGACTAAGGGTATACATGTGACAAGAATTGAATTATGGTGCTGGCAAAGAATATTGGAAGTAGCATGAATTGCCAAAAAACAAGCCATAATGTTCCTTAGAGGTGAGGATGGCTAGACTTCATCTGACAAACCTTGGATATGTGAGGAAAGACCAGTCCCTGGTGAAGGACATCATGTTTGGTAAAGCAGAGGGGCAGTGACAAAGAGGAAGGTTCTTGACATGAAGGATTGACACCACAGTTACAACGGTGGGCTCAACTGTAAGAACAATTGTGGGAATGGGCAGGACTGGCCACATGGGGCCACTGTGAGTCAGATTGGACTCAGTGTCATCAAGCAAGACAACACCTCCTTTCTCGGCACTATTCTAAGTGCACACAGCCCCTTGAGCCCTCCCACCAACCAGCCACTGTTGCTACTGCTGGTACCGCAGAGTCAGCGCCAACCCACTGGGACCTATGCTCCTCTGAACGAAGCCCTACACGGTCCTGAGCCTGAGCCCATCGATGCAGCCACTGTGTCCATCCATCTCATTTTTGCTGCCCCTCCACTTTACCAAACATGATGTCCTTCTCCAGGGACTGCTCTCTCCTGACAACACGTCCAAGGTATGAAAGACAGAGTCTTGCCATCCTTGCCTCTAAGAGGCACTCTGGCCTTCTTCCAACACAGATGGTCCTGGTAGCAGTTCATGGTCTTTTCAACACTCTTCTCCAGCACCACCGTTCAGATGCACCACTTCTTCCTCGGTCTTCTGTTCAATGTCCAGCTTTCAGGCGTGTGTGCTGCAGTGCAGAATACCACGGTTTGGGCCAGGCAGTGGGCCTCTGTTGCTAGCTGCCATCCAGTCAGTTCAGACTCATAGATCTCTATGCACATCAGAAGGAAGCCTCACATTCCTGTGGGAGCCCAGTGTTGCAGCCACGAGGTTAGTCCATTTCATTTAGTGTCTGCCTCCTTCCCTGACCCTCTAATTCTACCAGCATGTTGCCCTTTAGGCCCCTCCTCACAGCTTGCCCCAAAGTAGTGAGGCCAAGTCTCATCATCCCGTGTCTAAGGAGAATTCTGGCTATTTCTTCCAAGATGGATTCGTTCATTCCTCTGGAAGTCTATGCCGTATTCAGTATTCTTCCCTGACACATAATTCAAGCCCATCCGTCCTTCCGTCTGCCTTATTCACTGTCCAGGTTTCCCATGCATGTGAGATATTGGGATTGCGTCATGCACACCTTGGTTCTCAGAGCGATGTCTTTTTAACACTTTGAAGAGATTTCTTGCAGCAGATTTCCCCAATCTGATATTTCGTTTGATTTGGGGGGCTGTTGCTTCTGGGCTTTAATTGTGGATCCAAGTGAAATCCTTGACAATTGTATCCTTTGCCCCATTTGCTGCAATGTTGCTGATTGGTTCCGTTGTGAGACTTGGTTTTCTTTATGTGGAGGTGTTGTCCCCGAGGAAGGCTGTGGTCTTGGGTCATCGTGAAGGCGTGCTTCACGCCTTCTTCAGTTTCAACCAACGAGGTTGTGGCATCCACATACGGCAGGCCGTTCATGAACTGTCCAATCCAGGCGCCCGAGTTCTTCTTCATGTAGGCTGGCTTCTCGTTGTACTCGCTCCGCAAGCACACCGATGAGTAAGTCTGGTGAAAGGATACGACCAGGACACATGCCTTTCCTAATCTGAAACCACCCAGGGTCTCAAAGGGCAGCTTGGGAAGACACAGTGTGTTAGTCCAGGTTGACTAGAGAAACAAATTCATAGACACTCTTATGTATATAAAAAAGAGGTTTATATATAAGAGCAATTGAAGGTTGAGAAAACATCCCAGCCCAGTCCAGATCAAGTCCATAAGTCCGATATTAGCCCATATGTCTGATATCAATCTACAAAGTCCTCTTCAGACTCATGGCATACATGCAATGATGCCAAATACAGGAAGATCACAGGCCATTGGGTGGGAAGTCTTGTGGATCCAGTTGCATTGTAAGCATCTCAGTGCTGGCAAGGGTCTCTACGTGGCTTCTCTGGCTCCAGAGGTCTGGTTGCATCAGGATAGGTCCATGTGGCTTCTCCAGCTCCCAGGGCATAGCACCACGTGTCTTGTCAGTAGAGCATCCACAGAGGAAATCCAAGAATTCCCAAAATCCTCAGGGGAAGGCCATGCCCACACAGAGGCCTCATGGAAAGGCCATATGACAGACTGGACTGCTCCCCTTCACTCTTACTCCTCTCAAGTCCCAAATTGACACCAGATTATGTAACTACCACACACAGGGAAAGTCCCATAATGAAATATGCAGTGTCCGGCGTGAGATAACCAGAAAGGAAGAGCATGCTCAGCAGATTTTGGGCTGAAAGAAGAGCTAGTTGCAATATTAAAAGAGTCTATGAGCAAAATATTAGCTCCCCCAATAAATTGATATTTTAATTTAAATATATACATATTAAATGATGCAGGAAACAGCAAAAGAAATTGACAGAGTCACTGTACCTAAAATAACTGGTCTTGCCTCCGTGACACTATTAAATCTTAAACGTAATGCAGAAGGGGGCAATGTGGGATACTAGCACTGAGGGAAATAAAACTGGGACTTATTCCCTGACTGGCAGAGAGGAAATCTGAAAGACTAGTACTGTAGTCCATGGCCACTCTGGTGGTTGGAGGTATAGTCCGCGTACATGTTCCTGCGGTTGACTATCATTTCCACAGTTTCTCCCCTTAAGCGGTGCTGCCTTAAAGTGAGCACATGGTTAATTCATTCTCCCTATAGAAGCAGACTCTATTAGCTCTATTTCTTCCTGCCACGGTATCCAATCTCTTTCATACCTTCCTCCAATAGCAGATGGGCATAGGGGGACTTTATCCCCAGCGCCTCGATTCTAAATGTTTGCTATAAGCCTGAATTTTTGGCTATATTAACTGGATCATGAAGTTTTGTCTTGACAGCTTTTAATGTATATAAAATAACCATGTTGCCTATGTAGCTTTTGAATTTTATATATAAAACAAAAAGGGGACTTGTTGGGGGAGGTCAGATGCTCACAGTTAGTTGCCAGACTACACAGTAGGCCCCGCTCCCTGCTGTTCAAGGACAATGGACAGGCTCTCAGTCATGATTTGGTTCCAGTAGGTGGAGTTCACACCCTACTGATAATAGTCTCTATCAGTTGAGCCAGGAAATAGGTCAAACAGGCTCTGTGACTTCCAAAGTTAGGCTGCCATCTTGTATATAGGATCCGCCCATCTTGCCACGTGTATACCCCCATCCCTCCTCTTTCTATTGCGCGGATACCCCTAGATCACCCCCTCCCATTATTGTATTTCCTGTAGCACAAGCCCTTCCTGTGAAGTATATCTTCACCTGTAATTAGGGGGCTTGCATATCCCCAGAGAATATAAAAGTTTTGGTTAGCATTAAATATCTCTCTCTCCACATGGACCACCAAGCGGGGCTGAGGTGAGCATTGCTACCATGAAAAAAGTAATAATAATAAAATTTAAAAAAATAACTGGTCCACATTCAGCCATTTCAAGAAGTAGCATATGATCCAAAAACAATGGTACCGAAGGAAGAAGTCCAAGTTGCCTTGCAGGCATTCGAGGAAAACAAGCCTCCAGGAATGGCCAGACAGCCTGGGATTAGTCACTTGTCTGTGCCAAGCTACTTGGCCGCCCCCCCTTGGAGAGACCCGTATTTCTACCCATTCCGAAGAAAGGTGTCGGAGCAGAATGTGCAGATTCTGAACAACATCACTGAGAGCACGTTCAGGGGGAACTGCTGACAAACCTTCACCGTTGCAGCCGTATTTCAACAGGGAGCCGCCAGGAATTCCACCTGGATTCAGAAGAGGGCGGTGTAGACTTGTCCTTAGTGTGTTGAAAACAGGTATTAGCTATGAACAAACCATTGGCCTGGCTCAATTCGGCCACGTGATCTCCAGCTTAATTTCAACCACCAAATCCCTATTTTCCAACTACTGTTTTATCCGGTTTCCAACTTCTGCGTTCCGATCGGCAGTAATTAACAATGCATCGTGAGCTCATGTTTGATCAATTTCAGACTGAAGACATTGATGAATATCTTCAATTTCTTCATCACCAGCTTTAGTGGTTGGTGCCTAAATTTGAGTAAAAGTTGCATTGAGTGGAATTCTTTGAAGGAGAATGGATATAATCCTCTCACAGACAGTGTTGTATTTGGAGATTGATTTTGAAATGTCCTCTTGGACACCGAGGGCCATGCCGTTCCTCTTGACTGTCATTCTGCATAGTGAACCGGGTGCTTGTCTGACTGAAAATGACCAATATAGTTCATTTCAGCTCACTAATGCCTAGGATCCTGATCTTTATGTGTTCCACTTCGTGTCTGATGACTTCCAGTTTTTGTACATTCTAAGTTCTGATTATTAGATTTTTTCAGGTGGAAGCAATTTTAATATTTTTTAGAATTCCTGTCTCCAAACAGGATCATCTCAATACAGAATTATCAGTGACTTTTTGGCATTCTTTTTGGTAATGAATCTTTTTAGGGGGGAGGGGGCTCTTACAAATCTTATGACAATCCATCATTCAATTGTATTAAGCACACTTGTCCATATGTTGCCATCAACATTTCCAAAACATTTTCTTTCTACTTGAGCCCTTCTTATCAGCTCCTCTTTTTCCCCTCCCCCCTCCCCCCCTCATGAATCCTTGATCAATTATATATTATTGTTGTTATTCTCACATGTCTCACACTGTCCATTGTCTCCCTTCACCCACATTTATGTTATTCGTCCCCCTGGGAGATGGGCTATCTATCCAACCTTGTGATGGGATCTGCCCCCCACACTCATCCCCCTACACTCATGATATCGCTACTCCCACTACTGTTCCTGAGGGTTTTAATTAACTGTCCTGAATTCCATGTTTGGAGAGCTCTTAGCTATACCAATGTGTGTACTCTGGTCTGTCCAGATCTGTAAGGTAGAACTGAGTCATGGTAGTGGGGGGGGAGAAGCATTCAGGAACAAGAGGAATGATGTGTGTTTGCACCCTGGTTGAATCGTCTCTTCCTCATAACCCTTCTGTGGGGGGCATGTCCAATTATCTACAGATGGGCTTTGGGTCTCCACTCCAGCCCCACTCTTTCACATTGATACAGTTGTTTGTTTTGGATCTTTTGATACCTGTTGCCTGATCCCGTCAACGCCTCATGATCACACAGGCTGGTGAGCTTCTTCCATGTGGGCTTATTTGCTTCCCTGCTGGATGGCTGCTTGCTTAACTTCAAGCCTTTAAGACCCTAGACTATTAGTAGGTTGTTGAAGTTGTTTCTTTTTTCTTTCTTTCATACGTTTGAAATGAGCTGATGCATCACTAAAGTGCACTTTCCTTCCTTTTTCAGCCTCGCAGACCAATATTCAGTCAGAGAAGTAGCAAGTCTGGAGGGTTGCCTGAGACTGTGAGCCTTCACTCTATTTTTATTTATTTAATTTTACTTGCTTCTTAAAGAAGCATGTTCTACATCAGCGGTTCTCAACCTGTGGGTCGTGACCCCTTTGGTCACCTAAGACCATCGGAAAGCACATGTAAATATTTCGTAATATAGAATTACGTATTGTTTTGTGATTAATCATGATGTTTTCATTACATTTAATTATGTTCAATTTGTAACAATGAAAATACATCCTGCATATCAGATATTTACATTATGATTCATTACGGTAGCAAAATTACAGTTATGAAGTAGCATTGAAAATAATTTTATGGTTGGGGGTGGCCACACATGAGGAACTGTATTAAAGGGTCACAGCATTAGGAAGGTTGAGAACCACTGTTCTATATAGTTATACATCCCATCTCAACAAAGGAAATCAATGATAACATCCCATTAAACTCTTCATAATTGTGTTCTCTCTCTTGGTCTCTTACCCACCCATCCTTCCTCCTTCCCTATAATTTCCCATCCTGTCCCTGGCCTCACAGTAGCCTTCAAACTCTTATCTTTGGGTGTCAAGAACACTTTTCATTTTCTTTGGTTTTCATTATTATTATTTCCTTATGATGTCATTAAATATTTATTCTTATATGCTGGACTCTGGACTAACTTTGCTAAACATAATGCTCTCCAGTTTGGTCTCAATTGTTGCCCTGTTAAGAGTGTTGTCATCTTTTAAATTCATGCATAATTTTCCATTGTATGAATGTACCAGAGTTTGTTTATCCATTCCTCTACGATTGGACTTTCATGCTGTTTCCATGTTTTTGCTATTACAGAAATTGCTGCCACGAACAAAGGTGTGTGTGTGTGTGTGTGTGTGTGTGTGTATCTGCTCCAGCTGCATTCCTTTTCTTTAGGGTGTGTGCCCAGTAGAGGGAGCATGCTGGATCGTGAGGTAATTGTATGTGCATGTATTTAAGGAGAAGCCACACTGATTTCCCTTGAGGAAACACGGGGCTTTCTACACCCATAGAGTTACGGTCTTGGAAACTCACAGGGTCCGTTCTAGCCCGTCCACGGGGCCACGCGGAGCCGGCTTCGACTCCGTGGCAGTGACACTGAGTTCCATAGTGGTTATACAGTTCTTCATTCCCACTTCAGCCACGCGTGAGTGTCCCCGTCTTCCCGCATCCTCTCCGGCATTTATTAATTTCTACCAAAAGCATTGGTGGGAGGTGGTATATCACTGTTGTTTTAACAGTGTTTCTCTTATTGTTAAGAAATGCAAACATTTCTTTGCATAGTTGTTGGTTTCCTGGATGTCACCTTGGGTAAATTGTCTAGCCGTGGTTTGTGCTCATTTTAAAAATTGGGTTATTTGTATCTCCTCTCACCTCAGGACTCCACGTGCGGGTGTGAAGTGCCCTGAGGGTGCCTGTGTAAAGCCTGACAAGTCTTCCATTCTTTATGAAACTCACTGGGATCACAATCCCAGCTTTGGAGTGAATCCTTTCTCACGAGAAGCCAAGGACTGAGGTATTTATCCCTCGAGAAACCTAACACAAGCCCCCCTAATTACAGGAAGGGTTGTACAATAGGCATACACGTGACAGGAAGGGGACGAGCTGGGGTATGCATGCAATAGGAAGGGGAGGCCCTAGCGGCATACATGTGACAGGAAGGCATACAGGTTACAAGATCGGCGGGCTCTAGAGTCAAGAATGCAGCCCAACCTTGGCCGTCCCTGAGTTGGCTTGACCTTGGTGTCTTTGGGTTCACCGTCCACTATCCTTACCAGAAGGGTGTGGGCTCTTCTTAGGGTGGGACAGCCTGTAGGGTCTGATCGCTCTAGACGGCTGATCATCTTCTGGCAGATAACCTTCAAAGAGTTGATCGCCAAGTGGACAGACATTGGCCATGTGTTAGCAAGCAGAGCCTTAGGTTTGACATGTATTATGGGGAAAAACTTCCTGCTTCCCACAGTCTTCATGGTTGTGTGGTTTGATCCATTTTGATTCTGTTTTGTCCATCTTGGTGTGAGGGATGGATTTGTTAGATCTCTCTGGAGCTAGATATACCTCGGTCCTTGGCTCCGCGTGAGAAGGAATTCACGCCGAAGCCTGGCTCGTGATCCAAGTGAGTTTTATGAGCATTAGAAGACGTTTTAGGTTTACATGGCACCCGTGGGACTTCTCCCGAACTTGCGGCCTGGCTGGAAGCTGCTCGGTGGCACGCAAGAGTGTCCCAAAGTCCCTCCAAAGCTCTCTGCGCCAAAGTTCTCCTTCTCTCTCTCTCTCTCTCCCCCCTCCCCCCCCAACTGGCTGAATTGAATTCACCTGGCCTAGGTGGGCCAATTCAGGTTCATGCCCACCCATGCCTACCGGGGAAACCTGAGCCTCTGGGCGTGTGCAGTGCGCCACTCCTTTGTTCCCGTAGCTTGGCCCTCTGGGCATGCCTTAACGGACATTCCCAGCCCTTTGCTAACCTACCTAACGGATTCTGTGCCCTATTTTTTGCAGGTGAAGATACAGTTTTTTCAGCAGCATTTCAAAAAAAATCATTTTACTTGGGGCTCTTCCAGCTTGAATCACACTCCAACCATCCATCCATTGTGTCAAGCACATTTGTACATATGTTGCCATCATCATTTTCTTCCACGGGAAATGTCCTTGCTGTGTTCAGTGACTGCCCCTTGGCCCATGAACAGCTTCCACATGAGCTTAGGGAAGTGTTCTGGAATTCCCATCTGGCGCGATCCACATCTTGTTGTTGTTGTATAATATTTTGGGCACAGCACAGATTGTCTCTACTGTAAGTGCTCAGGGTGTTGACTGATTAATGTCCTGTCCTGGGTTCTGCAATCCTGCCTTATCACACCCTGTTTGGGACCCTGCTAAGCGACCATCCATCCATCCACCCACCCACCCACACATCTATCCACTTCCATTCATCCATTTATTCATCTATCCACGCACAACACCCACTCATCCACCCATTTACCATCATCCATCCATCCATCCATCCATCCATCCATCCATCCATCCATCCATCCATCCATTCATCCATCCATTAATCCACTTACCTATCCATCTGTCTCACCCATCCATCTATTCTTCTATCTTCATATTCATCCATTCACCTACCTATCCAACCCTTTCCACCTACCCAGCCCCCACCCATTCATTCATCATCCATCCATCTGTCCATCCACCCATGGATCCACTTTCCCACTCGTTCACTCACCCAGCCTCCTTATCTGTGCTGGGTCCTGTAGTCCTGAACACACACCTGGCCTGCTTCTACTTGCCAGAAACTCACAGGTGAGTGGGGACACGTGGAGACACATTCCAGCAGCCTGCACAGAGAGGTGGCGTCTTTGTCAGGAACCAAGGGTGGGTAAACCTGGGCTGTGGTGACAGAGAGAGGAGTTCATATTAGATGTCACCTTCTTGGACTTCCCCTCCTAACACTGCCCTGCCCCATGGCCTGCCCTCCCCCTCCGAGCTTTGTTTTTCCCACGCCCTGATGAGCACCCGACGCACTGGTATGTTAACTGGCTTCTCTTAGAGGCTGTCTGTCCTCTCCCTAGAGCAGAAGACAGACCAGGGCCGGGCTGCGGTCTGTTTTGTTTATCGTGCCGTACCCCCAGGACTTGTCAGAGGGTGGGCACAGGTGGGTGGCAGGTAGGGACAGTACCCAATCCGGGGAAGAGAGGGCACAGGTGAGGCTGTGTGGGCAGACAGCAGTGAGTCAGGCTGAGAGAGGGCCTAGGACTCACAGGTTGGGTTACCCAGTGGACTTGGAGGGGGAGGGGAGAGGCATCGGGGCACTCTGGGTTCCTGGCATGACTGCCCCCACACTGCAGAAATGGGGAGCAGACAGCATGGCCTAAGGAACTTCCAGGTCCAAGGTTGGCCGCTCAGTTGTGGAAAGTGCCTTGGAGCCTGGGCCCCTGAGGGCATTTGCTCAGCCCAGCCCAGGCCTGACACCTCCTTCTAGACTCTACAGCCTCCACCTCTGGCGGACCCCTTCAACGGGGCCACAGGCAGGCCTGCTCCCCACTCTGTGGGGGCAGGAACGCTGGCAAGAGAGGTCCAGGGTCTTGCCTGTGGTTGCAGTCACAAGTGACCGAGCGGGGACTTGGATATGGGCAGCCTGGCTCCTGCCTATACTCTGAGCAGCGTCCCTCTGGAGACTAGGAGAGGCACTGGAACTGGGCTTGGGTGTCCTGCCCTTTGCCCTTGTCTCACTGGCTCCCCAAACTGATGAGCTGGGGGTACGGCTGCCCCTAGACCAGCACTCTTCCTGTTCAAGGTCGGCCTGCAGGGCACCTGTGAGGGGACAGGTGAGAGGACATGTCTGGGCCCGCAGCCTCCTGCCCAGGCTGCCCATACCCGTCCCTTCCTGTTCTGCCGACTTTCCAGTCAGGGGAGTATCCGGGCAGTGGAAGAGTAGCCGCCTGGGTGGCGTGAGAAGCTAACTAAAGGGTTGGCCGGTGACACCTGAGAGCAAAGCCCGGTGACCTGTTTCAGGAAGGCCACCTCCGGGAAAGCCCGGGAGCCCCTGCATGGCTTCACTTTCACGGCCTCAAGCATGGCGCTCTTTCTACTGGGGACCAGAGAGAGAGCAGCTACTCCAAACGGACAGCGGGCTGGAAACGTGGGTGATGGCCGTGGGGCAGGGGCGGGAAGCCTGCCGAGGGCAGTGGGAGCGCGGGTACACAATCCCGAGGATACAGTCCACATCACCGAGGTGAACACGTCTGCGTGGGCCAGTCCTGCTGAGTGTGACCGCCACACACAGCCACCAACATGGAATGGGTTGGGTTCCCCCAACCCAACCCAACCCTGGGGGGCTGCGAGGGCTGGAATCAAATGGATGGAAGCAGACGGATTGTGTGTTTTGCAGAGCAGCAGGGGTGGGGTCAGCCTGTCTGAGACTCAGTGTCCCCAGAAGCCACCAACAGGGTGGCAGGGTGGCTCACGTGGCGCTTTTGCAGACGGTAAGGGGCTGACCCTCCATGAGGGTCCATGATGGCACTCTGGTGGCCACGGGGACCAGGCTCGCTGGCCTCGGAGGGACAGGGTCACACGTCCAGCCGTCCAGCCTGTCTGTCTCTGTAAGATGGGGACCACCAGCCCAGCCTAGCTGTGTTAGTCTGGTTAGACTAACACAAACAAATTCACAGACACTCATATGTATATAAGAGAGTTTTATATAAAATATAAGTGTACATTAAGAAAGCATCCCAATCCAGTCCAGCCCAAGCCTATAAGTCCAACATTAGCCCATATGTCCGACACTGATCTACAAAGTCCTCCTCCATCTCACAAAACACACGCAATGATGCCAACTGCAGGAGGAAAGCCGAATCAGTGAACGTGTAAGCATCTCAGGCTGGCAGGGGTCTCCACACGGCTGCTCCAGCACCCAGGGCTGCATCGGGGTAGGTCCATGTGGCTTCTCCTTGGGGGTGTCTTGCAGGAAGTGAGCCTTGCCAGCTGAGGCAAAGAACTGGCTAAGGCAGCTGCACTCTGTTCCAACCATCACAAAGCAAGAGACCCAAGAGCTAGAAAGGTGAGACTCACCGAGCCATTTATCTCTCCGCCCTTTAATTAATCCACATGTATTTATCGGCCACGTGGGCACTATAAACCTTAACTCTCTCACCAGTGAGGATGGGTGCCAAGTGTGCACAGGTGAGAGGTCACCGTTCTTACAACAACCTCCAGCCACCAGCAGACAGAAGGGACTTTTATCAGCCCAGCTCCCCTTCAGGGGTGCCCTGGATGGCTCGGCTACTCGCTCAAGTGGTTGCTCCTGCCCTGGGCTGAGTGGTCCAGGAGGACAGGGTCTCCCCTCCTCAGCGTGCCCTCCCCAGCCCCTACTGAGAGCTGGGCTTGTGCTGGTGGGGGACTCAGCTGATGGCCTCGGGGGATAGCTGCCCCGAGGGCTGGCTGTGTGTGTGTGTGTGTGTGTGTGTGTGTGTGTGTGTGTGCGCGCGCGCTGGACCTTCGTGGTCTATTGTCACCACCCGCTGGCGCTCCTCAGGGACTGGGGTTGTTTCTCCTGGGCCTCTGAGCAGCCTCAGCTGAGACAGTGGATGAACAAGCGAGAGTGGGATTGGAGGGCTCTCTGGACACTGAATGAGGAAGTCCGGAGAAGCGTCGTGCGTGAGAGTGGCGGCGGCGGCGAAGAGTATTGGGCAGCCTGAGCTGCTGAGCGAGCCGACACAGCATCCTTGGAAGAAGCACCGCCCGAGCTCCTGGGAGGCCAGGAGGGCGAGACTTCATCCTGCATAGGTTGGACATGTCGGGAGAGCCCCGTCCCTGGAGAAGGGCATCCTGCTTGCCAAGGTGGCGGGTCAGAGAGGAAGGAGGCAGGCCCTGGAGGAGATGGACGGACACAGTGGCTGCAGCCCTGCGCGGAAACAACAGGGCCTGTGTTGCATCGGGTCGCCGTGAGTCGGAACCTGGCAGCAGCAGCCCAACAACTGGGCAGAAGTACCAGGGGCTGCAGAGCCCGCTCTGATTCCCGGTTGTCCGAGCAGAACTGGGCTCCGGCGGGTCTTCCGTGGCTCACTTGTCAGCAGTAGCTCGGCAGGCCTTTCTTCCTCCGGGGCGCCTCTCCGTGTGTGTGTGTGTGTGTGTGTGTGTGTGTGTGTGTGTGTGTGTGTGTGTGT
>NW_022103915.1:5441278-5451823 GCF_000313985.2 Echinops telfairi
GTGTGTGTGTGTGTGTGTGTGTGTGTGTGTGTGTGTGTGTGTGTCTGTCTGTCTCCGTGTGTGTCTCTGTGTGTGTGTGTGTACTGGAACTACCGACCTTTCAGTCAGCAGCCAAGCACATTCACCCCTGGGATCCTCCGTGGGCTGGGCTCGGGCCTCCAGGGGCGGGGAGATAAGCCTGCCATCTCCCAGGGCCTTTCCCCTACTTTCCTGACCCCTGGGCACTGGGACAAGGGTCCTTGACTGGACGGCACTGGGGGATGTCCAGCTGCCCTGCATATGAGCAATGACCCGCCTGCCTTCCTGGCCACTTGGTAGCAGGCACCCTGACTCTGGCCTCTGCCTCCTGCCCTCTTGCCCCCTGCCCCAGGTACTTAACGGCCGGCCAGCAGTGGACAGAGAGCTGTTGGGGCCTCTGCAGAGGTGGCTGTGGGCCTCTTTCAGGCAGGCAGACAGGCCCGGGGCCCTGCCCACTCACCCGCCACTGTCCATGGATTTTGTTGCTGGCGCCATCGGAGGTAGATAAAGGGGACGGATGGGGGGCCATGAGGGGTGTCCTGCCCTGGGCTGGCTGGCAGGCCTCCCTCTGGGGTTGCTCTCTGAGGAAGTGCTGAAGACCTGGTACAGGCCATGGGAGGAGGGAGGAAGAGGATGCAGGACAAGACGGCTGGGTGGCCGAGGGCATCCCTGCCTAGGAGTCCTGGTTGTGCAGAGGGATGCCTGGGTTGTGGAAAGCAGCGAGGGGACGAGAGTCTGGGTGGACAGGGGCCAGCGTGCGGGTGACCTTCAGGGTGGGGGGCAGTGAGGCTGGCTGAGCCGTCCTTGCTGGGCCTGGGCACTGCTCCCAGGCCTCTCTCTGGGTTTGTTGGGTGTTTCCCCTGCTCAGAGGCTCTTTGTGGAAGACAGAGCCACAGAGAACCGCTGGTGAGGAGAGAACGCCAGGCCAACGCCAGTCGATGGCTGCTCTTTTGGACCCGGTGGCCCAGCCTTGTTTGTCTTTAGAGACAGAGACCGGCTGATCGATTCTTCTGGAAATAGTGTGGGGGCAGGAGGGGGATGGGAAACTTGGGGGAAGAACAGGGCACTGGCTTCTGAGTCAGGGGTCACATTTACCCCTACCCAGGCTTTGGAGGCCCTGCTCTCTGGGGCCGGTCACCTCCTGAGCGTGGGTCCCCTGAGGTGGAGGCTCAGGAAAGAGACTTGACTTAACCAAGGCCACCGAGCCGGGAGGGGTCCCTGAGCCCAGTGGTCATTTCCTCCTGAGTCCACAGAAGGGCTGGGCAAAAAGGGACCCTGTCCCTGGGCCTGGCCTAGAGGAGGGGGAGTGGAGGGGCAGCAGCAGGGCCAGATGACAAGAGCTCTGACCAACAGGCTTTCAGACACAGACTGCCCTGAGCATGGGACGGGGAGAGTTCTAGAGAGCAGGTGATGCTCTGGGTAGGACTTTGATGGATGCATAGGAGTTTAGTGGGTATTTGAGGGTACGTCAAAAACTACTGCTATCCGGATTCTAGTTCATACATGCTCATGTTTATTCCAAAGAGCATGTGTTTATACTTCTCTCTGACCCATGAAGGGCTCTTTATACCCGTCTCTGAGCAGCGTGCAGACACGTGCTCTCAGTAATGTCTGCTGTTGTTGCTAGTCGGCTCCAACCCATAGTGACCGTTTGCACAACAGGCGAAACCCTGCCCGGGCCTGCCCCACTCTCACAATCATTCCCAGGCCTGGGCCCGTTGTTGCAGCCAGGGGTCAATGGCACCTGGCAACAGCAACAATCACAAGTGGAAGGGCTCAGAATTCTCCAGGGAGGCCTTGGAGCAGTGTGCAGACTGAGCTGGAGGGGAGGTTGAAAGACAGGAGCTTCCCATTTGGGTTTATTTGTCCAGTAAAGGTTTCTGTGATTTGAGAGCAATGTTTTGTTTTGTTTTGCTCTTTGACTGACCTGCGGTTTTGGATCAAGGGAGGTAATTCTACCCGTCTCCCTGTGGGTCATTTGGCTCATTCCCTCGTTCACTGGCTCGCTTTGTTCTTCTATTCACATCGTTTTGGGGTCCTGGGACAACTCTGTTATTAGGGCAGAGCCCCCCATGTGCCTGATTGTCTTCAGGCAGCCTTCATCAGCCCCCCAGTGCAACCCTGGGACCTGCGACCTCCCTCACAGAGCTCCCCAAGAACAAAAGACGGGGGAGCGGGTGGCCCCTGGCCCACTGTGCGGTGTGCAGACAGCAGAGGCCATCTCCAGGCGGCTGGCCGTGACCCTCGAGGCCTCCCTGCCAGGGGTGGACTAGCAGCACTGTCTGTCTGTCTCACAACAGTGGGGACTCCAGGAGGTTCGGATCCTTCCTGTGGGACCCGGGCTGCTCCCACTTCTGCACCCTTGCTCTGCCTGGGCCTCTTCTGCAGCTGGTCACCAAGGCTGACGGAGGTCACTTCCTGGCTGATGGTACAGCCTGAGGGTGGCGGCTGTCCTGCCTGGGCTGGGGCAGCAGGTGTGGCCCAAAGCGGTGCCAGCAAGGAGGCTGGAGAGCCCTGGGTGTCCCCCAGGACCCAAGCTGACGCAGAGAAGGGGAAAGCTCCAGCCAGTGTGGCCCAGGAAGGACA
The DNA here is from genome assembly GCF_000313985.2 of Echinops telfairi. Classification (NCBI taxonomy): domain Eukaryota; kingdom Metazoa; phylum Chordata; class Mammalia; order Afrosoricida; family Tenrecidae; genus Echinops; species Echinops telfairi. Next base: position 5,443,883 of record NW_022103915.1, read on the forward strand.
AGCAGGGCCCTGGGAGAGGACGGGGTGGTCTGCCCTCTGCAGGTCTGGGCGTGCGCATGCCTTCCCCTTCAAAGGCCTCCTTGGCTGCCATCCACTCCTTCACCAAGCTCATCTGATCATTCCCTTCCAGGTATCTGCGGTGTTGCTGTGGGCTACCCCCTGGACACAGTGAAGGTTTGGTGATGACCAGGCCCTACTGCCCACCGAGCCCCCTGCTGGGCCTAGGCCACCCTTAGTGTCTCCTCTGCCCATCGAGACCAGAAGAGCTTTCCAGACTGTGAATTGGACCCACCCCTCCCCAGCGCAAATGCCGGCAGTGGTTCCCATGGCCTCCACCCTTTTCACCCTGGACCCCAGTTGCCTCATCTTCAACGGGGTCCCCGGTCCCTGCCCTGCCCACCACCAGCCATGCTGTTCCCCCTCCCCGGGGCCTGCTGGCCTTTCCTCACCCTGAGCCACCCCTTCCTGAAACCCACTCTCCCACAGGTCAGGGTGCAGATGGAGTCCAAGTACAGGGGCATCTGGCACTGCGTACGAGACACGTACCGCCGAGAGCGGGTAGGTCAAGGGCCAGGGGCTGGCGGGCAGGGACAGCAGGATGGGCCTCGTGCCTGCCACTCACCAACCAGTGCCCTTGGTAATGGTTGTCCTCCTTCTTGTGGTCATTGGCGCTGACGCTGGGCTGCCCAGCACCCAAGGCTCAGAGCGAGGCCCCTGCCTCCAGGTGAGCAGCAGTCACCAGCTAGGTGGCCGGAGCCCCTGCAGAGGAGGGGCCTGGGGTTGTCCGTGCCTTTGTGCTCCCTGGGACATGGAGTGCTCGTCTACATTGTCCACCTGTGGGGTTTCACAAAGGAGCCTGGGTTGCAGGTTACATGTTGGTCTGCTAGCCCCAAGGTCGGCGGTTCGACTCCACCAGCTGCGCTGTGGGAGAACTAGGAGGCAGTTTTCTTTTGGAACAATGTGCACCTTAGAAACCCACGGGGCCGCCCTACCCTGTGCTCAGGGCAGCCGGGCCAGAATTCACTCAAGGGAAGCGCGTTTGTTTGCTTTGTTTTTAGTGTGGCATTTTTGGGGAAGGTGGGGGAGGATTTAGTGGGAAGCAATCATCCCACATTGACTGCATTCTGCCATCTAGTGGGGTCCTGCATAACTGCTTCAGTCTGAGACCCAACCCCAGAGACCTCTTGGGACCTATGTGTTCCACTGATTGTATCCAAAGCCATTTTAAGACCTCAAAAAAATTTCTTTTTCTTTCCATTTCACTCAAGATGCACGCCTCCATTAGGGAAAATATTATTTCAAGAAGAAATTAAAGTAGAAAAATAGTTCTTTCTTGGGAAGGTTAAGAGAAGTGAACTTGGATCTGGGTATAGGCTGCAGAGAGCAGCCATTAAACACATCGGTGTAGCCCCCTCCTTGCCAGACGTTGGGAGTCTGGCCTCTGAGGGATTTACAACTGAGGAAGTTGCGTGCCGAGGCAGGGAGTGACCTGCCCCAGGGCCCTGGGGCAGCCGGCAGAGGAGCCCAGACACCAGCTCCAGGGGCCCAGCCTGGCCCTTTGGGCAGCTCCTCCCGGCCTGGCCCTGGCCTGATCTGCCTTTGGTTTTGGCTGCCCTCCAGGTGACCGGCTTCTACAGGGGGCTCTCACTGCCCGTGTGCACCGTGTCCCTGGTCTCCTCCGTGTCTTTCGGCACCTACCGCCACTGCCTGGCACACATCTGCCGGCTCCGGTACGGCAGCACCGACGCCAAGCCCGCCAAGGCCGACATCACCCTCTCAGGATGCGCCTCGGGCCTCGTCCGCGTGAGTGGGGCACGGGCAGGCAGATCCGGGCACCAGGGCGGCAGGGGGTGAGGGCACACAGTGAGTTGGGAGGAGGACCCGGCTCCGCTCTGGGCCAGAGTGCTCACTCACTCTCTAGCTGGCTGGTGGAGTCCTGTCCTGTAGGGAGACTGCTGTGGAGTTGCCCAGGCTGGGCTGGGCAGGCATCATGGGCATGGTTCTAGTTCCAAGTGGGTACCTTTGTCAGGCTGGGCACTCAGCTAAGGTCCCTGCCCTCGGGGGCTCACGAGCCAATGGTGCATAGTGACGCACATGTCAGACAACAGAACATTTGGGGCCACGGCAGGGCTGTGAGGGAGTCAGGTATTCAGGCTCGGACTCTCCTTAGCCAGGGGACGTTGGGTAAGCTATGGAGTCTCTCCAATGCCTGTCTCTTTATCTGTGAGAGGCGAGGATCACATGAGACCCTCGGGGTAAAGCCCCAGTATGCATGGGGCCTGACACGAGTGATTGCCTTGTCACTCATGCTTTTAGCCTCCTTCTGTTAGTGTGAGCACACCTGGAAGAATCAGGGCCAGCATGTCCCTTAGAAGCAAGGATGAACTCCAACCCCAACCCAACCCACTCCCATCCAGTCTGTGCCGGCTCACAGCGACCCCACAGGACAGGGTGGAACTGCCCTGTGGGTTTCCCAGACTGTCACTGTTTTCAGGAGTAGAGAGCCCCATTTTTCTCCCATGGAGTCACTGGTGGTTTTGAACCACTGACCTTGAGGTTAGCAACCCAACCAGCAACTATTACTCTACTTGAGTTCTTAAGATGAACCCAGTATTTAAAAAAAACAAAACAAAAATAACCCCCAACCAAATACCAAAATGAATGCCAGCATCTGTAAGATGAGAGAGGGGCCCTGGTTGGTTTAGTGGTTAGGTGCTGGGCAGCTGGTCACTAGCTGGGCAAAAGGTCACTAGCCCCTATGCAGGAGGAGGGCATGGCCGCCGCCAGCTTTCGCAAGACTGAAAACAAAATGAAAAAACAAAAGTGGCTGCCAACAAGTGGATTCTTCAGGGTGGGGCTGCCCTGTGTGGTCTCCGGGCTGCGATGTTCAGGGAAGCAGTCGGCTGCTCTTTTCACCCGAGGGGCCCCTGCAGGTTCCAGGCACCGACCTCCCTGTGGACAGCCAAGTGCTCAACTGCTGAACTGCCAGGGCTTCCTCCGCAGGGCTGACAGTCGTGGGGGCCCTAGGGGAGCAGGTGTGCTCTGTCCTGTAGGTTGGCGGAGTCCAGGAAACCCGGTTGACAGTACAGGCCAGGAAGGTTGTCAGATCCAGAACGGAGGCTAGTTCTCAGTACTCAATGACAACCCAATGGATTTCTCTGTCAGGCTGGACCCTCGAGAGGACCAAAGCGTGTGGCAAAATGCACATAGACTCCAACCACTAAGAAACGGCGAGACATTTATGGTTAGGTGGCAGAGCAAGAGCGGAAAGGATGGCGAGGCTCAGTTGCAAGTACTTCAGACCTGTCATCGGGAGAGACCAGACCCTGGAAAAGGGCAGCCATCATACTTGGTCAAGGAGAGGGTCGGTTGGAGGCCGAGGAAGACCTTCAGTGAGAGGGACTGACGCCGTGGCTGCCCCAGTGCCCTGTCATGGGAAAGGCTGTGGAGATGGTGCCGGACCGGGCAGTGTTTCCTTCTGTTGTGGACAGGGCCGCAGGCAGTTGGGTCTCTACTGTGTGCTAGGCACGGAACCACAGCACGTACTCTTGTTAGATACATTCAGGACTCCAGTCACAGGCCTTGACTTAACATCTGAGCTCGGAGGGGACCCTGGTGGCTTAATGGATTGTGAGCTGGGCTGCTTACCAGAAATCCAGCAGTTCCAACCCACCAGCCACTCTGAGGGAGAAAGAGAAGGCTTTCTATTCCTCTCAACACTTAGCGTATCGGACGCCCACAGGTTTGGTCCTACCCCATTCTGTAGGATTGCAATGAGTTGGCTTCGGCTTGATGGCCGTGACTTTGAGAGAGGCAGTGTATGTTGCCGACGACTGAAGGCGCTGGCTTTGACCTTGAGGGGCAGGCTAGTTTTGAACCTCAGCTTTGCCGCGGCCTTGGGTGGCCTGCAGCGTCTTGGGGTCCAGGCTCACCAGTGTCACTATGGGAAGGGTGAGGATGGCGCCTCCCTTGTCCACCGTGGTGGTGGTGGTATTCCTACCTTCTTCTTGCCCCAGGTGTTCCTGACCTCGCCCACTGAGGTGGCCAAGGTCCGCCTGCAGACCCAGACACAGCAGCGGCGGCTTTCAGCCTCGGGTCCCTCAACTGTGCCTCCCATGTGTCCTGTGGCCCCTGCCCCGGAGCCCAAGTACCGTGGGCCGCTGCACTGCCTGACCACGGTGGCCCGTGAGGAGGGCCTCAAGGGTCTGTATAAGGGCAGCTCGGCCCTGCTTCTTCGGGACGGCCACTCCTTCGCCACCTACTTCCTGTCCTATGCCATCCTCTGTGAGTGGCTCACACCCACTGGCCACAGCCAGCCAGGTGAGCCGGGGCTGGCCTGGGAGGGCAGGAGGGGTGGGGGTGGCTGTGGGTGGGGAGGCAGGCAATCCACCTGGAATTCAGAGGGATGAGATTTAGCTAAGGCATCCCACAGTGGCCCCTGGGTGAGCCCCTGGATGGGTGGAACCTCAAGTCCCCTCGTCTGTAAAATGGTCCTTCTGCGTGTGGGCAAACAGTTTGGCTCTGCCACCAAGCTCCCTTGCCCACATCCAGGCCTCAGTTTCCCTACTCCACCAGGGCTGGGCTGAGACCCTGGGTGGCCCCTGACTCCTAACCGGGGGCACTCGCTGGCCTTCCTGCAGATGTCGTGGGAGTGCTGGTGGCCGGTGGCTGTGCAGGGGTCCTGGCCTGGGCCGTGGCCACCCCCATGGACGTGATCAAGTCGCGCCTGCAGGCGGACGGGCAGGGCCAGCAGCGGTACCGAGGCTTGGTGCACTGCGTGGTGGCCAGTGTGCGGGAGTCGGGGCCCAGCGTTCTCTTCAAGGGGCTTGCTCTCAACTGCTGCCGGGCCTTCCCGGTCAACATGGTGGTCTTCGCCACCTACGAGGCTGTGTTGAGGCTCACCCGGGGCCTGCTCTCGTAGCTGGGCCCCAGCGAGAGTGCCCTGCGGGGACCAGGCTAGAGCCCAGCTGCTGTCCCCTGGGGCAGGTTTCAGCCAGGGTCTCTGCCTCCCTCAGCCGGCTGCATCCTGGTCCTGGCTTGTCCTGCCTCCAGCCCTCACCCACTCACTGCCCTGGCCCCATTTGTATTTATTGTGCTGCTGGTCCAGGGGTGGCCTCTCAGACGTTGGGGTGACCAGCAGCCTATGGCTCTGGGGGCCTCCCAACCTGGGGGCAGCTCGAAGGCTGTGGGACTAGGGGTTAATAAAGCATTTCTGAGGCTCTGAAGGGCTGTTGGCCCACTTCTTGTCGTCCCCCCCCCCCGGTGTGGCCCCACCCCACCTTGCAGCCAGCAGTCATTCAAAGCTGTCTGTGGTGTAGAGGGACATATGGAGGCTACCTGGCCCTGCTGGCTCTGCACTAGGCCTCTGGGGCCTGGGGGTCCCCGACCTGGGTGTGGAGCCTGCTGCAGGGGCTCTTCAGCGGGTAGCTGGCTTCCTGGTTCTCTGCTCAGACCCCCTTCTGGGGTGATGCCCATTCCAGCTAGCTCCACCAGCGGCCCTGGGTCCTGCTTGCCCCAGTAACTGGTTTTAAGGCCCCTTTCTGGAGGGGACTGCTGTCGGAGGAGCCGGCAGGGGTCACTGCAAGGAAGGGATGGGGGTGGGCTTTTCACCTGCCTGTCCAAGACCCCGGCCTCTCTCTGCACCACGAGGCTGCCAGCCGTGGGGCCCAAGTCGTGGTGAGGGCATCAGGAGAGCCACCCGGCCGTGCCCGCAGTACAGCTCGGATGGGTCCCGTGACTAGACCTCTGGGGGAGCCACTGCTGTACTGGGGTCTACCTTGGGTCACAGGGTCCCCGGCTTCCCCGAGCACTGTGCATAGGCTCTGCCCCTCAGCCCGACCCGTCTTGCTCAGTGGCACCGCCTCCTCCAGGAAGCCTTCTGACCTCTGCCTGCTCCCAGGGCTCTGGCTGAGCTATGAAAGGCAGTACGGTCCAGTCCGTGTGGGCATGTTTCCGGGCTCAGAATGAATCAATGCAGGAGTGAATGAGATTCCTGGTACCCCACCTGCCCCGTCTCCAGCATGCTGGGAAAAGGGCGGGCAAGAGGCGGATCCACCTGCAGGCAACAGTGCTGGCTCTGAAGGATGGGTTGGGAGCGGGACGCTGGCTCCCGAAGACCTGGCAGGTGCCATTAACGTGGCCATGATCCTGTGACACCTGCTCCACAGGAAGTGGACCCAGCCTCTCCTCGAAGGCAGGAGCTGAGAGTGTGCACGGAGAAGGGCTGTCCAGAGCCACGTGGCCATACAGGCCAGGGTGGGGCTTGCCTCTGAACTTGAAGGTCCAGGGCTCTCTAGTGGGGGGTGAGGTTGGCATGTGCTGTGAACCGGGTGCACCGCCCCCACTCCAGCTTGCTTGCTTGTACCAAGTAGTTTCTGGAAGAGGCCTGGGACCTGTCACTGTGCCCACTCCGGTCAAGGCAAGCCCACTGCCCTCATGGAAGCCTTGACTGTGCTGGGAGGTGGTGTGGGGGGCTACCCTACGCACCAGCAGGGCCTGTGGGCAAGTCCTTTGGCCTTCTGGACCCCACACGGCTGCCAGTGATCTCGCTGCCCACGTGAGGAGTGGGGCTAGCAAGGGCAGTGGTTACTGAGGGGCTGGCTGGTGGGCCCCTGACCACACACCTCCTTCCCCCTCATGGGGGCAGCAGCTATGTGGCCCTGGGGCTTACAGTTCTCCCTGAATCTGGGTACTTGAACCTGTGAAGGGGGCAGGAGGCTGGGCAGGGAGAGGTCACCCCAGCCTCTGCTGACGCTGTCACCTGACCAGAGGCCCCTTCTTGTCCCCAGCTAGCTGTGAACGAGGTCTGAGTGTGGCTCCCTGGGGCCCAGGTCTCCCCCTCTACCTCACCCCCAAGCCCTGGTGACCCACCAGACTCCAGCGCCATGCCTCCCACCCTAGAAGTGACCCACCAGGTGTGGGCCAGCACCGCAGCGTATCTGGGCTTCAAGTCCCCCCATCCTCCCGCTGGCCCTAGTCCTTGCCCTCCAACATCACAGTGGCCATGGGTTCCAGAAGCCCTCCTCCTCTCACCCAGCTGTGACCCACCAGCACACCACCCCATGCCCGCAGACTCCACCGTGGGCACACAGCCTGGATCCCCACCAGACAGAACTCGCCACAGATAGAGCAGAGCAACTTTATTCAGGGCAGCAAGAGCATGAGAGCAGGGTACGTCCAGCCAGGCTGCCCCCAAGATGCCATCTGCCTTCCCACACTTGCTCCGGGGCACAGACACAAACAGGGCAGCCCCCTTGCCCAGGGACACGACCGACCGGCCTGGCTGTAGGCTAACTCCCTCATCAGTTAGGATGAACAGAAGAGAGGGCTGGCACGCCTTTGCAAGGGGCACGTGTGTGGCCCAGAGCCAGGGCACACATGGGGTGCAACTGAACACATTAACAAAGCCAGGCGGGCGCTGGGCCGAGACCCGCTGGTGGGTGGCTTCTCTTCACTCGCTCGCCATGCTCCTTACTTCCGTGTTCATGAAACCCCGGGGAAGACTGCACCCACGGAGGGTCCCGGGCAGCATGCTTCGGTTGACGGAGAAGACCTAGTCTACGAGGGAGGGGGCTGCTGTGTCGGACGGAGCCTTAGGGACACTTGGGAATGGGCCGCTGTCCTGCAGAGTGGGGCACGCTCCGCCCGCGGCTGCCACGCCGACAGCAGCTGCTCTGACAGGTGGCATTCACAGAAGTGGTGGCATCGACAACACACTGGGCTAACAGGTAGCGGGGGTGGGCTGGGCCCCGCCAGGAGCACCTGACAGGAAGGGGTGCTACTGGAAGTCGAAGAACAGCTTCCGGGGTGTCATGAACTCTTTCACCACCTCATCCGTGACCTCCTGGCGCCGGGCCTGGTGCTCGGCCACCAGGGGCTGCAGCACATCGATGAGGGCCTTCTTGAGCTCACCTGTGAGCATGGCGCCGCTGCTGTAGTCCT
>NW_022103915.1:5452960-5456321 GCF_000313985.2 Echinops telfairi
AAGAAGGTGAGGTACATGAAGGACACGTCCACCTCGCAGTTGCCGCCGTGCTGGCGGTGCTCCTCCACGGTGTCTCTGCCCCCGGAAAACGCGTGCTTGTTGACCTGCAAGAGGACCGCACGCCCGTCAGCCGAGCCCACCAGAGTGGAGGGCCCCTGCGAGGCAGCGGCAGCCTTGAATCCCTGCTGCCCAGAGATGATAGGGGCAAATGTCCTCAGCTCTCCTTGGGTGCTGCTGGCCAGTGGGGCTGGGAGCAGGGGCAGAGGGTGTGGGCTCAGCCCCGTCTCTACCCTCCCCCCTTGGGAGGGCAGCAGGACCCACAGGGGAGGTGAGGAAGGGAAGTGACTGGCAAGTGAGGTCCCCACTGAGCAGGGCCAGGTGCCACCAGGAACAGCCCCACCTCTCCTGGGTGGGGGTGGGGGTGGGATGGGCTCAGGGCAGGCCAGGGGCCCCACCAGGTGAGGGGAGCAGGGCGGCGGCAGGAATCACAAGAGTGACCACTTCTTCCCACAAACCAGACAGTCCCTCCGGGCCTGCTCCTGCGACGCCTGATCTCACCCTCGCTGCTCGCCAGCCCTCGGGTCTCCGGCCCCCCGAGAGTCCCCAGCCCTACTGTTACAACCTCTTCCACAAAGCAGCGCAGCGCAGAACTAAAAGCCAGGCAGCTTGGCGGGTGGGACTGGGCTGCCCTCAGTCTGTGTCCACCCTCTGGGAGCCACAGAGGGCAAATGCCTGCTCCCCCTTGGCACAGTGCTTCCTGGGGGATCGCCGACCCTCATCCACAGAGCCAGCTCGGGACTTCCCAGAGGGCCATCCCTGCCCCGTCACTCCTGCTGCTCACCCTCCACCCTGAAAACAGACTGTACTGACAACACCGGGCCTCCTCCCAAGTGCGCTCGTTGGCTCAGGACGTAGCCAGGCGTGGGGCGGGGAATGCAAGGCTCGTCTCTAAGAAATGTACACGTGTACACACACGGAAAGAGACCGAGGATACGACCTAGACCCTGAACACACTCACTGTTCTGACACAGTCCAGGGCCTGCGCTGCTGTGTAATAGCACCTACACAAGCCACACTGCACGTGTGTGAACATAGGAATGTGTCCTGTGAGTTTTGTGTGTGAATGTGCTTGTCTTAGCGTGTGTATGTGAATATTTGAGTGTGAGAATGTGCCTGTATGAGGAGTGCCTGAATGCATGTAATGCGTCTGGGTAATTGCGTGCTGGTGTGTGAATGTCCGTGTGTGCATGTCTGTCTGTTGAAGTGTGTGCCCGTGCACATGAGCTCAATCGTGCCTACCGGGAACGTGTTCGTGCATGCACAGGCGCACGAATGTCTCCGTGGCCGGAGCTCACCTTGCTCTTGATCTGCTTGGCCGAGTCGATGAGGAAGATGGAGGAGTTGGGGTCGCTGGCACTCATTTTGGTCTGGGCCCCCTGCAGGGCAGGGAAGAAGGTGGAGTGCAGCAGGGCGGGCTTGGGGTAGCCGATCCTGGGGGCCACGTCCCTGGTCATCCGGAAGTAAGGGTCCTGGAGGGAGAGAGGCTCTGAAGTGGGCAGCTGGGCCTGAGTGCCTGTCCCCTTCCTGCAAGAGACCGCTCCTGCTCGTGCCCAGACCGCACACCCCTCCCGGCACCGCTGGCTGCACTGACCTGGTCGATGGCACAAGGGATGAGGCACTGGACATCTGTCTTGTCCCCAAAGATCTGGGGGAAGGAGTTGCTGAAGGAGGGGGCGGCCTGGATGGCGGGGAAGCTGACCTTCCCTGTGAGAGAGGAGAAGCTTCTCACACCTGACACCAGCCACCACCACCCACCAGCTCAGCTGGGAACCTGGCCACCTTGCACCCACAGAAGGAAGCGTGCCAGGTCCTGCCCCACCCCCCTGCCGGTTTCACGTTGGGGTCCAACGCCCCCAAAGAACAGTAGCAGCCGTTCAAGAAAATGCAGGGTGGGAGGGCGCAGGAGGGAGGGGAAATGAGTAGCTGACCCTGAGCGCTCGGGTTGAAAGTGTCCTGGAAATGATGACGGCAACATATGTGCAAATGTGCTTGATGCGATCGATGTGTGCAGTGTTAGAGGAGCTGTCAGAGGGGGAGCCGATCAGTGACCAACACGTAACCCCTCCCTGGGGGACGGACAACAGAAAAGTGGGTGAGGGAGACAGTGGTCAGTGTAAGACATGACAAGATACTACCACTCTATAATTATTGAGGGTTCATGAGGGAGGGGAGAAAATGAGGAGCCGATCGATACCGAGAGCTCAAGTAGAAAGGAAATGTTTTGAAAATGATGATGGCAAATGTACTTGACACAATCGATGTATGTATGGATTATGGTAAAAGCTGTACAAGCCCCCGATAAAAGGATTAAAAAAGAAAAACAAACACGCAGCAACAGGAGAGGAGGAGGAAGGGACGCAGTGCCCGCGTGGTCCTCCTCGTCCAGTGACAACCGGGATGATGGCTGGTTTCCTCTTTCCCACTTGGCCACATTTACCCACGCTGTCATGAAAAATGGGCATGTGCGTGTTCGAAGGGAACGTTGGGGGAGGCGCCGTGGTGGCCTCTCCCCAGCCCCGTGGGCAGTTCTGCTCTGTTGGACGGGGTGGCCAGGAGTCAGGAGCGACTCGGCTGCACATCACCACGGCCACGGCCCCACCAAACCACGGCCACGACCGGGCCGCGTGGGTCCCACCTTGGAGCTACTACACACTGTGACTCTCTTGGCAGGTTTTGTCGAGGCTGCGGTCGTGACTGCAGTGTGTGCCCAGGTCAGCAGAAGTGACCCTAGAGGACGGCAGAAAAGCCCCCCAGGGCTTCTGAGGCAGAACTCTTTACGGAAGTAGATTGTCTCATTTTGATCTTGTGGCGTGGCCCGTGGGTTCAAACTGCTGAGATTTGGTTAGTCGGCCAATGCTTAATTCACAGTGCCACCAGAGCTCCTACTAACCTCGAAAACCCAAGCCAAAAGCAAACCACCAAAAATTAACCCAAGAGCCCCCCCGCCCCCCCAAGTTCACTGCTATCCAGTGGATTCTAACTCCCAGTGACCCACTGGACAGGGTGAAGTGCCCTGGGGTCTCTGAGGCTGTCCCTCTACAGGAGCAGAGAGCCTCATCCTTCTCCTGAGGAGCAGCTGGTGGTTTTGAGCCGTTGACCCTGCAATTAGCAGCCTCATGCCTAATGCCCTGCACCACCAGGGCACCTGCTGACACCCCTGAGAAGCTGAAACCCCAGGGCCGCCGGCACAGGCTCTCACCAATGCAGTCACTGTCGGTGAAGCCGAAGATGCCTTTCACCTGGTTGAAGGTCACGTGCTTCTCGATCTTCACCACGTTCCTGTAGAAGCCTGTGCTCGACC
>NW_022103915.1:5456421-5457963 GCF_000313985.2 Echinops telfairi
GTCACTGTCGGTGAAGCCGAAGATGCCTTTCACCTGGTTGAAGGTCACGTGCTTCTCGATCTTCACCACGTTCCTGTAGAAGCCTGTGCTCGACCTGCAAAGACACGGGCATCATGCCTGGCCCTGGCACCCACGGCCGTCAGCACACACCTTGGCAGACAGAGCAGAGGCGCCACCTCTGTGGGGGGCCTGGGAGGGGAGGAATCAGCGCCCACGAGGGGACTCACACCAACCAGAGAGCCCAAGGCCGGAGGATGTGAGGTCTTTAAGTCTGTGTGCCGGGGGAGGGCCTCCCTCTGTGGTGCTCCGTGGACAATGGGGGGGGGGGCACGGGAAACACGGCGGGAGGTGGTGTGTCCTAGTGCAATGGTGGGTGGTGTCCCGTCCCCCATGTGTGGTGATCCTCCAGTGCTCACTTCCTTCTCTGGTGCGCGGTGGTCCCCTGGCTCCGCCCCCAGCACGTGCAGTGGCGGAATGAAACGGAATGTGCAATCGCTGTCACAGCCCTGCCCACCAGCCCGGGGCTGGCAATGACACCAGCAGAACCCATTTCCTTCAGTTACTTTCAAGGATGGACGCCACAACACCTCCACGCCCACAGGGTAGAAATAAGAACAGTGACAAAGTAGCCTCACAGGTGACAGGGGCAGCCCGGTGACCCCACGGGCTGGTGGGCACCCCGTAAGGACAAAGCCGCAGCTTGGCCGTGAGGCTCGAGTGGCAGCATGTTGTCCGGGCCCAGGCAAGCGCCTCGGGCCTCACTGCCACAGTCCCCTTGGGCCACATGCCGGCCCTGGAGTCCCTCGGGCCACATGCCGGCCCTGGAGTCCTTCGGGCCTCACTGCCACAGTCCCCTCGGGCCACATGCCGGCCCTGGAGTCCCTCGCCTTTGGGGCAGGACTGGGGTTTGCTGAGCTGGTGAGAACTCTGCTGGGCTGCTGACCGAAGCTATTCTTTTGACTCCTTCCCATTAGTCATCTGGGCAGGGGCCCTCCGAGGCTCACAGTCCAAGGTTTTGGGAAGCCGCTTCGCTCTGAAAGGGGCAGCCTGTTTGGAAAACTACACTGACAGTGGGTGGGCCGTGTCACAAACAAGTCCCTGCCTTGAGAAACAGAAAGGTGACACCCCTGTGCGAGACGAGCTGTGGGCAGCGAGACGCGGGCAGCAGGTTCTGCACGAGGGGCCGAGGCTGCGGTTCCCGGGAACCACCAGCCCGGGGCAGCCACTGCACCTGCGCGACGGGGCGCGGCTTCATGGCTTCCTCCTCCCTGCGCACTCGGCATGCGCCACCCCGACGGACAGGATGAGCAGAGACAGTCACCAGGGCTGCTAGTTGGGATGTGGCCGCCGAGCGGCCGGCCCGACCAGTGAGCCTACGTCCCCGAGCCGCCCCTTACCCCATATAGTCGAGGTCCGAGAAGATGAAGGTCTTGTTGACGTCGAAGCCGCAGGCGATGATGTCCTTGGCGTTCTCCACGGCATAGAAGTGCGCCTGGTCCAGCGTCAGGTCCTTCCACAGGTATTTCTCGTCGTCCGTCATCT
>NW_022103915.1:5458440-5462875 GCF_000313985.2 Echinops telfairi
CCCAGGTGCATGGCTTCGGAGGAGGGGCCCCGGCCCGTGTACAGGTAGAAGGGCTTCTTGTTCTCGTAGGCATCCAAGACTTGATTCATATCTCTAGAAGGCAACGGAGCAGCGTTCGCAGTGTGATTTCCACCCCAAACCACCGAGGCATTAGTGCTTCATCTGCCCCTGGTCTGCTTGTCAGGTGCCGTGGGGTCGGCTCCGACAGAACCCGGGCCTGTGCCCTCTGGGGGGCCGGCCACATGGGTCACGTGCCAGGCTGCTCCATCCACTCTGACACACCCAGGGCAGCCAGTTACCGCTGGGTCGGAAATGAGGAACACACACCAAGACCCCGCAAGGACAGCAGCCTGTCGCCTTGGGCCTTTCCGATGCCAGAGAGGCAGAACCCTCGGACTGAAATGCTTCTCCAGGGGCTGCTTGCAAAGAGCTCGGTGGCATAGTGATGAGGTGACTGGCTGCCAACTGAAAGGTCAGCAGTTCGAACCCCCCAGCTGCTCCTTGGGAGAACGATGGGGCAGTCGTGGAAACCATGTGGCTGTTCTACCCTGTCCTCTATGGTCACCTAGGCTTGGACCGTCCGTCCAGATGGCAATGAGGTTCGTGGGACATGGCTTTTTAAACAGATATGACACGTGTGCTTGAAGTGCGATGTTCAAAAGATGGGCTCGAACTCTTTCCAGATCTTCTTAAACTCAAAGCGCCTCCTGCTTTTCCTCTTTCGGGGGCAAGACCAGCCAGCCGGCTCTGTCCCGTGGCTCAGGACATGGCCTGGATCAAGGGAGGGAGGGCGTCTCCCCACCCCACCACTCTACGCTGCTGCCGAGTCTCTGGGCAAAGCAGGAGGTCTGGGTAAGAGGATCCCAAGGGCAGTGTCCTGAACGTGACTTCTCATTCTGCACGCAGGGCATGCTGCCGCCGCCGCTGCTCAGTATTATTTCTGGTGGTGCCTGTAGTGCTCAGCTGCGAACCCGAGAGGTTGGTGGTTTGAGCCCACCAGCTGTTTTGAGGGAGCAAGATGAGGCCACCTGCTACCATGCAGATTTCAGTCTTTGGGGGCAGTTCTACTCTGCCCTAGAGGCTTGCTAGGAATCGGAACCAACCCTAAGGCAATGGCGTTGGCCTTTAATAGACACCATGTTTTCTTTGTGTGGTTTGTGCGTGTTTACTTTGGACATTTCCCCCGTGACATGATTACATTCTACTTTTGGGATTTCGAAAGAGTAACACAGCTCAATTTTGGAAGCAGACGCCTTCCTTGTTGCTCCCGTCCAATCACAAGTCAGACTCTGGGACAGAGGCAGCAGCTGCCACAGGAGGACATGCCGTCACATGCAGGGACGCTGGGGCCCGGGTCCTGAGGCGCCAACGGTTTCTAGTGGGAACTCACGGCTGTGAGGAAGCCCCGCACTTCCTGCTCCACAGTCCCTGCTGTCCAGCCCATTCGACCGCGCAGTCCCCCTGCCTGGCTGAGGATCCTCCTCGGGCTGCTAACTCACTGCTGTCATCGAGTCCTAACTCCTGGTGACCCTGAAGGATAGGGTACAGCGGCCCTGTGGACCCCGAGACTAATCCTTTATGGGAGATCGCCTTGTCCACAGGAGCACGCTGTCACATCTTTCTCCTGAGAAGCAGCTGGTGGGTTTGAACCACAGACCTTCTGGTTACCAGCTGAGCACTTCGCCGCTGTGCCACCGCGGCTGCTTCGACAAGTTAATTCCTCAGTGATGACTGCGGAGCTAAGGGGGCTGTTGCAGCTGCTAAGGAAAACAGTTTGGCAGTTCCTCAAAAAACTAAGCACAGAACTGCCACCTGAGCCATCACTTCCACTCCTAGTGGGACACTGGCGAGGATGGACATGTCTGCCTTTGTACTCAGATGCTCCTCGTGGTGCGACTCGCCGGGATACCCCTGGCCATCACGTGACACACGAATAAACAAAATGTACTCTGCCCACCATAAACAGGCATGAAGCTCCGACACAGGCTACCACATGGAGGATCCTGGAGAACGTGCCGGGGAAGAAGCTGGACATGGAAGACCACGTCGGGTGTGATCCCAGGAACATGAAGTGCTCAGAGCCGGGAATGCCCGCAGACAGAAAGGCCCTGGGTGGCTGCCAGGGTGCAGCAGGGGAGGAGGAAGCAGCGGGGCTTCTTTGTGGGGTGATGAAGGTCAGACAACGGTGGTGGGTGGACACGGCCTTGTGAATACTGGCCAAGTGTATTCCATCTCGAGTGAGAAGTCACTGGGTGGGGCACGGAGGGGCCCTCATGCAGACTGGGAAGGGCTCCTTCCCTGCTGCTCTCCTGCTCGTGGAGTGAGACAGGCACAGACTGAGCGACCGCGGACCATAAATTCAGTGAGCCTGGCCCTGGGCTGTTCACCTGTGAGGTGGGAACAGGCAGCAGGGACTTTCAGGAGCTCTGCTTATTTTCTGATGCGGTGACATGGACTTATGGCCAAAGGCAGGAACATTCTGCTATGTGCACGCCTTTAGTTTCTCTTTTGAGGTGACTCATGTCGCTCAGCACAATAGGAGGAAGGTGGCATACGATTTCAGGAAGCCAACTGTTTACTCTGCGGGAAAGGCTGAACTTGCCCTGCAATCACTGTGCTCCCTTTCAGTTGATGACATTCTACAATTTACAGCATGCAGTTCTATAGCTTCACCTTTATCAGTTCTATATCATCTGCCATGAACTTGACCCTCGCCGTGAGATGGGAAGTTTACAAATGAATAAATAAGGCCAGAGGGTGAGGAGACAGGCATGGTTCCACGTTGTGTCGTTGACAACACAGGAGATGGAGCCTGGTTTCCGACAACTGCCACCAAATTTCTCACAGGATTAGGGGGCCGCAGAGAAGGGCCTCCAGGAATGTTTGCACTAACGGGTCAGGGTGCTGAGGAAGGAGGACGGGTTGCAGGGAGAGTTGCGCGGGGTGCAGGAGGAGGTGAGAAGGATGGGGAAGCTGGTGAGGAGAGGCCTGGGAGGAGCTGAGCGAGGTGTGCGCATTAAGGGGACGTGTGGGCCGAGGGCTGACCTGTGTGAGAAGAAGATGCCTCTGCGCAGGAAGCGGTGGGCCTTCTGGCCGATGGCTCGCTCGATGCGGTTTATCAGCTCAGTGTCAATTTTGCTGCTTCCGAATCGGACTGGGGGGAAAAAAAGAAAGGAAAATAGAAGAGATGATTTTTGTAGGACTTGACATGTGGTGACCAAATCCTACTGAAACAGGAGAGAAACACTAGTGCCCCAGACACAATGTGCACCAACCTGACTCATATTACGGGACCCTCCCCGACACAAACAAAACGCAGCTTCCACGGGGGCAGTGCTGACAGCACCGCCAGCTAGCCAGAAAAAATGGGGGGCACCTGGGTTGATTCTGGTAGAGAAAGTGCCCAGAAAGTTGTCTATATACAGTCTAGGCTAGATGTTGGAGAAAACACACATACACACACGTTTATAAGCTATAATTTATCCACACTGACATCCATAATTTTTAATGCTTCCATTGCTGAATTGAACTTATCTCTGTATCGAAATGAATTTTCTCTCATGGAAGCGCAAACTTCAATCGTGGGAAATGGCTATGACGAAGGTAGTAATATTTGAGTTTTGCTTCTTCCTCAACGGCACTGACTGTTTCAGGCAATGGGCTTTTCAGTAGCTTGGAGGACAAAGGCGTGCCCTCCTCGCTCTTTTGAAGCTGATGTCAGCCTTTCGTTCTAGAATCAGCACTGGTGGAAACGCGCTAAGCGATCTCTGACGACTCGTAATGGATAAATCAGAGACAATTTTAAGTTCCTGGAAGGACAACTAGGTTCAGAAACCTTTCACAAGTTCAGGATGACTCACGGGATGCCAGCAGTCCACTAAAACCAAAGCAGACCAAAGCCACTGCTTTCTGGCTCACAGCACCCATGTTCCAGGGTGGTGCATGCCTCTCTGGTCTCAAGGTCAGCAGGTCTAACCCACCAGTTCCATGGGAGAAAGATGAGACTCAAGAGTCCCGGCCTTGGAAACTCGTAAGGGCAGTGGAGTCGCTATGGGCTGGACTTGACTCAGTGGCAGGGAGTCTGTGCTCTCAGAGCTTCTGAGAGCAGCCAGCCTCGTCTTTCTCCAGCGGAGCAGCTGGCAAGTGGGAACTACCAACCTCGGGGTTCGCACCCCGCTAGACCCGCATGGAGAACTAAGTTTTGATTGTGACTTTATTTTTTGAAACAGTCATCGGGGCATCTCTGGATCTCCTTTTCCCTCTAGGCATTGCAGCTGAAGCAGAACTAGTCCAAGCACTGACTGAGCCAACGCGAGGGACTCGTGTCTCCAGGGGAGGAAGGGGTGACGCACCGATGAGCTTGTCGTAGTCAATGCCCTTCGCGCTGCTGGTCTGCACCATCCACGGGTCCACAAAGTCCTCCTCGGGCCCCGCG
>NW_022103915.1:5462975-5468426 GCF_000313985.2 Echinops telfairi
CGATGAGCTTGTCGTAGTCAATGCCCTTCGCGCTGCTGGTCTGCACCATCCACGGGTCCACAAAGTCCTCCTCGGGCCCCGCGGTGTCACCTCCAGAGCCTGGGGGGCAGCCAGCCTTGTAGTCTTCACCCACTGCCGCTTTGTAGCAGGCCTTCAAAGTCAGCAGGATCTTCTCTGCAGCGTCGATTTCATCCTGAAGGGAGGACAGAAATAGAGGCGGGCTGAGAACACGCGTAGTGGCTGGCCTTGCCAAATGTCTATTGTCATGGATCAAACTGTGGCTCCCGGCCTACGCACCGGACCCCTAACCCCGTGGACAGGCGCCTTGGGGGTGCAAGGGTCCAGCGTCCAGCTGCTCACCAAAGGCCAGGGGTTCAAACTCATTGGCAGCTCTGCAAGAGAAAGATGTGGCGTGTTTCCATAAAGATTTCCAGACTTGGAAACCTATGGGGCAGTTCTTGAATGCTCTATCGGGTCCCTGACCTGGAATCCACTGGACAACACACAGCAGCCACACACACACACAGTGGTGGCTGTCACCAGGTTTGGGTACAGGGCCTTCCTTGTTATGTTAATGAGGTCATTTCAGAGTCCTTGAGAAAGACAGAGAGCAGAGAAGACACAGATAAAACCCAAACCCACCGCCTCGATGCGGACTTGCAGTCAGCCTCTAGGGAGTCTCTATGGGAGCTGACAGCCTTAACTTTCTCTTGTGGAGCGACGGGCGGGTTTGAACAGTCCACCTTGCTGTTAGCCGTCCAGTGGTTACCCGATGGCTCCATGAGGACCGAGCAAGGGGAGGACACCAGGGCCGGGCCGTGAGGAAGCGAGGCGCCGACAGGCCCTGACGCCTGTCTGGGATCGAACGCAGCACCACCAGCCCAACTGCTAGGCTGCTCCGGAAGGGTGGCCCTCAGCAGCCAGAGCCTGGCTGTGCCTCAGGACAGCACGTGGGCCTGCTGGTGCCGCTGAGGAGTTGATTCCGACTCAGAACACCCTCATGGCTGAACAGAACCGACCCGCAGGGTCTCCTAGGCTTCAATCTTTCTGGAGGCAGGTTGCTGGGTGGGTGTGAACCTGACGGGCCGGATCTGATAGGCACCATCACCTCCCTGGACAGGACAGTGAGGAATGGTGGAAAGCCGTTTGTCTGCACCATGCTCACTACCAGGTCTCTCAGCCAGGGGGTGGGGGAGAACGCCTGCTCTGAGGGGAGCCCTTAAGACTCCATATGGACACAGGTCAAAGCCGTGCTTAAGAGTGGGGTCAAAATGCCTGTGGTGGTGGGGACAGAGGTGTAGAAAGGTCTCCGCAGGGTGACACAGGTGCCCGAGTGGGGGCACCACCACGTACCGCTGGCACGCTCCTGGCCTTCAGGCCTTCCAGAGACTTCTCTTGAGCAGCGATGCTGCTGAACAGCTCTGCTGGGGATGCCATTTTCCGGGGCCTGCGCTCACAGCGGGCGAGGGCAGCGGCCGGCTTGCTCAGTGGTGGAGACGTCACTGCCAGGGAGGGAGAGACAAAGAGACTGGTCACCAGCTGCTTCTCCTGGTGGCCCTGGCACCCTTCTTTTCTCCCCCAAGAAGGGTGGCAGGTGAGCTGTCTGAAGGGGACTGTGCAGAAGTGACACTAACCAGCAGAAACCCGAGGCTCTGGGAGGGGAGGAATGAGTGGCAGTGGTGATGAGGGAGGAGGTGCTGTGACTTCCTGACTTCCGGGAGAGGTCCGGCCCAGCTGAGACCCAGCTGCGTCTGCAGAGGTGGCCCATGCCTGCTGCTCCCCTCCCACCCAGGCTGGCACTCGGGTTTGCTTAGGGGAGGAAGGTGCCCGGATGGAGCAGATTGCTGGCAGCTCCTTATCTGAATTGCCATGGGGGACACATCGCCAGGGCTTGAGTCCCAGGATCCCCACGCTGCTCCAGCGCCGGCCACCTGCTCGGTTCCCAAGCCAGTGCGACCTTATCGCTTCTGGGCATCTGCTCCCTCCTAGATGCCACCTTACTGAATGGCCCTGAAGGTGCTCGAAAGGTGTCCCCACAGTCATTAGTAATGCGGGTGTTTTACAAAGGGTGGGAGCACAAGGGTGGGCCCCCAAAGAGAAGCAACAGGGTGGTAGGCACCCTGCCCAAAGTTACTGTCACCCACTGGGGTCTGAAGCCAGGGACTCGGCAGCGGGCCTGTGTGGTCTGGTCGCCGTCTCCCCTCCTGCCTCCACTCTGGTCCCGATGCTGCTTCCTCCGGAGAGCCCCCAGGACTCTCTCTAACATGGCCCTGACTCGGCCTGCTGTGCGCTGTACGGCCCTGCTGAGGCGGGGCCCAAGTGGTCGAGGTGTCCCCACTTTGAAAGGAGGGGCACACGCTACATTTCAGAGAGATCATTGGCCATAAAACAGACGGGTGCCCACCAGACCTGGGTCCTTGGCAGTGAGCACTGAGGGGTTTGGGCGGTGACCAGCAGAGAGCGAGATCAGAGAAGGGGAAGCTACATGTCACGCAGCACTTGGTGTGGGCCAGCCACACCCCTTTCTGAGTGCAGCTTCCTTATCTGCAGTGGCCCCACCTGGAACCACTTCTCTGCCGCTGGGCTGAGAGGAGGCCTGGTGCATGTGGTCAACAGGGAGGCCAGACAGAAACCCTCTTCACGGGGCGTACAAAGACCTAACTATGTCAGACGAACTTGTTTCTCTTCTGCTAGGGTCCTGGAGGCTGGCTACCAGCCCCACTGTTGGCAACCTTGACCTACGATTAAGGCTGTTCAGCAACCCTGGGCACCTTCTGCACACCAGGAATCCCCAGACAGGGTGGCTTTGCTCATCTTACAGATGAGTAAACTGAGGCACCCTGCCACTGCCCTGGATTCTGACGTACAGCCACCCTACAGTTGTGCTGCCCCACGGGTTTCCCAGGCTGCGAATCTCTACGGAAGGAGAATGCTTCAGTTTTCTCCCATAGAGCCGCTGACCTCGCCTAACCCACGGTGCCACCAGAGCTCCTTACACGAAGGAGGCAGAGGTTCCAAACCTGTCCCGGGTAACACAGACGGCAGCGAGAGGCCAGCGCCACGACGGGCCCCCAGAGCCACACGAAGCCATTCCCCTACCCGTGACCGCCTCACAACTCACAGCTGGGGATGATGAGAGGCTAACTTGCAGGACTGTGGCGAGGATTAAGCATGAGCAATACGAGTGACTAGTGCAGGACAGCACAGGTGTGTGGTTCCTGCCCTGGTGGCGTAGTGGTTCCGTGCGGGCTGGCAGACTGAACGGCAGCTGCTGCTGGGGAGAAGGCGGAGGCTTTCTCCTGGTGTAAGGAGTTACAGCGGGGCGACCCCCAGGGCCAGTTCTGCCGGGTCCTGCAGGCCCGCACAGCCTCTCTTCCGCGTGGAGGTGTCCTCCACGGCTGTCTCTCTTCTTTAGGCGCCTACAGCCTCTCTTCCGCGTGGAGGTGTCCTCCACGGCTGTCTCTCTTCTTTAGGCGCCTCTGCATGCCCAGCTGAGCTTAGGACCCACGCACACTCACCTGCGGTCAGGTTTCTTTTGATTTATCCCTTTGCTAGTCAGTCCCTGTCCCTGCCCCCACCCCCCACCAGTCTCAGAATGGGAAGTGTGGTAAGGTCGCTGATGTCCACAGCACCCAGTCTTGAGGGGGGGGCGGAGGCCTGCCAGAGAGCCAGGAGGAGGAAGCACTTCTGACCAGCGCTGTAGTGTGTGTGGGGGGGTGGGTGGGCACGCAGCGCGTCCATTTCTCTAGAAGTCTGTGCCCATTCCAACCAACAAGCAAAGCAGTGAAAACCCGAGCCTTGGTGGCCAGGAGCCAGGCATGGGGCCAAATGCTCTGCCCACGGCCTCCCCTCCACCCTGGAGGGTGGGCTGGGCGGGTGTGCTCAGCACCTGCAGGTGAGGCAGACCTGCCACAGAGCTGCTGTGGAAGCCGCTCTGGGGGTCATGTGTGCAGAGTCCCAGCTCCTGCCCCCAACCATCTTTCCTGACCTTGCAACCCTTGGGGCAAGCTGGCCCCCCTCTCCTTAGTGATGCCCTGAGCTTCCTGCCAGTGGCTTTGTCAGAGCAGGGAGGAAATGCCCTTGGAAATGCCTAGAGGTCTAGGAAGAGGGACTGCTCGAGCCGTGGCTGCCTCAACTGTCCCACAGCGAGGACCACTCTGGGGGTGGGGGAACCTTGGATCTCTGCAGTATTTGGTCTCTGACTAGTCACGCAAAATGACCAAAGCAGGCAGCTGTTTGTGAAACAAGGAATAAGTGTCCTTCTCTTACAACAAAACAGAAGACAAACCAAACCCAAGCCCTGCATCTCTAAACCCTGTGATCACACTGGAGCTGAGGCACCAACACTCAAAACCAAACGAACCTGCCACTGGCTGACTGTGACTCACCCTGACCCTCTAGGACAGGGGAACACTGCCCCGTGGGTGTCTGAGACTGGAACTCTTAATGGGGGCAGAGAGCCCACCTTCCTCCTGAGGATCAGCTGGTGGTTTCAAACTGATGACTTTGCAGCTGTGAGCCCAAGTTGTAACTACTACGCCACCAGGGAACCTGGAGAAGAGGCACAGACAGGCGGAGGGGGTGGGGGCCTAAGTCACTCCCTGCTCTCAGGTTCCCCAGAGGTGCTGTGTGTGAGATGTTTGCACTTCAGGAGTGGTCAGAGGTAGTATAGATCTAGTAACTTCCTCATTCCATAGCAGGGACCAGGCTGCCAAATTTATTACACCAGAGCCCCCCCCACCCCACCCCACCATCTAGTCCACAACTTCCTTTTCTTCTTTGTGAAGGAGCTTTGAAGTGACTCACACCAACAGCTGTGGGCTGCTCTGGGCTTGGTTCTAAGCAGTGTGGGGTCTGAGCACCCATAAGGCTAAGGATCCTGGTCTTAGGTCGAACACAGGGCTTTTGGATCTGTGTTAAGCAAAGTCGCACCACCTAGTCAACAATGGCCCTCATCGGAACCAATGACCATGAGGCGACGACACTCTCGGCAGAAGTGAATCTACAATTTCCTTCAAACACAAACAGTGAGCGTGTGAAAGGAAGCAGGCCACAGCACACCATCCCACAAGCAGAAAAAGGCTCTTATAAATGATTTCCTAGCCCTCCTCATGAAGAACTCCCCTCTTGGGCTTACTTTGAAAGGCCCCACCGTTGAAAAAGAGTGACAGGTAGCCTGGAGACAGTTTGGGGGGTGAGGAGTGGAAAGAATAACAAACGGCCCGACAGGACAAGCTGGCCCCAGTCAGGGCTATGCCCACATCATCTCACAGTGAAAGCCAGACTGTCCAGATTCTGTAGTTTGGAGCAAGTGTAGCAATCAGACAAGTGATTATCTGAAGCAGCCGGGAAGAGTGGGCATGCAGATTAGTTTCCAGATGCCTGGGTTACCTACCACCTGGAGGGGAAACCCTGCTTTTTCACATCCTGGCTCTAGGGCAGGGATGGGGA
>NW_022103915.1:5468526-5469762 GCF_000313985.2 Echinops telfairi
CGCCCTGATCATCAATACCAGCTCACATCACAAGCCTCACCAAAGAGAAGCAGTTCCCACTACCACATGGGGGGAAGAGTTAATGAAATGTTTGACCAGTAGGGCCTGAAAATGATGTTATAAACATCCAAATGGCCCTCAGCATGAAAAAGGTTCCCAGCTCTGCTCTGGGGTGTGGCTGACACGGGCAGGGGAGAAGCACATCCCCAGAGGGCAGGAATACAAGTTCTGTAGCCCATGGAGTTCTTTCCACTCCAAACCCTGGAACCTCGTGTTCCTTTGGAAACAGCAGCAGAACCAGGGCCACCAAACTAAGAAGAAAAGTTCCTTTCCCTCCAAATAACGCAGTCAATATTATCTTCAGGGAGTCATCAGTTTAGATGAAGCAAGGGAGATGTTTTTCGGGTACCACAATGAGAATGCAAGTTTGTTTAAACAGTGCCTCTTTTAAAAAGGCCTGCGGCCAACATGCAGGTGCTGCAAGACAAGGGCGAAATCAAGTAGGTATCTAATTGCTCTTCTACTACCTCCATTCCCAATGGGTGCAGAGAATCACCCAGATCCACAGGACAAAACAACCAATGCACAGTACCTTGATGGCCAGAGAGAGAACCCTTCACACCCAGAGCCACGGTTCCTAGAACTTTGGTTACAGGCTGGTTGAAGATGCAAAAACCTGACAAGCTCGAAGCCTGGCGAAGATAGCCATACCTACCCAGGTGGTGGGAGACGGCCGGCCGGAGGGACCAGGGCTCACTGCAGGGCAGCCGCAGAAGAGCTGAGGCTGCCCTGGGCGGTGCCGCGGTCTTTAATAGTCGCCCCTTACTTTCAGTTTCGCTTTTTAAGAAAGGTCTTCTTTTCCTCCTACTCCACCGTCCAGTTATTTGCACTTTGGGGGTTTCTCAGAAATCACTTGGATACTGGGAAATACTTGAGCCTCGTGACCAATCCGAGGGTGGGTCAGGAAGGGGGATACCGAAACCAACGCAAGGATGAAATTATTGGCCCCTCGTTGCATCAGCCGGTGCAGGACTTGGGTTGCATCAGCCCTCCAAACCCTAGATGGCCTGAGAGAAAACTTCCGCATTGAGTTCCCACTCCCACCCTCGGGGTTGGTGTGGTGACCTGTGCTTGGGTCCAGGTGTCGGGGGCGGGGAGGTGGGGTGGAAAGGCCCCTACGGCTTTCGTCAACCCGGGCGGGGCAGTGGGGGGCACTCAGGGGCTTCCGTGGTCAGG
>NW_022103915.1:5469902-5475729 GCF_000313985.2 Echinops telfairi
CAGACCTGAGAACCCGGCCCACACAGCGTCCCGGCGACCCTGATAAGTGGACTGTGATGCCTGGCATGTGGCCGACATGCCACTTAAGTGGGACCCTCGCCCCTTAGGATGGAGACTGTGAAGGGTCGGCGCTGGCAAAAGTCGGGGATAGTTCGGGTCCACGGGGGGCGAGGGGTCCCTGGAGCCCGTGGGCAGCAGAGTGGAGGCACCGGGAGACCAGGCCACCGGATGCCGCCCGGCCTCGCTACCTCTATCGTTTCCTCACTCACCCGGCCCTACCATGGCTGTCTGCGTCGCTGACCCAGCCGCCGGTCGC
The DNA here is from genome assembly GCF_000313985.2 of Echinops telfairi. Classification (NCBI taxonomy): domain Eukaryota; kingdom Metazoa; phylum Chordata; class Mammalia; order Afrosoricida; family Tenrecidae; genus Echinops; species Echinops telfairi. The sequence continues at coordinate 5,470,219 of NW_022103915.1, forward strand.
TGGCTGCCTGGGAGTCCGTAGAAATGCCGTCCGGACGGAACAACTTCCGGTCCATCCGCGCCACCATTGGCTGTTCTCGCGGGGCCGGGGGTAAGTCCGCATCTGATTGGCTGGCGACCCCAGCGGTGAGGCGGAACGCCGCGCGGCCGGGCGAGCCCGTCGGACGGCTCCCGAGTGGACCGGGCGCTTCCGGTGCGTGTGGTGAGCGGCGGGCCCGGGGTGGGAGTGGGCCGGCCGGCACCGGGACGCGGCCCCAGCGCTCCGCGCGCCTCAGTGTGAGCCTGTCACCCCGCGTTCGTCTTCCCTCATCTTCCATCGCTTCCGATCGGCGCGTGCTCGCGATCATCCTTGCCATCACCCTTGCCTTTCACTCGTGACAGCTTGGCTAACTCCTACCCATCCTTCAAAGCCCATCTCGGGTCGCGCTTTGTGTGCCTCCTTGGCAGGGTCTTTTCAGGATCGTTTCCGTCAGATCCAGCATCAGGGATTGTCCGCCGAATGAGAAACCCGGGTTTCCTTGACCGCCTTTATCCTCAGATGTTAAGCTCCAATACAACCCCGCCCACTAGCTTGCTCCCTCATTTACTGCCATCGAGTCAATTCTGACTCGCAGTGACCCTCTAGGGCGGACCAGAACTACCCAGGGGTTTTTCAAGACAGGAACTGCTTAAGGGACTAGAAAGCCTCCTCTTTCTCCCCGCGGAGCGGCTAGGGCTAGTGGTCTCGAACTGCTGACCATGAGGTTAGCAGCCCAACGCGTAACCACTGCGCTAGCAGGACTCCCACTTGCAATCTGGGAATATTTCTAGAGCTGGCGAGCCAACAGCGAACAAAAACAAAAAAAACTGGCCTGTTTTCACAGCCCATGCGCTTGGATGGTCGGTGCCAACCACCTGTCCCTTCCTCAGCCTCTTTTAGTTCTCTGCCTCCTCCTAGCTGGTGGTATACTTCTTTTCTCTGTCTCACACAACACTTTTATTTTTTCTGCTAGGTTCTAGACTTTCTTGCTTTGGCCACCTGGAACTCAGACAACATTCATGATTAAGGTTTTTGGTTTTTTTTTTTTTTTTTAAGTCAACAGGTTACAATTCAGGATTGGAACTTGAAGAAATATTCCAGAAGCAGTTGTTCAGTCAGGACAGTTTCTTCTCTGGGGGCCCACAGGCAGGCAGGCAGGCCGCTTTCTGGCCCTTAGCCTCTTGGCCCGGCCTCTACACTGTCTGGGTGATGTTACAGAGTTCTTTTAGGGCTGCTGAAAACTGCCCAAAGGGAACGCCCCTCTGCTCTGTTCTTCCTCCTGTTCAATTCATCCCCGTCTGTCCAGGAAAAGCTTTTACTTTCACTTGAGAAACTGAAAAGGCAGCAAACCCTCTCAAGGTTGTGCTGCTCCACTCAGCTCCTAACCCCCATTTTTGCCTGCTTGCCTCGAATCATCTTTGACCCCGCTATCATCCCACTCAGTAGACCCAGTTGGCTGGGACCTTTATCCAAACATCATCTCCTCTCAGGTCTTCTCGGGTGGGCATCCCTATAGAAAAGTGCAGTGCCTGCCCATACCCCTCGTTTCCTCTTTCCCTTCTTACTTGCTGCTTAGTGTTTCTCACCCAAGGAGGAGGACATCCTCTTTCACTGTGTCTGGGCTCTCCCTACACTGCGCCAGAGCTTAAGTTCTAAGCACTAGGTTTGCAGAAAGGGACGGATAACAGAGGAAGCCCATGTCCATTTGCAGGGTCCCTGTAGGGTTTAAGCCTGCACTGGATTCCTTCTGACCATTATCCAGGAATGTGAACAGTCTTGCCCTCAGGCAGAGTGCACTGGTTCTAGCCCGGGGAGGGGTAACCTCCCTTAGGAGCTTGCCTGGGTGTGTTCTCGATGGAGGTGAGGATACAGGGGTTGAGTAGGCTTGAGTCATGTCCTGACTGCCATGGTTGGAGGGCCCTGGCCCAATCTTGTAAGCTCTTGTTCACCGTAATATGTGTCCCCATCATGGTCTCAGGAGCCCTGGTGGCATAGTGCTTAAGCATTGGGCTGCTAACCCCATGGTCAGCAGTTTGAAACCACCAGCCACTCCATGGGAGAAGGATGGGCTTTCTCCTTCCATGAAGAGGTACAGTGTCAGAAATCCATAGGGCTAGTCCTACCGTGTCCTATAGGACTGCTGAGTTGGAGAGAGAGAGAGAGTCACAGTCCTGTTTCATAGACTTGCCTCCAGCTGTGATGTATGTATGCACCTGAGACAGTTTCCTCATTCTTCCCGTACCATCCGTTCCCTGTAAATGCTTGGACACCATTATGACCTCATGCTGATGCTATCCCTCATCCAGATAATCGTCTTTCCTTTGTCCTGTTGAAGACATAATAAATGTTCTTGTTAAATTGTGCTTGAGCTTGGGGTCTCTTTTGTCCCTTCCAGCAGCCCTGGTGGCGTAGTGGTTTCACGTTGGGCTGCAGTTTGAAACCACCAGCCGCTTCTCAGGAGAAACCTGGGACTCTGCTCCTGTCAAGAGTTACAGTCTCGAAAACCCACAGGGGCAGTTCTACCCGTCCTGTAGCGTCGCGGTGAGTGGAACCCGACTGCATGGCAGTGAGTTTTGCTTGCTGTGTACCTTGAGACTCCACTGGCATGTGAGTGTGGTCAGGCAGGGCATTGGTTGCTCCCTGCCGCTTGGTCAGCGTGGATGTGCACTAGCGTTTGGTGGGTGACCGGATGAAATGTCCGTGAAGCAGATGGACTTGGGAGCCCCATGGCTCTTCTTCCTGCTGCCTGGCCTTGCTGGGAGTGGAGTCCAGGAGGCTCTACCCCATCACTCTGATACCTACTGGTCTCTCATTCTGCCCATGGGCCTTGCCAGGGCTGCGGCCACTGTGGATGTCTTGGTGGCTGCTCATCCTAAGAGCTGAGTGGGGCCTGTGGTTCCCTGTGGCGTGGAGTGCTGTACACAGGAGTTGAGACCCAGAGATCTGCTCAGGATGGAATTTAGAGAAGAGAAATGCTGGGATCATTCCCAGCATACAGTCTGGGTTGAACTTGGTTGTGAAGGGCTTGCTCCGGTGGGAGGTTTACTAGGGGCCATGGTGATGTGGTAGCCCACACATTAGGTTGCCCATTGCAAGGTCAGCTGTTTGAAACGGCTTGAAGGCACCAGTCATTGTGAGGAAGAAAGATAAAGCTTTTTACTGCATCGGACACCCACAAGGACAGTTCTGCTGGGTCCCCTAGGGCCTCTAGGAGTCCGAACGGACTTGATAGCACTGAGTTTGATTTTTTGAGCGTAGTGAGCGGCAGTGACCGGCCTGGATTTCGTGCAGGTGGGGTCGGGCTGCTGGTGAGGCAGTTGACTGTGGGGCGTTTGTGGCGGTAGAGCCTTTTAGGCGATAGGCTTTGGGGAATGATTTTTACAAAAGATCTGACCCCGAGACCCCACCCACGTTGAGGGTGGAGGTGCAAGTGGGCGGGAAGTAGGAACTCACCTGGTGTAACTTGTCTGAAGTTGGTCCGACTGCTTGAGTCCCACCTTTTTCAGACATTTTTCAGACGGCTCGACTGTGCCAGGCCCCCTGCTGTGTGCAGGCGTCCTTCCTTGTGTGCTTTAGGATCGCCCAGCAGCGCCCTCTGTGCCCATCGTGCTGGTGAGTTTCCTTACTGCCCCACAGCGCCCTCTGCCGTCTGTGCGTGTCCAGCTCTGGACTGTACTTCAAGCTGAAGGCACTGCATGAGAGCCCTGAACTCCAGACCGAAGTGCCTCTTTTTAGGAACCACTTGGTAGCACTGTGTCTGCTAGTTCAGAATTTCGTAAAGCGTTTTGTTTTTAATGGGGAATTCGCGGCTGTGTGAGTCTGTGTGCACTGGGTGGGTTTGGAATTCTTTCGCCTCCCGTGGGTGCACTGATGCTGCAGGCCCCTTGGCTTGGTGCTGTGACGATGGTCTGTCTCACTGGCTTAGAGGCGTGGTATGGGGGCGCAGTCTAGGGGAGGATGAAGGAGAGGTGACGGCTCCCCCACCTGGCAGACGTGGACCCCTCTCCGGGCAGTGAGTGGGTTCTTCCCATGCCCTGCTTGGGCTGCAGGCTGCCTGCGTAGCACCGAGCTCGGGCCGCTGGCGTAAAGACCGTGCAGTTTACCTTTTCAGTGGCAGCCATACCAGTTGTCCTGGAGTTGATGCCCTCCCACGGTGGCCCCCACGTGTGCACCATACAGAGGCTCCTTCCACTTTAAATTTGGGATTGTGGACAGAGCGGCCCGGCAATTCCCATTCGGTAGTTCATCCACTTTCTGATGCAACTCCTCCGTGTACCAGCACGGATCCCATTCCCGGTTTCCTCTACCCACCCCTTCTTTCCGGACCTCTGAACGTTGTCCATGCGTCAGTGCCCCAAACCCAAAGGGTTGACTCGCCCAACATGGCATTGGGAGTTCAGTCCCAGACCCACAGGGTGACTAAGGGCCATAGTCCTGAGGGCCCCACCAGTCTCTACCCGAACCAGCAAGCCTGCTTTCTTTTATGATTTTTGAGCTCTGTTCCACATTTCTCTCCTACTCTATCCAGAACCTTCTAATGTGGTCCTTTTCAGAGCAGTTGGTCGTGGTAGCTGGGCTCCTATTCTTCTGGCCTCAGGCGTGTGGAGACTGATGTTTGCACAGCCCGTTAGTCCCTGGGCCTCATTGTTGCCAAGTCCTTTCTGATTTTCATCGCTCTTTCTTCGGGGTGGGGGTGGGGGTGGGGTGGGGGGAGAACCAATGGCTGCACCTTAGGTGGCTGCTCATGAGCTTTTGCATCCCTTGTTGCGACTCACCGAGTTAGGATGTAGCACGTTGTCTTTATGAACTATGTTATGCCCGTTGACCTGGGCACCCCTGTTTGTTTGTTTTTAAATACTATTTTCATTGACATATTGTACACATTCCAATATATCCATTCACATGCAATTCAGTTCCATTGGATGGGGTTATATAATCATCAATGCTTTCAGCCCCCCTTTTTCTTCCCCACCTCTCTCCCTGAACTCGGGGAACATACAATTATACCTGTCACTGCCTCTGAGGGGTCATTTATCTTGACATTCACGTACTGAGCGATCTTAAATATGCAAATGAACATATGCAAATCTAACACGTTTAATGAGGTAAACCACATAAAGCCCTTATTAGTAAGGAGAGGAAATCTTTTTTTTTTTTTTAATTATTTTATTAGGGGCTCATACAGCTCATCACAATCCATACATACATCAATTGTGTAAAGCGCATTTGTACATTCATGGCCCTCATCATTCTCAAAACATTTCCTCTCCACTTAAGCCCCCCGTAGTAGGTCCTCATTTTTCCACCCCCTCCCTCATGAGCCCTTGATAATTTATAAATTATTATTTTGTCATATCTTGCCCTGTCCGACGTCTCCCTTCACCCACTTTTCGATTGTCCGTCCCCCAGGGAAGAGGTCACATATAGTTCCTTGTAATCGGTTCCCTCTTTCCAACCCACTCTCCCTCTACCCTCCCAGTATCGCCACTCACA
>NW_022103915.1:5477384-5487238 GCF_000313985.2 Echinops telfairi
TAATTGGGGTCATCGTCCTCAAGGCCTGGTGGGCCAGGATGTGCTCCAGTCTCTCCTCCTCCCCTGTCATCTGCTCCCTAGAGGATAGTTCTATGGTTCATCAGTACCATACTGCACTCTGAATTTATCATCCAATTCATGTGGCCCTTCTGAGAGGGGCTGTCCAATTATTTTGCAGGTGGGTTTTGGGTCTCTGTTGCATTCAAGCCCCTTCACATCAATTTGGTTGCCTACTTTTGAACTTCTGATACCTCTTCCCATCGACACTTCGTGATCACACAGGCTGGTGTGCTTCTTCCATGTGGGCTTTGTAGCCTTTAAGACCCCAGATGCTATATTTTTGATAGCCGGGCACCATCAGCTTTCTTCACATTTGCTTATGCACCCGCTTTGTCTCTAGCAATTGTGTCGGGACCGTGGGTATCATACACTACCCCCTGGTTTTAAGAGTTAGATTGTCAGGCCTTTTCCCCAAGGTGCTTTTGCATGGACTCGAACCTCTGGCCATCTGGTTAGCCACCAAGCATGCCATTGTCTGCTTGTACCAACCAGAGACTTCCCTAGTTTTAGTTAAAAAACAAGACAAAACAGCCAAACCAAAAAACCTTCATTGCCACCAGGTTGATCCCAGTGACTAGCATGGTTAACACATGTGTTACCGAGTAGAGCACTGATCCATAGCGGTTTTCTTGGCTACAATCCTCCCATACCCCCAATAGGCTTTTGTTGTTTAGAATATACACAGCTGTCTCTCCTTGTGCGACCACCGACATGGAGTTCATTCTAGTTGTGCAGCCATGATATCTTCCATCACGTCACTGCCCCCTCGGATCCCCGTGTCACTGTTTGAGTTGGGGCTGTCACTTTGGCCTGGTATGTGGTTGTGGTGGATGTTGTTGGGTGTCCTGGAGTCAGTTCAGATTCCCAGTGACTCTGTACGACAGAGTGTACCACGGCCGCTCCTACGTCATCCTCACAATTGTTCTTACGTTTCAGCTCATTATTGCCCCGCTGTGTCCATCCTCCTCGCCGAAGCAAGCACGACGTCCTTCCCAGGGAGGGCTCTCTCCTGGTACCATTCCCAGCGTAGGTGAGTGGCATCTTGCCATCCTTGCTTCTGGATGTACTTCTTCCAAGACAGATTTGTGTGTTCTTTTGGTAGTCCGTGGTACTTTCAGTATTCTTTATCAGCACCACAATTCAAAGGCATAGGTTTTTCGTTGGTCTGTCTTATTCAATGTCCAATTTTATATGTGTATGGGGCGACTGAAAAATACCATGGCAGTCAGGCACAATTTGGTTCTCAAAATAACATCCTTGCTTTTCAATATTCTTAAGAGGCCTTGTGCAGCAGGTCTACCCAGTGCAGTGGGTCACTTTACCTCTTGACTGCTGCTTCCAGGAACAAACTTTGTCTGTGAATCCAAGCAAGGCAAAATCCTTGATACCTTCAATCTTTTCTGTTTATCATAACAAACCCCTTGGTCCCGTTGTGAGGATTTTGGTCTTCTTTACATTGAGTTATAATCCAGGTTGAAGGCTGCAGTCCTTGATCTTCGTCAGCAAGTGCTGCAAGTCCTCCTCGCTTCAGCAAGCAAGGTGTGTCATCTGTTGATAAGGTTGTGTCAGTTGTTCATACGCCTTCCTCCCGTTCTGATGCCCCATTCCCCTTCAGATCACCCGGCTTCTGGTAGAGCTGATACTCAAGGCAGGCAATGTTTATGAGCTAAGCTAGACTAATACTCAGTTTTAAGAAAACTTCAGGGCATGTTTTTGGTTTAAGGTTCAAAGATGATCTTAGGGTAATAGTTTCAGGGATCACTCTGTTCTCCATGGCTCCAGAAAGTCTGGATCCCATGAGAATTTGAGAATCTGTTTTGCATTTCCTCCCTTTTGAACAGGATTCTTCTATGGCTTTTTCCCCCCTTTATTGCATAGTTTTAAAATTATTATTATTTAATCGTTTTATTGGGGACTTGTACAACTCATCCCAATCCATACATCCATCCATGGTGTCACGCACCTTTGTACATTTGTTGCCATCATCATTCTCAAAACATTTGCTTTCTACTTGAGCCCTTGGTATCAGCTCCTCATTTTTCCCCTTCCTCCCCACATCTCCCTTCCTCATGAATCCTTGATAATTTATAAATTATTATTATTTTGTCATATCTTACACTGTCTGGCATCTCCCTTCACCCACTTTTCTGCTGTCCATCCCCCAAGGAGGGGGTTCTATGTAGATTCTTGTAATCGGTTCCCCCTTTCCACCCCGCCCTCCCTCCACCTTCTCTGGGAGTTTTGGTGACAGCACTCAGCCACGATAGTCAGGCACCATCCAGTTCTTTCTGTCAACGCAGGCCGTGGTGCATGGGCAGTGAGCCACAATGCCGCCTCCGCCTCCTCCTCTTCCTGGCTGCTCTTCGCCTTCTGTTGTTCCAGGGGCCTCGATACTGATGGTCGTGCATGGGAAAAGGTCACCGACCTCCGTCCTCTGCTACGAGGGAGCTGCGAGGCGCCCACCTTTGGGCAGGTGTCGTCAGGCTGCTGCTGACCCACAGTGACCCTGCGCACACAGAACGAAACACTGCCTGGCCCTGCGCCATCCCCATGTGGGCAGCCTCAGTGTCCGTCCATCTTACTGAGGGCCTCCCTCTTTCACTGCCCCTCCACTGTGTCAAGCCTGATGTCCCTTCTCCAGGGCCTGCTCCCTCCTGACAGTGTGTTCAGAGTATCATTAAGGAGCACTCTGGCCGTACTTCTTCCAGGACAGCCCACTTTGTCCTTTTAGCAGTCCTCAGCACTTTCAGCATCCTTCTCCAGCACCCCAATTCAAGGGCATCGATTGTTCTTCAGTCTTCCGGATTCAGTGCCCTACTTTCACATGCACATGAAGCAACTGAAAATGCCATGGCCAGGGTCAGGGGCATCGTAGTCCTCACAGGAACGTCCTTGCTTTTTAGTACTCTAAAGAGGTCTGTGCAGCAGATTTACCCAGTTCAGTGCATCTTTTGATCTCTTGACTGCTGCTCCCATGAGCAGTGATTGTGGAGCCAAGCAAGATGAAATGATTGTCAACTTGACTATTTCCTCCGCCTGTCTTGATGTTACCTACTGCCCCAGCTGTCAGGAATTTGGTCTCCTTTACAATGAGTTGTCATCCACACTGAAGGCTGCAGTCCTTGACCTTCACCAATAAGACTTTCAAGTCCTCTGCACGTTCAGCTAGCAAGCCCGTGCCATCGGCAGATCACCGACTCTTAGTGAGCCTTCCTCCCATCCTGATGCTGCATTCTTCTTTGTATAATCCAGTTTCTCTGATGATTTGCTCAGCATCCAGATTGAGTAACTATGGTGAAAGGCTACAACCATGAAACATACCTTTCTTGATTTTAAACCATGCAGTATTGTTCTATTCACGCAACCACCTCTTGAGCTATGTCCGTGTTCCTCATGAGCACAGTTCTGGAATTGCCTTTCTCTTCCAGGCTCTCCATAGTTTAGAACAATCCACCCAGTTGAACGCCTTTGCTCAGTCAATAAAACAAGTAAATGCCTTGCTGGCCTTCTCTACTTCGGACCTCAGCAGCGGTATCCCTTGTCCCCCGTCCTTTTCTGAATCCGGCATGTACCTCTGCCCGCTCCCTGGCAATGCACGGTTTCAACCAGTTCGGATGACCTTCAGCAATGCTTTACTTGAATGTGGTATCAGGGTATTCTCCTACGGTTGAGCGTTCTGTTGGGCTCCTGTACTTTGGAATGGGTGCAGCGATGGCTCTCTTCCTGTCTCCCGAATTTCCTGGCATAGATGAGTAAGTCCTCCCAGTGCCTCACCAGCTTGTGGCAGCATTTCCGTTGGTGTCCTCTCAGTTCCTGGAGCCTCGGTTTTGGCTACTGCATTCAGTGCAGCTTGAATTTCTTCCTTCAGTCCCACTGCTTCTTGCTCACAGGCTACCTCCTGAAACGGTTGAATGTCGACTCGTTCTTTTTGGGACTAGTTCTTCTGGGTACAAACAGCTAGCACCTCCAAGGGCCCCCCACTTCAGCAGGTATTGTCAACTCCAGCTTCCTCAAGGCATTTCACAGGCTGAGCCCCTCTGGTTCTGCACGCTGTCTCCATCGGCTGCTCAGGCCTTCCGTACGGTTCTAGTGTCCTTCATGGAGATGCCACTCCTTTCTTTGTGACAGTCTGAGGGTAGTGCCAGAGAGCCAGCCACACTGACTGCTGGGCAGTTTCTCTCTCTCCTGGGAGACCCTCAAGACAGCTCTCGATGCGAGAAACACCCATGCTGTGACTCGCACAGAAAATCTTCGTTTCGGGGAGGCAAGGCCCTGAAACTCCAGTGACGTGTGCTGAGCCCAGGCAGGAGGAAGAATGGGAGTGCCGCCGTTGCTCACCACTGTGGATCTCACGGGAATCTTACGCAGGGAAGGGGATGTGAGCAGCTGCCAGAACCCTTTGTGATTCTGCATCATCTCAGCCTCCGCGGTAGGAGTCCAGCTGTGTCCCAGAAGTGAGAGAGCCCACTTCGAGAATTTTACTGCTCTCTCTCTCTCTCTCTTTTTTTTGGCTTGGGGGATCTGTCTATCTGTCTGTTGTATAGGATTTAAAATTTCCCCCTAGCAACCTCTGTAAGGTCTGGTTGAGATGAACCCACTTTCTTATGTGTGAGAGAGACCGGCTTTCAGTATTTCTGCCCCAATGTTATACACTCCCTATTTTCGTAAACTATTCTGATGCCTCTGTGTTCCTTTGCCCTGTATTAAGGATGGTGAGACTCTGAGGTAGGGGAAGAGAGCATTTGAATTTGAGCTTCTTCTTCTTCTTTTTAAAAATCATTTTATTGGGGGCTCCTATAGCTCTTATCACAATCCATCCATTGTGTCGGCCCATTGTACAGATGTTGCCATCACCATGAGTGTTTTAAAATGAATTAATTGACTGTATTCTCAGGTCGAGGCAAAGCAGGCATTGAGTGTCTAGGCTTAACTGTCTACGACGACGACTTTCAGGATGCCACACGGCAAACTCCCTCGGATGAATCGTCTCCATCGCGGAAGCCAGAGCCCTCCTCTCCCTCACAACACTCAGTCTAAAGAGGGCGCGATGTATTTTACTGCTTATAACAAGCCTCCTAAAGCAGAATGCTGGTAGAATATAAGTTTGACTCTGGATGACAATTAGATGAAGTACATATGGATTTGTTTACTTAAGAACTTAACTTCCATTTCGGTAACAGGCACATACTTATGAATAAATTCATAACTTCAGGATGAAGATCTCTTAACTGATCAGTTTTATTGGCACTTACTCCACACGCCACACAATTAAGTAGCTCACGCACATCAAGAAGAGTCGTACATCCTCACCACAAAGAACGCTTGCGCCCCCTTCCCGCATGGTTAAATCACCTTTAAAGCGAGCTGTGGAATCACCCTCAGTCCTACAGTGTCCCTCCCCCTCCCACAGGCATTGCTTGCTCCCCCAACCGCCTCACCTTCCCTGTCTCCACCCTCCACCTCTTCCTCCCCTTTGAACACCTGCATCAGTTCTTACCTTTATGCCTCTCCTCTTTCTGTGCTTCACAAACTGGAAAAGCCAACATTAGCAGTAAAAAACAGGAAAAAAAAGTGGTAAGGATAAAATAATAATACAGAGATAACAATACAAACAGTGGGTACAAAAGAAAAGACCACCGTAAATATTTAAAAGACCAGGCAAGGGATTTTGTCATGGAGCAAGCAAGAACTACTCGCACCTCGAAGAATCTCATGGGGATCTGCCAGCTATTCAGGCTGGATATTCGGCAGATGGGTTTGGGGCCACCACGGTCCTCCTTAGCCTTCTACAACTTGGATGTTCCCAATTTAGGCTCTGAGACTTTCCCCTTTGTCATGTTTGAATTTTGTGGTTGCCGTCTTTGGATCACACAGACTGCTGTGCTTCTTCCACGTAGACTTAGTTGACTGCTCGCTTAGCTGGCTGCTTGTTTGAACACCAGCCTTTGAGACCCCAGACACTATTCCCATTGGTGGCCGGGCATCGTCTGCTTTCTTCACCACCCTTTGCTGTAGCACCTTGACCTTCAGTGATCCTTCCATGCAGGTGAGTATCGAGCAGGGCCATGTGATCAGAGCTAATGGTTCTTGGATTGGGGCTAGAGTTCAGTGGGGGACCAGAATCCATCTGTTTGTCCCTGGGATATGCACGACTCAGAGTATTCTCATATATATTTTTTCGTGCTCAAAGAGCTACTATAAAAGCTGACTAAAACAAAAGGTTTTTTTTCAAAGATTTTTTGTAGCATTGGATTGCAATTGGCAGGTTGTAAGAATAAGGCCATTTGCATCTTTTTGACAGTCTATTTTATTTTTGCCACTGTTGGAAGTAGACCGACAGAAGGGACGCCGATCCAACAGCGTCTCCATGTGCATCTCCATGCTGCTGCTCTGCCCTTCCAGGGGTGGGCCAGTCTCTCTCTCCTCTTCTGAGCTGTCCCTCCCCCAAGGCTCTCACCAGCACCCATTCTTCTTTGGTCTTCCTTATTCAATGTCTAACGTTGACATACGGATGAGACCACTGAAAATAACCTCAACGTGACAGCCTTGCTTTCCAACACATCAAGGAGACCCCGCGTCACAGATTTGTTATTGTTGTTGGGCGCCATCCAGTTGGTGTTGACCCCTCGTGAGCCCAGCCATGAGAGAACAAACCACGCCCCGGGCCTGTGCCACCCTCATACTTGTTCCTGTGGCCACTGTGTCCTCCCTGTGCCATCCTCACACCTGTTCCTGTGGCCACTGTGTCCCCCGTCTCATCGAGAGCCTTTCTCTTTTCTGTACCAGGAGCTGGTCTCTACTGACGACATGTCCAAAGTACGGGAGGCAAAGTCTCACCCTCCTTGTCTCCAAGGAGCGCTCTGGCCGTACAGGATGGAACTGTTTGCCCTTTTGGCAGTCTGTGGTACTTCCAGTCTTCTTCCCCAGCACCACAATTCAAATGCATCGGGTTTTTTGGTCTTCCTTATTCAGTGCCCAACTTTCACATGCACAGGAGGCCATGGAGAACACCATGGCTTGGGTCAGGTGCACCTTAGTCCCCAAAGTGACATCCCTGCCGTTCAGTACTCTTGTGCAGCAGAATCACCCCTTGTGATGTACTATTGGATCTCTTGGTTTCTACTTCCACGACCATTGATTGTAGAACCAAGCAAGACAAAACCCTTGCCAATGTCAACGTCAGCTTTTCTCCGCTCATCATGATGATCAACTCCCTGCCTCCCCGCCCCCCCCACCCCAAGGTCCCCCATCTCATCTTCCAAGTGTCTGGATCATCAAGTCCTTAAAAGATCGTGAGGTGCAAGCCTGACCTTTGAACCCCTTTTTTGGTCTGGAGTCAACCCTTATTTCTTGCTTAATTTTGATTGGGCTGAGTCCCAAGTCCCCCTTCTCAAGTGACGCCTCGGAATGCATGAAGCTGGGCATACGGGAAAGCCCTTGTGCTTTGTTTCTCTCGTGGGTTTATTCTGGAGCTTTGGCGCTTCAGGGGACTAAGCACTGGGCTGCTATCTGCGGTTCAAGTTCCTTGGTTCCAATCTATCAGCGGCACTACAGGAAAGAGACGAAGCTGTGTGCTCCCGGAAAGATACTGTGTTAGATGGGGTTCTCTAGAGAAATAAAACCAGGACACTTATGATTATAGATAGATAGATAGATAGATAGATAGATAGATAGATAGATAGAGATAGATAGATAGATACAGCATGAAGGAATATAACAGCTAATTAGCTCACACATTAGTACAGAGGGCTCAGTTCAACTCACTTCCGTGGGACAGTTAATATACTGGAAGTCCTTCAACTCACAAGCGCTGCTGGGCCCAAGGTCAAGGAAGCAGACAGCTGAGTTTTCCACAGGGCAATGCAGGCAGTCCAGCCACAGGCAGCAAACAGCAGGGCAAGTCATCAACAGTCAAGACGGACAGGATCTGACAGTCCCAAGCTCAATCGATGTATACACCAGCAGCGTGGCGAAGCAGGTCTCAAAGGAACCCCAAGCTCTAGTGACACGATCCATGGGTTGGCAGTCCCACAGGCAGTGTAGCTCACGAGTTGAGGCAGAGAACTAGCAGCTGCACGCAGGTCCGATCCCCAGAGAGCAAGAGAGAGGCGGGCTTGCCGAGCCATTTATCTCTTTGCCCTCCAATCAAGCTGCGATCTTATTAATCCCACATGTTCTTATTGGGCAGGTTGGCACAATAAACCTCCCTATCACAGATATGCAGTCTTGGAAACTCACAGGGGCAGTTCTGCCTTGTCCTTTAAGGTGGCTACGGGTGGGCTTGGCTTCGATGCAGGGGCTTGGTTTGGGTGGGTTTCCGTCTTGGAATTCCCGGGGGATGTGTTTTCTTTGAACTGCATGTCAGTGTTCCAAGCACATGTTCTGACACTTGGCTTCTTTTGACCTTAGGAGGTTCATCTTCCAAGTGCAGCAAGGAGTTGGGCTGGCCCTCGATGGCTTCCTTGGTGGCTTATGACGATTCGGACTCAGAGGCTGAGCTGGAACCTTCGGGGCGTCTCACTGCTACCGGCCAGGCAGAGGACCCGGCTGGTGTGGCCAGCCCTCCTGAGCAGGAGCTCGTACCTGGCCTGTTGACCCCGATGGCAGTGTACCCACAGCCCACGAAGTCCAGCACTGAAGCTCCTGGCCACCTCTGTGAAGAGCGGGGTGGCCACCGCCTCCCGATGGTCCCTATTGGGAGAACTGAGGGGAGGTGTGGCCCCAGCCTCAGGCTGCAGTGGTCCCGGACGGAGCCAGCCATCACTGCCGCCCGAAGCGAGCCGCCTGGCAGTTCCCTGTGGCTCAGCCAACCTCGTGCTGGCCCCCTACCTCTGACGGCTGCCCACTTTGGGGGAGTGAGACCCTCCCAGGAGAGCTGCGCCCCTACTGAGCCGGCCTTCTGGGCTCCGACCATGTCTGAAGTGTCCCCGGGAGACAATGGCAGCTCTTTCCGGAAGCCGAAGCACGAGGACTGCGTCATCCCATACACCCCGAAAAGGCTGAGACAGTCACCAGCTGCACCCCCAGCCTTGGATGGCAGTGCGGGTGCAGAGCCCCAGGGCCCCTTGGCGGGGTGTGTCCCCCGCCCAGCCCTACGCGGTCTGGCCCCCCGGGTGTCCGAGTTCATCCGGCCATACTTGGACTGCCCGTCCACAGAGACCCAGCTGCCCAGGCGTGTGCTCTTCCACCTGCGGGGCCATGAGGCCCCCGTCAACAGCGTGCAGTGGTGCCCCGTTCCTGCCCAGAGCCACCTGCTTCTCTCAGCCTCCATGGACAAGACCTTTAAGGTAGGGGCCCCCAGGGGCCATGTGTGTGTGTGTGTGTGTGTGTGTGTGTGTGGAGTGGTGTCAGAGGCCGGCCGTGGCTTCTTCTCAGACGGTTCTGGTGTGTCCTCTCTCTTCCTTTGTGCGAGGGTGCTCTCTGGCCAGTCCTGGACCGTAGGTCCGTTCTGCCCTATCCCTTCCCCTGAGCACCTTGCCCAGGTCACCGGGGCACGGGGAGCCCTGGGGGACAGGTTGTCGAGGGAGAAGAGAAGCAGACCTGGGGCTAGGGAGCAGCCTCTGTGACCCCCGACGTGACGCCAGCTCGGCCATGACCCCGGCCACTGTGCAGCCGAGCTCACTCAGATTCTTCTAAACACCAGAGCGGCTGCCTGCCCTCAGGCCGATCCCGGCTCAGAGTGACCCTGCCGGTCCGCGGAGCGCTCGGGGCTGCCATCCCCCTGCAAGGAGAGCTGTAGGCTGGCATCCAAGGGCTTCTGTGGCACTCGGGGGTGCTCGCTTTGTCCACGTTGC
>NW_022103915.1:5487343-5523124 GCF_000313985.2 Echinops telfairi
GGCTGCCTCAGAGGCTTGGAACCAGCCAGCCCAGACCCTTCTGTCTGTGAGTTATGACCTGAGCTCTGTTCTGGCACTTTCTGAAGCCAGGAAGCCTTAGGCACGGTGATGTTTTTGAGACAGGCTAACATGAGAGGCAGCGGATGAGGTGGAGGGTCACCCCTGGCCCTGAAAGGTGTTCATGAGGGACTGTCCTGGCTGGAGTTGACAGCTTCTCATGCAGAGCTCGGCTCTGGTCATGGGGGCAGCCCAGCCCAGCAGGCTGGACAGGCGTCCCTGGGGGAGTTTCGGGGGTTCTGGTCTGCCTGCTCCCTCGGTGCAGCGTCTTGAGGGCCCAGGTCCTCACGAGCCCCTTCCCGGCAGCCTTCACCCTTCTTCTCTCTCCCTCTTCCTGGTGGACCTGCCACCTCCCTGCATGTGTCTCCCGAGGGGCCCAGTGTCAGGTACATGAAGCAGCACTGGCTGCAGTGCTTGCGCCTCCTCCTGGGGGACAGTAGCGTGCCTGGGTGTGCCTACTGGTCACCCCCTACCCAGACTCCTCAGCATGCCCCACGGGCCCTCTGCCTTCTGAGAACCCCTGGGTGCTGGTTCCTGGGGTGGCTGTGCTGAACGAACTCAGTGGGTGCCCACAGGCGGAGTGACGCCAGTCCTGGGTGTCCTGCGGATGGAAGCCAAGCGTGGGCCACCTGTGGGCACTGGCCATCACAGCTGGGACTCCCAAGGGAGATGGCCCATTGCCTCAGCCGAGCTGGGTGTGATTGCTCCCTGTGCTGAGAAATGGGCCACAGTGTGGCCTGTGGGCACTCCCACCACCCGGGTGCCCGTTTCCACCTGCCCCACGATGCCCAGCAACCTTCCCTGCCCTCACGGGGATTCTCACACTTTATAATGCGGCACTGAGTTACGGGACGTGATGTCTCGGAGGAGCTGGGTGCACTAGGCGCCTTGCCACTGGGGATCCTGGAGATCTGGCCACCGCCAGCTTGCCATGGGCCCTTGTGGCCAGCAGAGGGAGCAGTGGGCCCAGCTGGAGATGGCCGCCCAGCAGGACCACTCTGCTCTGGCTCCCCCAGGATCTGGGCACTTTGCTGTCCCCACCTGTCCCCAAAGGGCTGTGTGTGCTGCCGGGGCTGCCTGTCCATTGCACTGCCCGTCCCTTGGGTAGGGTGGCCCCAGGGGGGCAGAGTACAGCCGCTGTGGTGTCCCGGCTCTTCCACTGTGGTGCTCCGGATCCCAGCCAGGCTTTTGTCCATCGAGCACGGGGTCAGGGTCCTCCCTGCTTTAAGCTCAGCGCAGGAGTCAGACAGTTTGCGGAGAGATTTCATACTCTCTGGATTCCCTTTCCCCAATCCTTCTGAAGGACCTTCGCACCTGCAACTTTCTGCTGCTGCGAGTCGGGCCACTCACAGGGAGTGACCCGTGCATCCCGAGCAGAACCGGGCGGAGCTGGTGGCTGTGCCTGAGCCCTGGATGCAGCCACTGCGTGGAGGGTCCACCTGGTGGAGGGTGGAGTCAGTCCATCCCATCGTGTGGAGGGTCTTTCTCTGTTTTGCTGCCCCTCTACTTTACCAAGCATGATGTCCTTCTGCAGGGCCATCCCTCTGGACAACACATCTGAGTGTGGAGAGGAGGCCTCACCGTGCTCACCTCCAGGAGCACGTTGTCCCCATGGCCAGGCTCTTTGTCTGACACGCTGGCTATGAGCGGCCCGAGGCCGGTGGCCATCCTGGAATAGGACGTGGGTTCCTGTCCCTGTTGGGGTCAGCTGTTGGACAGCCCTGGGTAATATGGGGACAGTGTGGTCTGCTGTGGAGAGGCGTGTGCAGTTGGTGGGTGTGTGGGGGACAACACCTTGGTGCAGACAAGCGCCCTGCAAACTGCCATCCCGTAATCAGTGTGAGACAGAGCTGGCAGCATGGGTGTGATGCCCACCCGGCCCCTTCCAGGGCTACCCCGCCCCTTGCTCTTGGCTAACTCTCCTCTGAGGGCCTGGTACCCCGCCGGGTCAGGACCAAGGGGAACATGTGAGGACTGGGGCCTCAGGAGCTCCGCTTGAGATCCCTGTCACTACCCATCATGCAATCTGGGGCAAGTTACTTAGAACTCCCAGAGCAAGAGCAGTGATCTGCTTAGACGAGTCTCAGCTGTGGCCTGTTCTCGCTGGCACGTGAGATTGACCATAAGAGAGATCCGTCATTGGTGGTGGACTTCCGAGCCTAGGCCTGGCATGAAGAGGGGGCATAGCTTCCTGCTTTCCCCTGGAACTTTCCTGGAGACTCTGGGTAAGCTCTAGTCTGTTTGCTAAAAATATCCATTAGGTCGGTGGTTCAAACTCACCAGCTGCTCCTTGGGAGAAAGATGAGGCTGTCCATTCCTGTCAAGATTTATAGCCTTGAAAACCCTGCACAGGGCAGCTGTGGGTCAGAATCAACTGGATGGCAGTGAGTTTTTGGTCATTCCCCTGCCTGGGTAAGCATGGAGCTTGTACCTGGTTCACCTTCCAGGCTCGGGACCCTCCTAGCCATGGACTCTGTGACAGGCCCCTTTACATGGTCTCTGTGCACCTGGCACAAGCTGTGTCCACTTTGATGGTCAGTAAAGGAGCAAACCAAACTCACCGCCATGGAGTCAAGGCTGACTCAGCGACCCTACAAGGCAGGGTACAGCTGCCCTGGTGGGTTTCCAGGACTGTAACTCTTTATGGGAGTAGAACACCTCATCTTTGTCCCACGGAGCTGGCTGGAGATTTCAAAGTGCTGGCCCTTTGGGTCACAGCCCAATGTGTAACCAGGACGCCACCAGGGCTCCAGATCGGTGAAGGGTGGTGGTTGAAAAACGGTGTCCTTTCTGGAGAACCTGTGGGCAAAAGATGGCCTTTCGTGTGCAGGAAGCCCAGTGGCCACCAGGTGGCGCCGTGAGATTGGAGATGAGCGTGCTCCGTGCTTGCAGTGGGAGGAGGACCCTTGGTTTCTGATGAGGACAAATGCAGCACAATCCATCTAATTAATCCAAGGGATGCCGCAGAGCCAGCTCGCCCATCTCCGTAAAGCGCAGCTCTGGCATTCATAAATCTTATTTGGACGCATTTCAGTGGAAAGATCCCAAGTTTAATATGTTCTCAATGTTCCCCGAGCTGTAAAATATGCTTCTGTTAGTTTTGAGAAATTTGCAGCCAGAGAAATTAAGTAAAATAAAGTGGTGACTCACACTCCTGCTAGCCCAACTGCTTCTGTTTTGATGTAGCTACCCCCCACCCCCCACCCCCTGCCCCGGCATCTTTATACACAGCTGTGACCCCTGCCTGGGTACCCACCCTTTTGCACATTCTTTATTTTATTTTTTTAATGGTTTTATTGACACATAATTCACGTGGTCCATTGTGCCATCACCTACTGCAGCTGTAAAGCGAAAACGAAACAGAAAATACCCCAAACTCACTGCCGTCGAGATGATGCTGGCTCATGGCGACCCTAGAGCCCAGCATAGCACTGCCTGGTTGGTTTCTGAAGCTGTAACTCTTCACAGGAGTAGAGGGCCTCCTCTTTCTCCAGCGCAGTGGCTGGTGGTTTTGAACTGCGGACCTTGTGGCTAGCAGCCCACTCTGTAACCCACTACACCGCCGAGCTCCTCCTGCAGATATCGTTAGGTTACCATCGACAGCCTTTACATTTATTTTATGTTTTAACATTTAACCTCTTATTATTTGTTTTCACCTTTGGCCCGTTTTTAATTCCAGCTCAAACTCACCACCATTGAGTTGATTCTGACTCATAGTGACCCTGTAGGACAGGGTGGAACTACCCCTGTGAGTTTCTGAGACGGTAACTCTTTACAGGAGTAGAAAGCCTCATCCCCCCCAGGATAAGCAAATCTGTAGAGAAAGTTCCTTAGGGTTACGGCCCGGAGGTTGGCATGGGTGGGGGATTGGGGAGCCTGTAGTAGTGGGGTACAGGACAGAAGCTGATGTCCTAGACATGACTGTGGTGGAAGCAGTAGCAAAATGACAGTGATGAAGGGTACATGCGCCTGAATTGTAGGGTACATGCGCCTCTCGGACCCCGGCGCACGCTGGTCTCACCGTGCATGAATACCCACTGCACAGAGGCAGGCTCCGATCAAAGGCAGCCAGCTCTTGCTGCAGCGCCGTGTGGGGAGCTCCTCACCCAGGTACCCAGAGGGACCCCTGAGCCAGTACCTGGCTCCCCAGACCTGCCGCCCAAGCGTTCCAAAACTCAGGGCAGTTTGGAAAGCAGCGTGGGTGGGGGGAGTCTGGCTCATCACAAGCCCCTTGGGCGCCTTCATTTATTTATGGGGAGCTCTCTTTTTTAATTAAATTGGACCATTTCTTCCTCCTAACTGGTGGGGAGGAGGTGGTGGCGTGAGGATGATTTGCATTTTAAAGCGTCGCCGTAAATATGGATGTGACAAAACCCTGCCGTCCAGCATTCCTCACCGGGATGCACGCACGCCCGGTGACGTCAATGGCATTCCTCACAGGCTGCAAAAGTGTTCCATGGTGACTCCAGCCTTCTCCCCACCCCGTGATTGCATGCGCAGAACTTGGAAGACACACAACACCCCAAAGGTGGGAAGCGAAGTCACCGCTCGCCAAGTCAGGAGCGCCCCCCCACCCCACCCCGGGGGTGTGGAGGCAGGTGCTCACTTTAGGGCAGTGGTTCTCAACCCTTCTAATGCCGAGATCCTTTCACACAGTTCCTCATGTGGTGGTGACCCCCGCAACCATAACATTATTTTCGTTGCTACTTCATCACTGTCATTTTGCTACTGCTATGAATCAGGCGACCCCCGTGAAAGGATCCACTGCTTTAAGGGGTGGATTTGGGGCACTGCATTTCTGAGGTTAGGTGCCATCAGGCCCAGTGATCCCATGCACAGCACAAAGGTCCTCGCTCGCCCTGCGCTGCCCTCGCAGTCTTTGCTACGCGTGGACCCCCTTTTACAAGCAACCCAGCAGCGCACACAGCCGGCTGTCCAGCACAGTGGGCTCTTCTCCTGCCCGAATGCAGCGTGGAAAGAGGAGCCCTGGTAACGTAGCGGTTGGTTACATGCTGGGCTGTGATCTGTAACTTCAGCAGTTTGAAACCACCAGTCGCTTCTCAGGAGAAAGACAGGGCTTTCTACTCCCGTAAAGAGTTTCAGTCTCGGAAACCCACAGGAGCAGTTCTAGCCTGCCCTATGGGGCCGCTCTGAGGCGGCATTGACCAGATGGCAGTTGAGTTTGGCCTGGTGTCCTGTGAGGATCCTGGGTTTCCTGCAGTCTCTGGGCAGCTGGGTGGCTTCAAGCAAACCTTTTAACCTCTCTGGTCCCCTAGTCTCCCCATGGATACTTGGGGGTCATGGCTGAGTGGCTTCCCTGAGCAGAGTGAGGGGATGGAGGATCTGTGCCTGCCTGGGTTTATTTGTCTGGGTTCCGGGAGCGGCCCTCCGACCTCCTGTCCCGTTTCTTCAGGGAGGCCTTGTGCAGGCTGCCGTGCTGCCCGAGGCTGAAAGTCCCCATCTCTGCCCGCCCAGAGCCTCACACTCTTTCCGCCACATCCTCCTGACTGGAGTTCTGGTCCCCACTTGGGACACCCAAGAGGAGGGCAGTCACCCAGGCCTTGGTCGATGATAGTGCCTCCTTACACGCTCGGTCCCGTCTGCCCCCCTGGGCACAGAGGTCCCCACCCTGCGCCTCTCCCCAGCCCAGCCCTCTGGTGGTGTTCGAGTGGCCTGTGTGTGTGTGTGGGAATTGACTGATGGCAGTGAGCTCTTGTGTTAGTGTGTGTAAACTAGGGAAACAAATCCATAGAAACTCATATGTGTAAGAGAGAGTTTTATATAAAGGGTAAGTGTGCATTAAGAAAACATCCCAACCCACTGCTGTCCAAGGCAGTAAGTCCAACATTAGCCCATATGTCTGACACCGCTCTACAAAGTCCTCCTCCATCCCACAAAACACACGCAGTGATGCCGACTGCTGGAGCAAGGCCGAATCAGTGAACGTGTAAGCATCTCAGCACTGGCAGGGGTCTCCACACGGCCACTCCAGCACCCAGGGCTGCATCAGGATAGGTCCTTCTCAGGGATTTCTTGCAGGAAGTGAACCTTGCCAGCTGAAGCAGGGAACTGGCTAAGGCAGCTGCACCCTGGTCCAACCATCAGAGAGTAAGGGACCAGAGAACCAGAAAGGTGAGGCTCACCGAGCCATTTATCTCTCTGCCCTTCAATTAACCCCACATGTGTTTATTGGCCAGGTTGGCACAATAAACCTTAACTCTCTTAGTGTTTTTGAGGAGAGTGTGTGTGTACAAACTGTGTGTGTGTGCACACAGGAGATAGGGCGTGTGCATAAGGAGGTAGAGCAGGCGTATGTCAGTAGATAGTGGGCGTGCTCATCTGAGCCTGTGCACATGGACATCATCCCGCTCCATCTGCCCTGACAGAAGCACACACTGCGGCCCAGAGGCAGGAGACCCTTCCTGGAGGGCGCACAACCGGTGGAGGAGGTGCAGCGTCGTCCCCGGAGCTCTGTGACTGCCGTGTCTGCTGCCCACCCACTTGCCCTGGGACTTTTTCTTCCAGGGAGCGCTCAGAGCCACCTGGACTGGGAGAGAGAGAGGTTCGGCTAAGCCTCGGGGACCTGAGCTGGACTCTCTCCTCCTCAAAGTGGGGTGTCCTGACACCCCCTCCCTGACGTGAAAGCCGAGATGTGTCTGAGCCCCAGAGAGACAGCACCCAGCTCTCACGCGTTGCCAGCACGGCTGGGTGGGAGGAGGAAGGGGAAAAGTGTTGGCCTTGTTCTGGACACTTGCTCGTGGTCCCCCGGGGGTGGCGTGTGCCCATGGCAGGGCTGGGCAGCAGGCCACCTCTGCCTTCCTCCCGGCCATTAAGGGGAGAAGAGAGCACTTTGGGGAAATGCTGCTTTTAATGTAATTGGAAAGTGCAGATTGCGGTCCGGGCACCGGAGGCGCTGAGGCGGACTGCGGGATGATATCTGGCCCTGAGCCACGCCAAGCAGTGGCCTTCTGTTTAACAAATGAGAAGAAATGCGGAACGGTTTTGGGAAAAGATTTGGCCGAAAGAAAGACATGACAGGAATTAAAAACCACCCCCAAACCCAAAGTCCAGCCCCCAAGCTGGCTGCGCCCGCTAGTCCCTGAATTCTCACTTTGGTCCAGCCACACCAGACACACTGTATTTGTTTACCCCCCAAAGCCAGAGCACCCCAACCCATGCCCATCGAGCCCTTCCCTGGATGGCAGAGGGGAACTGCCTGGTGTCCCAAGGCTGTCCGTGTCCTGAGAGCAGCAGGCCTGCCCTGCGTAGCAGCAGAGGGTGGGTTCGAGCCACTGGTCTTTCCATTCATAGCAGAGCGCTTTATCACAGCACCACCAGGGCTCTTTTTCTCGGTTTTCACAGTGAGCCTTAAAGAGCTACGGTGGGGCCCGGTGATGTGCAGAATAGGTCTGTTTTTCAGCACCAGTAAGACTGGTGGCCTTCGAATCGGGTGACGGTGACACTCGAGAGCGGAGTCGGACTGTGCCCGAGGGTTCCCAAGGCAGACTTGGTCCATCTTTCTTTCCGCAGAGTGAAAGGTGGGTCCAAACCAAGAAAAATCACATGCCCCCGCCCCCAAAGTGCTTGCTTTTCCCCTTAAAAGAAGGGATAGGTACATCATCTCCATCTTTGGTCTGCTGTCTCCCACCGGGCATTTTCTCTGCTCCTTGCGGCACTCTGAAGGAGCAGGTGAGGGGCCCGGAGGCCTGCCCTCACATCGCCCCACTCCCAGTGAGTTTCCAGAAGGTTCTTGGCTTGATGGCTGGTGAAAGGGGGTGTGCTTGCATCTGCACAGTATGCTGTGGCCCAGGTAGAAACTGGGGTGGGCCAGCCAGGTTCCTGCTGCCCATCCCAGGCGGGGTGCAGTGAGACCTGCGTGCCCTGAGGAATGGGGTCCTGGGTGGCCCTGGGTTGAGACCACCTTTTTTTATCTTTCTCAGCTCGTGCAGCCTCTGGCCTTCTGTGTTCATCATCTGGGGCCGTGCTGCACTTCACCTCTCTGTGCTTTGAGCTTCCTATTTCTGCTGTCACATTCCAGATGTTTCTGTAGAGTAGTGGTTCTCAACCTTCCTAATGCCGCGGCCCTTTCATACAGTTCCTCATGTGGTGGTGACCCCCAGCCATAACATTATTTTCGTGGCTACTTCATCACTGCCATTGGCTACTGTTATGAATCGGGAGACCCCCATGAAAGGGTCGTTTGACCCCCAAAGGGGTCTTGACCCACAGGTTGGGAACCACCGCTGCAGCTGGAAGGACCCAGGTGGGCGGGTGCTATGGGCCATTGTTGTTTTGCTTTCTGAGCAGTGGCTCCTGCCGGAAGGGCCCTTTCTTCCGCAGTGCACCATGCTCCCTTTGCAGCGAACGAGGGCAAGCTCAAAGGCCGCCTCTTTGCAGCTCCCCTTGTCTTCTTGTCCCGGGGTCTGGCCTCATGGGGGCTTTCTGAGGCCTGTCCCTATCCTGAACCGCGGGAGCAAGGGGAGCTTGTTCTCCAAGAGATGATGAGGCTACTACTGGCCCCCACTCCCGCCCCTACCTGTGAATGTTAGCACGTTTCTTTTGATAACCTGCTGGGTGCCCCAGGGTGAATCCAGCCATTTCCCAGACATCGGTGCCCTTGGGCTTGAACGTCTATGACTCGTGTGTTGTTCTTTCCTGTAGCAGTGGGCCCCATGTCATATGGTGTCCTTTTATGGGACAGCCTTCCTCTTTAATGGCCGTGTCATGCTCCACTCGGCCTCGCCACTGGGCGCTGGACACTGGACGCTGACACTCTCATACGGTGCTAATTGTGTGGTCTCTCCTCTGACAGCCCAGGGGGGCCGTGTGAAGCACTTCCAGAACCTGCTGGCCTGGCCTTTGTTAGTACTGAGTGTGGCCCTGGCTACTGCCTGCCCCCTTCCCCTGTGGTCTTGGTCACTGCCCGTTGGCCCCCCATGGTCCTAGTCACTGTCTGTTTGTCCTCGTGGTCCTCCTCATTATCCGTTTGTCTTGCGTGACCCTGGTCGCTGCCGTCTGTCCCTGTGGTCTTCTGCAAGTATTACGAACCCCGCAGGCACCCTTTACCCTGGCCGCTCCCTGCTTGTCCTTGGGCTTCAGCCCTTGTGTCCCAGCTGTCCTTCCTTGCTTCCTTCCAGGAGAGCCCGGAGGAATGGTCTCCTGCTGCCAGGCCTGGGGCCCTTCTCCCGGGGACTGGGCTGTGGTTCTAAAGCTGGTCACTGGCACCTGCACAGATGAGCTGCAGCAGCTCCAGCTCTCTCACTGTGTGCATGCCGTGGCCCACGCCCCATGGCTGCGCCCCATACTGATGCTGGCAGGTGACCTCCCCTCCATCCAGCTTGGCCCCCAGGACAAAGGTACCCAGGCGACCCAAACCTTTCCTCAGAAATGTTCCTCAACCCTAAAAGAAACACACACACACACACACACACACACACTACACACAAACAGACACGCTCTCTATCACACCCCCCCACCTCGGTGGAGCAAACGGAGCAGTAACGAAGGAAAAAACCGTTCATCATCCCCCAGCCACAGGCCGGCTCTATAGACTTTGGTAAATTTCCATCCTGTCTAAAAAAAAAGAAAAGCCTATCACAGCCGAGACCCAGCCACAGGCAGCGTTTCCAGTCGCCGCCCCTTCCCCCACACGGCCGCTCCTGCTTCTCCACGCTGCAGTGTGTCGCAGTCGTTTTCCAGGGCTTTCGCAGCCCCCCCGGGGCTCCTGGAGACCCTGTCAGAAGCCCACTGTCAGCCCTAGATGTGGTGCCTTTTGCGGGGTCCCCTGGTTAAGACATGGGGTTAAACGCACGAGCCCAAGTGCCATCCCGTCTGCTCTTCCTGGGAAACCCAGTTAGGTGTCCCTGTGGGAGAACCCCATACTGTCTGTGTTCACCGGGATGGGTTGTGACGGGTCCCTGACGGAGAGGAGTCAATAGTAACAAACAGTCCTGGTGTCAGTGCCCAACCTGCTAATCCTGGACATGCTCATGAATCTTCCTTGTGGTCAGCGGTTCAAAACCACCAGCTGCTCCATGAGAGACCAGGCTCTCTACTCCCGTGCAGAGTGACAGCCTTGGAAACCCACCGGGGCAGTTCCACCCTGTCCTAGCGGGACACTGCGAGTCAGCACCGACTCAATGGCAGTGAGTCTATTTATTTATTTTTAAAAATCATCAGTCAATGTTTGTCACCCCGTGACCAAGTTTTGGGATCTCTGACCATTTCGGAGTCGGAAAATGGGTCTTGGGGGCAGGAAGCCCTACAGACGTGGCCCAGGTCAGGGCAAAGGCCGCCTCCCTCCTGCAACTGCCCACCTCCTCCTCCTGGCTTGGACTTCGAAGCTAAGGTAGAAACACAGGCTGGGGGCTGCCCAGCCCTCTCTGGCCTGGGACCTCCTCCCCGACCTCTTCCTCCCCTTGTGAATATAGTTCAGCAATGGTCCTGGTGGCACCGTGTTTAAGCGCTCAGCTGGCCAGTCCCCAGGAGTGGCTGTCAGTGTCTGTCAGGCTGGTCAGCCTCGGGGACCCAAAGGGGCAGCTCGCCTGGTCCCAGAGTCAGTTCGTCAAGGAGGGGCCTGGAAGCACAGTGATTCAGCGCTCAGCCATCCCCTCGGAGCAGCCTGATCCCAGAGCTAGCAGTCCGAAACAGTGGGGGAGCCGTTCGCCCCTGTCCAGCAGGGCTTGCTCTGTCATTGGAGTGGGCCCCTCCGGCAGTGGGCTGGGCTTTTGGTGAGACAGAGCTTCCCAGCGCCACCAAAACCTAAATTTGCTGCCAGCCGGCAAGTTGATGGCCAAGATGCCAACCTGTGGCGACCCTGCAGGACAGGTGGACTGGGAGACGGTCATTCTTGAGGCATGGTGGTGCATGGTTGTGTGGGGATGCGGCGTGGGAGCAGAAAGCCTTGTGTTTCTCCCGTGGAGCGCTGACCTTGCTGACCCCCTCTGCCATCAGAGCCCCAGCACCCCTGCAGTTGCGTGCCCTCCCTGCCTCCTCCCCTGGGCTTCGGGCTGGAGCTCCCCTTGGGGACAGTATCTGCATCGCCTGCTGCACACACGTCCGCCCTCCGGTATTGCGAGTGTGTGGACTGGAACCCACACTTCCCTCCTTGCTGCGGGGGGGAGGAGGGTGGTGCTGGTGGTCGTCAGTGCGCAGGGAGCCCTCCTCTCTGAGAGGAGCCCCCTCCTATCAATTTCTGGAGGTGGGACCGACTGCTGGGGCCAAGGGCTGCGCCCCGCGGCCAGAGCTGACTCCGGCAGGCTGTTTTCTGACAGGATTACGCCAATTTGCTTTGCCACCGCAAAGCCTGCGTAATAACCAACTATTTTGCTTAACGATCGTGCCTAGAATCTCCCCCCGGAGCCCAGGCGGGGCAGAGGCCTCAGCTAAGTGAACGTGGCCTATAATTATTTAGACTAACTCCAAAATTGCTTTCAGACCGTTTTTAACCTGCTGGGCTGAGAATTCCAATTTGTATACGTGCTAACATGGAAGCTCTCCCAGCAGCAGCCGCAGCAGCAGCCACCCCCGCTCCCTGCTCACAGTGTGTGTGCACAGGCGGACAAGGGTGGGCGGGGGTGGGCAGGGGCACCACGGCTCAGGAGGGGCCAGATCAAGGGTTATTTCCAAGGGGAGAAAAACACCAATTAAAAGGCATCTCCAGCGGCACCTTTGCTTAAGAAAGTTGCTTGTTTTGGTCTCTCCATTTGTCTCCTCCTCTCCCGCAAGTGTGTTCCCAAACGTCCCGTGCCACTTAGGACTGGTGCCGCGATGGATGGCTGTGTGGGGATGCGGAGCAGGGCCAGCGGAGGGGAGCTCGGGCGAGGAAGAACTTTCCAGCAATGCACTGACTGACATGGGCAGGGAGTGGGTCCGTACATCTGTGGCGCTAAGTGTGATGGTTCAGCCGGGGGCAGCTGTGCATGGGGACAGCGCCCCAGGTGAGGGCCTGGCTGCTCCCCCAGGCTTAGGCTGTCACTTCCCCACCTCCTGTGAGCCAGTGTGGATCAGGCAGTGCCCACCCCACCGGTAAAGTCACCACGAAGCCCAGGCTGGGGGAGTTATCATTAAGAGCTTTAAGCCGGGTTTATGCTGTAATTGCCTCCTAAGCCAGGTGATTAAGCGCTCGAGGCCTGCAATCCAATTGGCCTCCAGTCGCCCTGACTCGCTGCACAAATAATCCAGGCCGTGCTGTTGACGCCAGCAGGCTTCCCAGGGACACAGCTCTGTACAAGCACGGCTTTCCATTTTCCAGTTCAGCAGCCTGAGATTGGCTGCCGGGTCAGGTGGGGACTCGGCCTGGCTGAGCCCCTGGGCCCTGCTTCTGTGCGGCCGGCCCAAGGGTGCACAGGGCCTGACTCTGGGCTGCCTGGCCACCACTAAACCCAGTACTCTCCCCCACCCCCCACCCTGTGCTGCCCCGGGCCACCGAGACACTTATGGGGCAGAGGGCAGGACTGGCTTAGGGAGAAGCAGAGGATGGAGACGGATAGGGAGATGGGGGGAAAGGCATCTGGTTGGCAAAGGACTGGGATGGGGGGTGGGAGGTGGTGTTTGTGTTAGGTATGGACAGTCAGCTTGTGGGCCTGTGCTGCGCTCACCTCTCATCCCCTCAGCTGGGCCACAGGGACCAGCCATGCTCGAGGTCCCAGAGATGAACCCAGAGCTCAGTCCTGGACCCCAGCACTTTAGAGATGTGGGCCAGGTACTCGCTCTTTGAACCTCGATTTTCCCACCAGGTCGGCAATATGAGGGGACTTCCGGACGTCCTTGGAAATATGCCCCTATCTTCTAGTCCACGATCACACGAGCCTTTCGAAGCACCCTTTACGCCGGCGCGGCCTCGCAAGGACTAAACAAGAGGCCTGGGGTGGGCACTCAGCGCGTAACCTGGAGACACCATCACCATTGCCCCTCTACCCATTTCACAGGCACGGCAACTGAGGGCTCAAGTGAGCACTGGTGGACCTGCAGCTCTCATGCAGAATGGGTGTCTGAGCTTCTGCAGGGCACTGCAAGACCCTTCACAGTTTGCAGTCTTAATTCATTCCCTGTGGAGTGAGGAGAGGACGGGGCTTTGCTCGCTAGCTCTGGGCACACAGCAGGTGTGTCAGCATTTGGGGACGAATGAGCAAGGCCTTCGGGCCGCTCCTTGAGCCTCCGAGCGTGGAGACTCAGACTCGTTGCAGACACACTCACTGCCCTGGCCACCTCCCATCGATCTGGGCAGCAGCTCTGGTGGGTGGTGGCTGTCTGTGGGCTTGAGCTTGTGGAGGGCAGGGTCGTAGGGGCTGCGGCTGTGCCCACGGCTTGATCCCACCACGTCCATTGTTTCCCTGCCCTGGCCACGCATCTCGCGGCTGGTGTGTTTGCTTCTGTGCTATTTACCGGTGGAGCACAAATCCAAGGAGGCTTTGAGGAAAGCTCACGGCAAAAGGTACGACGGACACGGGAAAGCCGCTGACACACAGCTGGCCATTAAAAGCCCTGGAAAGGGGACCGCGCTCATCAAACCAGACCAACCCTACTGCCTTTGAGGCAGCCCAGCACACAGCCACCCAGCAGGCCCCGGGGAGCTGCCCCTTAGGGGGCCCCATGGCCACATTGTTCCTCCCAGGAAGCAGTTGGTGGCCTTGAACCGCTAGCCTTTCAGTTTGCAGCCGAGCGCTTAACTGTTGCACCACCAGGGCTGCCTGGAAGGAGAAAAAACCCACCCACCCAGTGCCATGGGGCCGAGTCCACCTCCTAGTGACCTTCCCTCCCTCGCTTGCCCTGCAGGACCTCTGAGGCGGTCCGCCTTGTCCTGCAGCTCTCTGCTTACCCCACTGCCCACCGGGCCCCCAGTGTAGCTGGGCCTGCACCCTGAAGGCTTTTGTGGGTTCTCCTGGCAGAGGGTGGGAGTGAGGGTGGCTTGTGCTGCTGCTGCTGCCGCCTGAGAGACACCCATTTAAGTGGCCCGTAGGGGTGGCCTATAGGCTGAGAAAGGCCGTGTCTGACTTCCTGACGATGCCTGGTCCCCGTGACATGAAATCTTAGTGCCCCCCAGGGGACCCCTGCTGAATGAGGAGAGTCACCAGAGACCCCGAGCCAGGTGCGCTGGCCTCCCTCGACTTGCCCGAGCCTCAGTTTCCCTTCTGCCACGTGGCTATGCTAGCGCCCCCTGCGCCCCGAGAGAAGTTGTGAGAGTGCAGGCCGGCGTGTGCAACTCGGTGCTGTTGTCAGCCTGCCCGGGCCCAGCCCTCGACCCCCACGTCCAGCCAGATCCCAGGAGGTGCTGTGGATGGGTGGGCAGTGGGAGGGATGGGGGTGTCCTGCTGTGTCCTCAGCCCCGTGTCACCTGCTCATTACTGCTTGAAAACACTTGGGGAGTTTGCAGCAAAGGGCCAGGCTTGTTAATTATTTTCCTGCTTGTCTCCAGCAATGCTGTTGTCAAGGAAACCAGAGCCTCTGAAAAGCTGCTCCGCCTCCTGGTCGGCCGTCCGCAGGGAAGAGAGCCTTGTGTGGTGCCCACATTGTCCGGGACGTGGCCCGGCCGCTCTGACTTGGAGCCCGGTTCTTTGAAAAGGCTCTTTACAATAGGCCCTCGGTGACCTTTTCACAGGAGGCAGCGGTGGCGGGCGGCTGTTTCAGGTGTCCTCGGCTGCCTCCGTGACACCTGCTCTCCCATGGCAGTTCTCTTCCCTTGCGCTTCTGTGGCAGAGGCCCGGGTGCTGGGGTGGGGGTGAGGTGCAGAGGTGAATGTGGGGCACCTCCACAAGCCCCCTGACCTTGAAGGGCGGAAGGTGCAGTAGGACAGTTATGGTGCAGAAACATGCAGGCATCCCTGTAGTAGAGGGCAGGATGTGTGTTTGGGGCCCTTGACAGCCAAGGCCCGAAGAGGGGCGTGGGGGGTGGGAGGCCAATGTCAGTGAGGGTCACAACAGCGGGGGCACATGCAGAAGTGGTGCCTGAAGGCGCTTCTAAGTTGCCCTATCTCCTCCAACCTGAGCCCCTGCTCCTTGGAGCGGAGGTGGTTGGGTGGGGCCGAGGCTCCCCAGCTTCAGAGGGACAGGGGCACAAGTAAACCCACCATACTGCAGGAGGACCCTTGGGGACGCCGTGGGCCGCTGATGGAAGGCCCGTGGTTGGAATCCACCAGTAGCCTTTTGGGAGGAAGTCGAGGCAGTGTGCCTCCATGAAGGTGTGGGGCCTTGGAAACGCCATGGGGCAGTTCTCCCGGGCTGGCTCTGCCCTTCAGAGTCACCGTGAGCTACAATGGACTCGGAGGGGCAGTGGGCTTCCCTTGGGACCCTGCTGGAGCCCAGCTCCACTGCAGTTCTCTGCCGGCACACCCTCACTCCGTGACCGCTTAACCTCACCCAGAGCCCCCAGCTTGTTATGAAACTGATAAATCATTTTGGGGAGAACAGCGGTCTTTGTTCTAAACACCCCATGCTATTTTTCTTCTGGAACCTTTTGTTTTGTTTTGACTTCGGACTTTAAACTACCTGGAGATTTCTAACCCTACCATGGGGCGGGGGCACATCATGTCCTTTTGTGCCGCCCCTGGACCAACTTCCCCGGGCAATTGCCCCATGTAGCTGCCCACCACCCACCACTCAGGGCGCCGTGCTCCGTCTGCGTCTCTGGGCGTGCATACGTGCACGCAGAAGTTAGCAGATGCTGCGCTTCCCCAGGCATGCTGTGCTCCTGCTTTGGGGTCCGGGCTATGTACACCTGGACTCTGCCCCTTCACCAGTGGGTGTCGTGCTTGGGGGAGGGGAGGGAAGGGATGGAAGGCTGTTTGTTCTAACCACTTACTCTGAGTTCACATACACAACACACACACACACACACACACACACACACACACACGGCCTCTGGCGGTGTCTGGCAAGCTCAGACTGGACACTCTGAGTTGTCCAGATGGGTGGTCTTGTTGAATTCTGGAGCAGACAAGCAGAAGGTTATAGAGTGCCCCCGTAGCAGGTGCCCACCTCGCCTTTTATTGATTTATTTTAATCCCACCCCCTCCCCTTAATACCACCTCTTAGTGACCACAGGGGGTCTCATGTCTCTTTTCTTCTTTCCAATTTTTCCATCTGAGTTTAACCCAGCCAGACCTCCTGGGCCCCTGCTGACAGCGTGGGTGTCTGGATTTAGCCCTCCCCGCTGACGTCGTCCTGTCCACAGCCTTGCGCACACAGTGATTGAGTGTGTCGCGGGCCGGCGGAGACGAGCGAGGTGTAGATGAGGGACCAACGCAGCCTTCGCATAGAGATGCACGTCAGCACTGGCTGCTGATGACGCCCCTGCCTGCCCTCTCCTGACCCCTCTACCCCTCTCACCAGCTTTTCCGGCTTCTTGCCGAGCCCCCCACCCCCTCCACTCCAACCTTCCACCAGGTGGGTCTCTGCCTCGGTTTCCACAGTGCAGCCCTCCCTCTCCTCCTCCAGCTCCCTCTCCAGGGGAGGGGACAGGCGAAGACAGCTGTTGCCACGGAGACTGAAGCCCCAAAGAAGTAGCTCTGCTTTCCCGATACCTCAAACCCTGACGCCTGCACGGTGGGACCTAGTCCTGCCGAGCCCGGGCCTGTGGAGGCCAGACCCTGCTGAGCCCAGACCTGGGAGTGCGTAGTCCTGGCCAAGCCCAGACATATGGCCTCTGGGACACCTTTACTTTCCGCAGGCCAGACAGGTGCCCCAGCCCACCCCTCTGGAGTAGATGGCCACTTCCCATCCGGAAGCCACGAACACCGGGTCTGAAAGGACACTCGGGGAACTTGCACACAGACGCTGAGAGAAGGAGCAGGTGGAGAGAGTGAAGCTGCCTGCCTGCCTGCTCCCAGGGACCGAGGTGGGCCCTGGGGGGTGGGTGGGTGCTCCCATTTGTGGAAAGTGCCCCCCTCGCCCTCCACCACGCCTGATGGGCAGTTGCTGTTAAAGTACACTCGGGCGAAGAGAAACATCGTTGAGGGTCTTAAAAAAGTTTCAAGTATCGTGTTTTACCCAAGAGGTGTCAGTGAGGCCCCGGTGGCTCCCAGGCATGGGGTCCGGTGCTGCAGGGCGCCCTGAGGGTGTAGAGCAAAGCCCCTGCCTTCGAGGCTGGAGCCCCTGGGTGGCACTCCACCAGTAACGGAAATGGCAGTTCGAACCCATCCATAGGCACGTGTGAGAAAGGCCTGGCGGGTGATCTCTTTCCAAAAGGCTACAGCGCTGATAGCCAAGCAGGGTGCAGTTCTCCTCTGCAACACAGGGGGCCCCCTCGAGTCAGCATCGCCTGGCCTGTGTGGGCTTATTGATTCTCTCAGGGTCAGAACAGGGGTGTGCTCAGGCGTGTGGTCCAGCTTCCCTGCAGAGCCGCCTTCTCTGACCCTGGTCTCCTCACCCTCCAGCCTGCGGTTAGTGGTTAGTGCTGGTGCGAAGCCCGGAGACCCGCTCGTTCCCGAGGCTTGGCCTGTCCTCTCCGCTAGGGCTTTGCCGCTGGGCCAGCAATGGCTGGGACATGGGGTGCTACCTCCCAGCCAACACCAGCTAATCACCCAGCAGGGCAACGCTGGTTCATGGATCATATTTAAGTGAGTGTTTATTCCCACAGGCGACTTTGTTTAATAAAATAAACCTTAAGCCTTTATTACAGCACTTACGGGTATCCTGGCTCCAGGGCGTAGGAACCAGACTTTACAAACCCCAGCGCTGTTTGTGGGCACGCAGCAACTCGTTCATTAATAGAAGGCAGGGTACAGGCAATCACACTTTCCATCTGTGCCTGGGCTGCCTTCCTGCACCCGGCTCTCTTTCCTTTGGAACTTACCCCACTTAGTGAAATGAGCATTTTCAAGGGAGGGTGTGTGTAACCTTCGCTTCCCCCCCAGCACCCCTCCGCCCCCATTGGCCCCAGACTTGGGTGGTAGCCTATCCCACCCAGCAGCCCTGCTCGGAGGGCAGCTTGGCCGTGTTCCCACTGGCCTAACTGTTGTTTTCATTTTAGAAGCCAGCCTTACACAGTGAATCTCTGTGGGCTCTTCCCAAATAAAAGAATATTCACGTTAAAAACAACTTTCAGGGAAGATGTGTGGTAATGAATAAAACATCAGAGAGTGAAAATAAGCGTGTTTAATTATTCAAGTAGAAGTAGTAATTTGAACTAATTATTGCTTGCGGATTTCATAATTCAGTTTTTGTCTCGCAATAACATCTCCTCCGAGCCTCTGGGGCGGCGGCGGCTGCTCCTCCCCGGCCTGGCGGGGACCTCCTCCTGCACAGGCAGTGGGACCCTGCTCAGCGGGGACCCCAAGGACCCTAGGCGGTGGCTGAGTGCCTGCTGCCCTTCGCTTTTGGGGTCTCAGACCAGCTACACAGTTAGGGGGCAGTCCTGGCAGGGTAACCCAGCACCCCTTCCCTGCATCACCCCCTCATCCCCCAGGTCCAGTATCTGGGCTGCTTCTCCCCGCCCCCCCCCCTCCCCGTAGCTGTCCCCCGACATGCTTTATCAGCAGGCTCTTTCTGTCACTTGGTTTCAGACTGAAGATGAGCAGTTTCATTGAGAGGTGTCGCTCACAATGGTGTGTGTGTGTGTGTAGTGGGTGCCTAAAGGAGCCTAGTTGTGCAGCAGTCTAAGTGCTGTAAGGTTGGCAGTTCAAACCCGCTAGCCATTCCCCAGGAGGAAAATGAGTCTGCTTGCTCCCATAAGTGCTTACAAACAAGCCTTGGAAGTCCCAGGGGGCGGCTCTTCTCTGTCCTTCAGGCCTGCTGGGAGTCGGAATGGACTCATTGGCAGTGGGCTTTGGTTGGATGGTGGTGGGTGGGGTGGGAGAGACAAACCCAAGGAGAATTCAGCTCCACATGCCACCCCCACCCCTCTGGCCCATTCTGCGCCAGGACCCCTCTGTAGGCCCTGGGCATTCCATACTGGGCATCCCGGGCCAGGTGCAGTGCTCCCACCTGCCACCCGGTTCCCGACATGCCATCGGCCCTGGTGGCTGGAGCCGGCCTGGGAACAGACATTGACAGCCCAGTGAGTTATTGCTCTCCCCCTCAGAGAGGCCAGGGGGTGTTTCCATTCGTAACTGCTTCCCCGGTGCCCTCTGTCAGAGGCAGTGACACCTGCCGTGACATGTGACAGCTGCTGTTCCTGCAGCATCCTCAGGCCCCCTCCATGTCACACCCGGAAACTGCCATCCATCATGCCTGCAAGACACCCTTTATTGAACACACCTTGCCCCCTCTTTCGTCTGTTACTGCTTTTTAAAACAACAACAAAAGCCCACCCACCCTCCCCAACGTTCCAGGCAGCCGAGGGAATGACTCCTCTCTCTGCAAAGTGAGTGATGGAGGTGGGACGAGGCAGGTGGCCCCGGGATGGAAAGCGCAGGGCACTGGGGAGGGTGGGGGGAGGCCGGGCTCTGAGGCCCTGGCCACCTGAGGCCCTGGCCAGCCTTGGCGTGTTGCGGAGTTGACTGTGCTCCCTCAGGGCCTGGTCACTAGGGTCAGTGACCTGTAAACTAGCTTTGTCTCCTTAATGATGAGGGATTCACAGGTGACCCCCGTGGGACCCTGTGAAAGTGCTGATCCGGAGCCGAGTCTCAGCGCTTGGGGTCCCCAGGCCTGCAGGAAAGACAGGGGGCTTTGCTTACAGCCCACGTGATGACATCTGTGAGCTTGTCTCGCCAGCTTGGGCCAGTGTCCCAGAAGAGCTCACGGAATGGCCTTGGGGTGAATGACAATTTCTGGTGTAGATATTGCATCTGGTCTTCACTATTTGATCAGAAGCCCCCCTGGGCTGGTGGAGACACAATTTTTCCTTATTTCCTTGAGAAACTTGTTTTTTAAGCGTAGACAGAGACAAATGGGGTGCACAGTTCAAAAGGGATCAGAGAACATGCAAGAAAGGCAAGCCCCCGTCCTCCTCCAGGGCCTCTGTCACCACCAGGTAGCCTACCTGGATTGTCCCAGCCTTGTGTCCTCCAGCGCCCCTTCCTCAGGGGCACCAGCTCCCTGTAGGAGGGTCAGCAGCCTGTGACTGAACTTGAGTTTCAGAGGCTGGGTTGCCTTGGCTGTCCAGATGCAAACCGGCCAAACATTGGAAGAGGGGCTAGGACTCCCCTCCCAGTGTCTCTGAGGCCCGGGGACAGTCAGGTGTCTGAGCCGTGGCCCCTTATCCCCATGCCAATGTGGGACCTGGGCCAGCTCTCAGTCTGGGGACAGAGTCTGTGTGTCCCCTGGGAAGCTTGGGCCATATGTACACATTCAGCGGCGGAGGCAGGGGCGGTGATCTGAAAGGAGATCGTGAGCTCGGGGTGCGGGTCCATCTGAGTGCTGGCCACCCCAGTTTTCCAGGACCCTGCCCCCTGGCCAGCGAGCAGCTGGCTGGCACAGAGCCTCAGCGGCCACACTGGGGTCGTGTTAATTGAAATGCACAGCCGTGCCTGCCCTCGACTCCCATGCAGAGGATCACTGCAATCAATATTCCACTTTGCTTGGCTGGCAGCTTCCGGCAGCCAGAATGGATGACTGGCCAGGCCAGCACTTCTAGGTGGTGCATTAAGTGCCCCCCTGCCGCCCCCTACCTGGGTTCTGGCCTGCCTGACAGACGGCCTCAGTGGGTAAGGTGGGATGGGGGCGACTTACCACTGGGTGACGGCCCTGGTCCCCATTTAGCGAGGCCCCCAGGTGGCTACTCCCTCGGGCTCAGCGCGAGTGAGTGCTGGCCATTCACAGTCCTTCCCCAGCCACTGAGCCGAGGGTCTCTCTCTGCCCACCGCAGACACAGCCAGAGGCTCAGGTCCCTCAGATGTCCCTCCATCTGTCCCTGACAGGGTGGCGGTGGGGGTGGGCTTCAAGAGCTCCCTCTTCAATTCTGTTTCTCCAGAGATGTTCAGAAGCCTCCTCCAGCCCCTCTCTCTGTGTGTCCTGTCTGTACCAGGGCATGCTGGGTTCTCAAGCATTCAGTTTGCTCTGTGCCCACAGGGCCTCCTTCCAGGACAGGGCCTTAGGTTTCAGTTTCCCACCTTGCCTGTGGCAGGTGGGCAGTCCCCCAGCAGTCTGCCTCTGGCAGAGAGGGGTTCACCTGGATCAGTGTCCCCAGGACTGGGTTGTGGAAATGACACTGATGCTCACCCTCTCTCCAGCCTTCTGCCTCCCTGTCCTTTTCTGTACCTGCCCTGCCTCCCCTGCCGGGACCACTACCCTACAGTGGGAGCCCGTGGCTGCCCAAGCCCTTGTTCCTCAGGCTGGTGCCTGCAGCATACCCAGCGGGCATCCTCTGCCCTCTAAGGGTATGTGGGTGCTCCCCTGAGGCTCTCTTCTCCTGAGGGAGCATGTTCTCTGGGCAGGGCAGAGCAAGCATGCTGGGGCCCCGGATAAGGTCAGGAGGGGCTTGGGGACTCGGGGCCCACCCCACTTCTCAGCTGAATGTCTGAGACAGGCAATGCCTCTTTCCAGTGTGAAGTGATGAGCTGGGGGCAGAGTGGCCCCTGGGTGGACACCATGGTGGCCAGGGCAGGGACAGAGGGGCGACCACAGGCTGCTGGGCATTTGGGAGGTCTTGGTTTTCCCTGCCTCACAGCGGCCCTGCCTGGATGACAGCGGGCAGTTGTGTCCTGCAGTCTCCAGGACCGCCATCTCTACAAAGGCCACCTGTCACCGCTCTCTCCCACGGAGAAACCACTGTCCTGTTTGGCTTCAGTGGCTTGGCAGAGCTCCAATCCCTCCCTACTGTTGGCTTGGGAGTTGCTCCCGGCCAGGG
This sequence comes from Echinops telfairi, assembly GCF_000313985.2. Lineage (NCBI taxonomy): Eukaryota > Metazoa > Chordata > Mammalia > Afrosoricida > Tenrecidae > Echinops > Echinops telfairi. Next base: position 5,509,124 of record NW_022103915.1, read on the forward strand.
GGCTGTGGGCAGGGCAGGTGTGTGGGGCAGCGGCGGGCGGCCACTGAGGGGCCCTTGGGGACACAGTGTGCGCACACCCTTCCAGGGGATGAAGATGGATGCCGGCAGAGACTGTGGTTGCTGTCGGAATAGGAACCAGGGCGTTTGTGGGAGATTAGGGCATGATGTATAGTCGGAGCTCAGACACTTCATTTGCATTGTGTTCTATATTCCAGAGAAGTGGCTTTCAGATCTTTATTGATGGGCTCACATTTTTGGGGTAATTGTCCTCCTTTGACATTAATAACCCCCCTGTTTGCTGTGAGATCCACATGTCTTCCAGAGACACAAGGCTGGGGGGCAGGGGGAGTTGTTGGTGAAAGGGATTTCATTTAGAGCCCATCCATCTTCCCAGCTTAGGTGGGCCGCCGGGAGTTGGAAGTGCCGAGCTGGGGCAGGTGGCGGGGGCGGTTCCGGACACCCGTGTGGTGCATGGGTGGAGGGATGGCTTCCTGTTGCCCTGTCCTGTGGTGGGTGGGTGGGAGTCGGCCTGACTCCCAAGGCAGCCTGGCTGCAGGCAGCTGCTCATTACCCACAGGTCAAAGCCATCCCAAGCCCATGGGCCCGGCTTTCAGAGCAGGGATCATTGTCCCATGTCTTTATGGAGGCAGTTAGCTTGGGGCAGACTGAGGAGGGTGGGGAGCTCTGAGGCAGCAGGTCCTGGCATGTGGTGGTGGTTGGGGTTGGGTGCTGTGCAGACTCCAGCTTTTGCTAAAGCAATTTGGCCCTGTGGACAGTCGTGCGGGGGTGGGGGGGTTGGGGGGGAAGCATAGTGTCCGAGGGACAAGCGGAGAGGGTGGCCTCCCAGAAGGGGCCTGGAATAACCTGGTTGGAGCGGGAGCAGATGGGGGTGTGATTGTTGCCCCCCAACTCCCACCCCTTCTGACGGGAGAGGGCCAAGATTTGAATGTAGATGTGATGAAAACGCCCCCACTTTTATGGAAAACGCACTTAGTTTGCACAGAGGGCTCCTCAGTTCCCAGCTCTGCGTGGTGAAGACGCCTGAGGTGGGGCGTCCAGCTCCCTGGTCCCTCACTCCTCCTCTATCCATCCCCCTCCAGTGCCCAGGGCGCCAGGGTTTATGAATATTTACCCAGGCCCGCAGGTGCTCCGTGACGCACGGGCCTCTTCCAGACACCAGCGGCCGCCGGGGGACTGGGTAATTAGCAGCCAACGCCAGCCGCTGACGTGGGAAGTGCGCAGACCCTGCCCAGCAGACGTGTCTCGGCCCCCGGGTGCTTTGTGCTGCTGCGGATCGACGTGAATGGTTTCCTTTTTAATAATGTTTGTTTTCTTCCGATTATTAAAATAATGTATGCGCCCGGTAGAAAATACATAAATGCGTTAAATAGGAAATAAAATGCATGAATTATTTTTCCATTACCGTCTCATTAAGCATGTTTGGCTGGTGCTGAGAACATGTGGCGTTATAGGCGCCTGGGACCTGAGGTGGCTCAGCTAGCGGCCTCTCGCTGGGCCCCAAGGGGACACCAAGCCTCCATGGCAGCTCAGGGACTGCCTCCAGGAGGGTGAGCCGCCACGGCCACTTAGGACCCCTTCCCAGCTCGTCTCTTCCCCATCTCCGGGCCTGCGCTTCCCCACATGGCTGCCTTGTCCTGCTCGTGAGCCAGCAGCTGCGCCTGCCTCCTGGGGAGCCCGGCTGGCTCCCCGGGGCCTGGTGTTTGGGGGCCAGTCTTCTTGCTCTCTGGCTATACGCTGCACCTTGGAATATGGCAGCCCCGTGTGACGTTCGTTGCCACACAGGGGCTCCTGGAGAGCCGGTGTAGGGTCTCCGAAAGGGGATGCTTCTGAGGGAGGAAGAGGCCGGGGAAGAGGGAAAGTCAAAGCCATCACCCCCAGTAGGCCCACCCAGGCAGAGAGACCACCTGGCCCCGGGCCGGTCCGGGGTCTCGTGATAGCTGAGGAGAGATGAAACGGAGGTGCCTTTGCTGACACCGATGTATTAGTGCACACAGTCATTTCTACGGGAAACTGGGCAGAGCAGCCACCCCTTTAAATGGAATCTGAAGCCGGGGACAGCGGACCAACGCTGCCCCTCCGAGCCGGCGGCCGAGTTAAGGGCGTGAGGGACGCTGGTAACGGTGGAGGCCAACGTGGCAGGCGGATGGGAATAAGTGGCCTGTTCCGTGTATCGTCTGTGAAGACGGAAGAGTAATTTGCACCCTGCCGAGCCCTTGTATTTGCTTTATTAGGTTTTCGGCCTAATACATCTGTTCCCTCTCATTGGTTTTGCTGATAATAATTACCCAGCGCCCCCCTCCCCACCACTACCTCCCTGTAGATCTCGCTCCATTCTAATTGTTTGTAGTAGCCACAAAAGTTTGCTGTTTTAGCAAACTGGTGTTTGAAAATAGGAATACTGTGGCCCGGAGGCTGCCTTGAGTTTCCAGAGAGAGAGCGGTGGAGCTGTGTGGGGCCGTGTTCCTCCTCCTCCCTCCTCCTCCCCATCCCTTCTTCATCACCTTTTATCGTGGATTGGGCAAAGGTTCTAGAACAAGTCACTCTTGCACCCAACAACTCATACACATTTTACCCCCTCCTATGCATGGCATTCCCCACAACGGAATTTCAGTGGTCCCCCGCCCTCCCCGGGGTTCCCGTTTCTAGCCCCCACCCCCACCCCATCTCTGCCAGCCCTTCTGAATCTTTCTTTGGGCCCAGTGCTGCCCTGGTGATCTTCCATGGTTGATCCTTCTCAGGAGGGAGTTCTTCCCCAGTGTCAGTGCCCCCCCCCCCCCCCATGGACCAGTCTTTTGCTTGACTGAAGAGTGAGCGATGGGGGGGGCACAAATTCACTCGCAGACCTGAAGGGTGTCTAAAGCCGGCAGTGTAGGGGGGAGCTCCATCAGCTTGTGCCTCCCGCCAGCCTGCTCTGTTTTTATGATTTTCAGTTTTGTCCCACCTTGTTCTCTCCTTTCAGACCCCTTTCGGAGGGGCTGGTAGTGCCAGCCAGGCACCATCGAGTTCTTGTGGTCTCAAGGTCCTGGAAGTTTGTTTTTCTGGTCTATTGGCACACTGGACTAATAGCATTTCTGCCCGTCTTCCTTCCTGTGGTTCCTCTCCATAGCCACCGGCTTCTTTCTGCAGCATGAGCATTTTCAGGGGTGCTGGCTGGTATAGTGGTTACACATTGGGCTGCTAACCACAAGGTCAGCAGTTCAAAACCACCAGCATTTCCACAGGCGAGAGATGAGGCTTTCAGCACCTGCCAAGAGTTGTAGCCTCTGAACCACACAGAGGCAGTTCTGTCCTGTCCTGCAGGGTTACTGTTGATGGCAGGGAGTGTGAGAAGGAAGGTGGGAGTCAGTACTGTGGAGGGCCTGGTGCGGTCCTTGGGGACAGTAGGCATCTCCTTGGTTCATTATGGTCAGTGTGGGTGGCCATTCCTCCGTGTGTGACCCCTCTGTTGGCCTCCAGCCTAGTGTAGGGAGTGGCCCAGACAAAGACAGGATGCAGTCCAAACCAGTGGCCCGGGTCTTACCCTAACCCAGACCCTGTGCTGCCACCAGCTCCCTGCTGTGCCCTTAGCACACTCCCAGTGTGGCCGGCTGATGTCTCCCCAACATGGCACGGCTGTCCCCACTCCTGCACTCCTGGGGCGACCTTGCTGTCCTTCTCCCGGACAAAATCCTAGGATTCACTTCTAGGACCCCTCCCTCCCTCTTGCAGCCCCCACCCCCAGCCCCCAACCTCTTCCTCCTCTGCAGCCCTCACCCTTCTCCCTGAGATGCGTCACCCCAGCTTCCCTTCCATCCCCGCAGGATGGGGGTCCTGTCTCTGAGGTCCCCACCCGTCCCTGGGTGCCTCATCTGTTCCCTAGGAAGTCACCCAACCCATGGGAACCATGAGCTGCTGGTTTTGAGCCGAAGGGAATGTGCTGGGATATGCCCAGGGGCCCTCCCAGGCCTGGTATATAGTAGTCAGGTTGCCCCATGGGGACGTCCCCGACCTGGACTTTACCTGTGCCCCTGATGGAAAAGTCACCTTGTTCTCCAGGGCAGGAGTGCAGGTGGGAATCAGGTCTGCAGGATGGGGGGCGTCCCTGGCCTTGCGGGGACACGCTTTGGGCAACCAGATCCCTTGGTGAACCAGGCTTGGGTCCTGACCCTCCCTCTCATGGGCCCGGGGCCAGGTCTCCCCTTCCCGGTTGCTCAGAGGTCCCCCTCCCCTAGAGGCGCCCGGAGAGGTGCCTCTCCCTGGGCCTTGGAGGAAGCTGTCAGCCAGCCGTGGCTGCAATGCCTCCTCTCGCGGCTGGGGGCGCTAGAGACCGAGCCATTTTGCTCAACCGCCACTACCTGGTTCCTGGCTGCGGGCGCAGAGAGAGCAGAAGCCACTTTTTTTTTTTTGCCCCTCCTCACATCCTCTTCTCCCCCTCACCCCCACCCATGACCCTCCTGGCCACAGTCGCCTGCCTCCTGTTGCCCTGGTGACCCTGGACCCCGGCCCCAGCCCCGTGGGAAGAGAGGTCTGACCTCCTACTGTTGTCCCTTCACCTCCCGGGCACTGCACATCGGCACGGAGGGCACCCCTACACTGACTCGCAGGCTGAGGACTGCACAGCTATGCAAAGGCGAAGCCCTTGCACGGTGGTGTGGTCGTACAGCCTGCCAGCCAAGGCCTCGGGCCGAACCAGAGGGGGGCCTCTGCTCTCTCACCCCCAGCCTTCAGCCTGGAGCTAGCCTGTGGGGGTGGGAGGTGGCTCACGCCCGCATCATGTGGGCTCACTGCCTGATCTCTACGTTCCCCGCGTGGGGCCCTGGTACCCCCCACCCTGAAATGCTGGTCTCAGGCAGCTCGGCCACCTCCTTGGTGGTGTGAGTGGGGGCCTGCCCTCGTCTGCCCGGTGGCTAATGGAATGGCCTGGGGGAGCTGGGCAGAACAGTGCTGGGAATTGTTGAAAGCATGGCTGGAAAACAGGAAAGGCTATTTCATGGGAAGATGATGACCTTATTAACGATAATTAGGCAATTCACAGAGGTATCCAATATAGTCCGGCAGCTCCCCTTGCTGAAATGGGGGTGAGATTCTGTGGCAATGTCCTCGGGGAGGTAATAGTCTTTAACACATTAGCAGTTTAATTTCTTCCAGAAGGGCTGGCAGCCTGGTGTTTTCATTTAGAAAGCTGGGTGATAGTTTGAGAGTCACACACATTAATATAATCATTATAATTTTGAGAAACTCATCTCAGACCCTGTCAACAAAAGTGTGACTGTAGCTTGTGGAAGATCACAGAGCAGCACTGGGCTCCCACAAACAACAAGGCGGGCTGCACCGTGCGACTCACGCGGTGCCTTGCCACTGGGACGGCGGCATCAGGGGGCAGTGCCCGCCCTGGCTGGCCTGGGGTGAGCAACACCTGCCTCTGGACTCCTGCTTGTGTTCGGGGCCCAAGATGTGAGTGCTCGGAAGCCAGGCCTGGCGAGCCACTCCTCAGAGGACACTCAGACTTGAAGGTCGCCCAGAATGAACTTTCAAAGTTCCGCCCACCGCTTGTCTGTCAGTCTGTCATGCTGCAGTGCCTTGTGTGTTGCTGTGATGCCGGACACTACGTCTGTCCCTGGTCTTTCAGCTGCCAGCAGGGTCACCCAGAGTGAACAGGTCTTAGCAGAGCCTCCAGACTACGAACAGACGACGACGAAGAAGGACATCGGTTGTCCACTGCTGAGGAATTAGCCACTGACAACCTTAAGGGTTAGCACCGAGACGCTGTCAGATATGGAAGCAGAATGCGTCAGAGACCGTGCCAGAAGGTGCTCGGGTTGAACCTGTCCAGGGATCCAGAGGCAGCGGTGTGAACCGAACGAGGGGTTCCACCTGGCTGAAAATCGGGAAAGGTGTGTGTCAGGGTTGTAGCCTCTCACTACACTTATTCAGTCTTATGCCGGGCGAACCGTCACGGAAGCTGGACTGTCTGAAGAAGAAGGCGGTGTCACGGTGAGAGGAAGGCCCTTATTAACAACCTTCGATGTGCAGATAACCCAGCCTTGTTGCTGACAGCGAGGAGGACTTGAAGCACTTGTGGACCAAGATCAAGGACTGCAGGCTTCAGTGTGGCTTACAGCTCAGTGTGAAGAAGACCCAGATCCCCACAGCTGGAGCCAGAGGTGCCATCATGATCAACTGAGAACAAGATTGCAGGGCTCAAGGCTTTTGTCTTACGTGAATCCACAATCAGTGCTCATGGAAGCAGCCGTCAGGAGATCCAATGACACGTTGCACTGAGCAAAGATGCTGCCCAAGACCTCTTGGAGGATTGGAAAGCAAGGCTGTTACTTTGACCTTCCTTCCCCTCGTATGCATGTGAAAGTCGGGCCTTGAAGAAGGAGGACCTGCGCAGAATCCATGCACTGGCCAGTGGTGCTGGTGGAGAATACCGAAAGCACCTGGGTGGCTGAGAGGACACACAGCTCTGTTTTGGAAGAAGGGCAGCCAGAATGCTCCGTGGACGCAAGTAAGGTGAGACTTTGTCCCAAGAACGTTGGACACGTTGCGAGGAGTGACCAGTCCCTGGAAAAGGATATCGGACTTGGTAAAGTGGAGGGCCCGGGGGCAGGGGGGAAGGCACTGGACAGGATGGATGGATGCACTGGCCTCAACAGCGAGCTCAAACATAAGAATAATTGTGAGGATGGTGCGGGACCAGGCGGTGTTTCATTTCATCGTGTGGTACATCGGGTTGCTATGAGTCAGAACCGACCCGAGGGCACACAACAACAACAACAATAAGCGGGTCTGCTTCTCTGGGTCCTTCCTGCCTGAGGACACCCTGCTGAACCTGTGACCTGGGCTGAAGCGTCCCCACCAGCAGCCTCTTGCTACCCAGCTCCTTAGTGAGGAAGGGAGATGTGGGACTGTTCACCCCCCCCCACCCCCACCCACACATACTCCAACTGGCCCAGCACGGGCCTGGCTGCCCCCTTCCTCCTGCTTCCGCTCTCTGTCGGGCGAGAGGCACACAGCTAGGAACTTTGCTTTGCCATTCTCATGTGAACATAGTTTGTACAGATTGCCCAGCTTGGTTCATCTCTCCCCTGGATCCGGTGTTTCAAGCTCATGTGTGTTCCCCCCTCCCTGCTGCTGTCCTGTAGCATGCAATTCCCCAAGTGGTGCCCCTGTTGTCAACGCTGTTGGAAACTGCTCTTGTTGCGATCCTGTTGTAATGAGCAGTGGTAGTGCTGGCCCGACTCAGGGTGACCCCAAGCAGGCAGCATGAAATGCTGCCCAGTCCTGCGCTGGCCCCACTGTTGGCTGCGATTGGGCTGCTGGGAGCCAGAGGGTTTGCAGTGGCTGGTTTTTTGCCAGCCCGTCTCAGTCTGGAAGTTCTGCTAAAACCTGTTCAACCTTATACCAACATCCGTGGCTAGGCGTGACCTGCAACAGCCAGGAATCAGGGCTGGGTCTCCATCATGCAACCCATTCACTGGCATCCTTTCAGTTCCGACTCGTAGCAACCCTATAGGACAGTGGTGGTGGGGGGGGGGGCTGCCTCTGTGGGTTTCCTCAGACTGTAATTCTTCATGGGAGTAGAAACCCTCATTTTTCTCCTGAGGGGTGGCTGGTGGTTTCTAACTGCTGACCTAGTGGTTAGGACCCATCGTGCAACCACTATGCCACCAGGGCTCTTTGAGTTTTCCCGAATGGAAGGCATGATGCTACCACCCAGCCGCCCCTGCCCTGCCTCATGGCGGTGGTAGGATTTAGAGAGCAGGAAAAGGCAGACACCAGGAAGCCGAGATCACCCTGTATCCATTAGGAACACGCTTGGCTGCAAACAACAGGATACCCAACAGCAGCAGGTTAAACCGATGGGGGCTGGAAGAGGGGGTCGGAGTGTAGCCCCTGGTTTCCAGGGCAGCCAGGCTATTGGAGACCCGGCTCTGTCACCCCCTGCCCTTCACCTACAGGCTGTCCTATCTCCACCTCTTAGCAGCTGCCGGCATGCCTGTGGCCTGCAGTTTCTTTCCTTCAGGGCGATGCATCTCCATCCCTGTCTCCTGCATTTGGCCACCGCAGCGAGAGACGACTTATTTCTTGAGCACACCCCTCAGCAGCAGTTGCCTGCCCGGTGGCAGCCCATTTGGTCAAAGCCGACGGTCCAGCAGCGCCGGAGCGGAGCAGCAGCAGCCCGCAGGCCTCAGGACTGGGAAGCTGCTCGCCCCACTTCCCTTGAGATTGCCTTTCATCTTGTGTATCTAGTACCGGGAAGCCCCTGGGGCTGGAGACGTCCTTGCTCCCCGCCTGGCCCTCACCAACCCGGAGAAGGCACAGACCTTTCCTGCCCGGCTGCTCCTCTCTGCCTCTCCCTGGGTGAGGTGGGGGTTGCAGGAGGCGCAGGCACAGGTTTCAGGGGCTTCACGGGACCAGAGGTGTTGGCGAGGACAGGCAGACACAATTCTCATGCGATCACACAGAGGGAGGTCGGAGACATGGCCTGCGTCCGCCCTGTCCCGTGTGCAGGAAGCAAGCCGTCTTCACACCCAGCAACATTTTGCACTTTCCCTCCTGGTAAATTTAGAGATCACAGGCCAACCCAGAGCCCTGCCTTCCATCCCTCCCCAGTGATGGGTCAGCCCTCTGGGCGGGGGTGGGAGGGATCCTGAGCATTTATACTCGGTGCTCGTTTATAAACTTGTGATGTTGCTCTGTGGGTTTAAAAGGATCTATCTATCTATCTATCTATCTATCTATCTATCTATCTATCTCTATCTATCTATCAATATCTATCTATCTATCTATCTATCTATCTATCTATCTATCTATCTATCTATCTATCTATCTATCATCTATCTCCCTGGTGAGGAGCTGTGGTGGCATAGTAAGTTAGGCACTGGGCAGCTAACCGTGAGGTCAGCAGTTCGAAACCACCAGCTGCTCCTTGGGAGAGAGACAAAGCTTTCCATTCCTGTAAAGAGTTAGTCATGTATTGTGATAAGAGTTGTATTATCCCCCAATACAATGATTTAAAAAAAAGAGTTATAGTCTCAGAAACCCACAGGGGCATTTCTACTCTGCCCTCTAGGGCCAGCGTGAGCCAGAGTTGATGGGAGAGCAGTGAGTTTTTTGAGTTTTGTGATATGAATGTGATGTGAGGGGGATCGTGCATTTGGAGTTCGTTCCACCAGGTCAGACTGTTAATCAGGCTTTCTATTTAGAGGTTCTGAAAAGATAGTGTTAACAGTATGCGACAAAAAAGGCCTGATTTGTGGCAGACGGGGGACTGGTTTTGCCACCATGACAGTGCACCTGCTCATACAGCCATCTCAGTGCGCCAGTTTCTGGCAAAAAGCAGCATGTCTCTCTTGCCCCATGCACCTGACTCACCTGACCTCACTCCACGTGACTTCTTTTTGTTTCTGCGAATGGAGAGGGACACAAAAGGACAGTGATTTGACGGCATAGAAAAGGTGAAGAAAAAACGAGGGAGGTGCTGTCAGCCACCCAAACAGATAAACTTGAAAAATGTTTCCAAGAAAGGAATGGCAGATTTGACAAATGTATTAAGTGTAATGGAGAGTACTTTGAAGGTGGTAAGGTTGTTGTGTAAAAAAAAAAAAAATTAAATACATAGCTTTGGGAAAAAGTTCCATGTTTTGGGGGGGTACCCCCTTGTAAGTCTTATCCCACCATTCATCCTTTTTCAGTTAACTTTTCTGTTCCGCATCCGCTTTTACAATTTACCTGTATTATGTGAGGCCCCTGTTGCTGTGGCGTTGATCCCGACTCTTTATGTCTCTGGAGGACAGAGTGGGTCTGCCCCGTGGGGTCCCCAAGGCTGGCAGCTGCAGGATGGACTCAACATGATGGCAGATGTGCGGATGGCCCAGGACCGGGCTCATTTCATTGTGTTGTACACGGGGTGGCTATGGGCCAGAAGGAAGTCAACACCCCCTCGTTCTCCATGGAGCATCTGCGGGCTTTGAACGGCCACCCTTCCTGCTTGCAGTGGCCTGCTTAACCACGGCACCACCAAGACCCCAGGCATGAAATTCAGACAGAAACAGTTTGTCTCAGCCCATGCATGGCTGTCCCCACGATGGACCACCCCTCACTCCATGCCCTTCTTGTGCTTCCTGTTTCCAGTCCTTCTCCTTGCCCGTCCCTCCGGAACTCGGTCCTGGGATAAGGCTGCCCTTTGGATCTTGAATGGTGGATGAGTTCAAGGGGTGCCTATTTCCCTATTGATATTGTTCTCCTTATAGACCTGTCTGTTGTGTGACTGGGAATTCATCCTCAGGGATGGGTTCATTTCCAGACCTCCAGGATGGGCACAGGGCCATCGTTTATGGGGTTCTACCAGTCGCGACCTGACTAGCAAGGCTTTTTAAAGAGAATGATTTTGAGTCCTGTTCCACATTTTTCTCCCCTTTCCAAGGAGACCTCTTTCTGAGCATCTGCTCCTGGTGGCCGGCACCATGCAGTTCTGGTCCCAGGGTCATGGGAGCGGAGGTTCTCCTGGTCCTTTAGTCCACTGCGTTGATTGTTCTTGTGCATCTCTGATGTTCTTCACTTTCCTTGGCCCCGGACAAGGAGAGACCAATAGTTACACCTTAGATGGCAGCTCTCGAGCAAGTTAGTCTTCCAACTGCTATTCATCAAAGTAGGACATAGAACATTGTCTTCGTGGACTGTTCTATACATGACCTTGGTGCTCCCCCGAGACCATGATCCTGAGCCCCCATGCCCAACCCTCATTCCTTCAAGGTGTGGCCCAGACAGTTTCTGTTCTTTGCCGGCTGTACGCTCTCTATCTTTGCAGATGTGTTTGTAGCAGATGCAAATGCACATGTAGACAGGGCCTCTGTTAAATCTTCCTGCATGTATGGGCTCCACCCCATTCGCCTCAGCACCCATGCTCAGCAGGCATGCCTACCTCCACCATCCACTGGTGGATTCTTGTGGCTTTAGGAGGGTGAATGCAATAGCATTGACCTGGCTGCCTCTAACTCTTGCCCTCCTTCCCTTATTGTTCTACATGGTCTCCCCCTTCACCGTGTTAATCTGTGCCTACACTTTAGTTAAAATACCACGGCTTGGGCCAGGCGCTTCCTCCCCATCCCTTTTAAAACAAGTCATTTTATTGGGGGCTCGTACAACTCTTAGCACAATCCATACACCCATCCGTTGTGTCAAGCACATTTGTACATTTGTTGGGGCCAGGCGCTCTTTAGCCCTCAAAGTAACACCCTTGCTTTTCAGTCCTCTAAAGCGGTCCCGTGCAGCAGGCTTTCCTCATGCAACACCTCTTTCCATCTTCTGACTGCTGCTTCCATGACCCAGGCCATGGTATTCACCTTGGCTTCCTGTGCATGTGAAAGGTGGACATCGAATAAGGCAGCCTGAAGAAGAAGCGGTGCGTTTGAATCGTGGGGCTGGAGGAGAGTGTGGAAAACAGCAGACTGCTGAAAGGATACCCGGAGCTGTCTTGGAAGAAGTAAGGCCAGAGTGCTCCTTAGAGGCAAGGAGGGCAAGACTTTGTCTCACGTCAGGAGAGGCCAGTCCTTGGAGAAGGACGCCATGCTTGATAGTGTGGAGGGGCAGCGGAAGTGGGGAAGGCCCTCAAGGAGATGGATTGACACCGCGGCTGCAGCGATGGGCATAGGGACCATTGTGAGGGTGGCGCGGGACGGGGCAGTGTTTCATCCCGTTGTGCACGGGGTTTGCTATGGGTCAGAACTGACCCGATGGCACCTGACAGCGATGACGGCAACCCTTTAGTTAGTGATTTACCTGCCCCCCTCAGACTGTTTCTTTGAAGGGTGCACACCTTTTCTCAATTATTTATAGCAGTGGTCTCTCACAGGATTGTCCCTGTCACGAGGAACTGACTTCACTCGGCACGATGCCGACGCTACCTTTTGATAGAACAGGAATGTCAGAATTTGCAGACCTGTTGGAAAACCGTCCTTGCCCTTTGGTACCTACATATCAGGGCCCGTGGTCCCGTCCATCGTCCGTCCAGGTGAGGGCCCGAGGCTGGCCCTCTTGGGCCTAATGTGCTGCTGCCAACTTGCTCTCGTGGGTGTAAGTCCCACGGGCTGCCCCCCAGAGCCACCCGGGAGCTCCTGTGTTGGCCACCCCCCAACGCTTACTGTCAGGGCTTTGCTGTTTGCCACCACAGTGGCTGTGAAATTGGATCTCATTCTTGTAATGTTCTTGCTCACTGGTGCGGCCCAGCCCCACGCAGCCGCCTGGGGTGCATGCTCTAGTCTCCGCCCTGTTGGTTGCCCTAAAGGCGAGAGAAACGTCAACGTGCTGTTTTTCAAAAGAGAAGTGGTGGCCACCCCACAGAGTTTATTGCTGACGTGGAGTTGCCATGGGCATGACTCCCTGATGGGGAAAGGAGGACCCAAGGTGTGTTGCTGCAGGCCCATTGCGGGTGTGACCGAGCTCCACTGGACTCTCACCTCTCTACCCTTGGCCCCCTTTTCAGGCTCCCTGGAGCCCCAGCCTTTGAGTCCTGTTCTTGGGATGTGCTATCACAGCCATGGCGATAAGAAGCAGGGCCCACGTGCATCCTGGGTGTCTGCTGCCTTGCCGGTCGGTTCATGACTTCAGAGACCAGCGTCTCTGCCCCGGCCTCCTCTGCCTTTCTGTGTGTGAGACCCTGCTGTGGGATACCGTCGCAGCACCAGGCCTCTGCTGAGGGGCTCCCCTGAGGGTGGCACAGCCCTCGATGGCTCTGTGTCCCTTCGTGGTCACTCTGGTCCTTCTTCCAGGCGCTTTGTGGGCTCCTCCACCTTGAAGAGTTTCATACAAGCCTGGATTCTTTCCAGCGCCTCCAGGCGGGCCCTGGGCACCCGTGTCCAGCTTGTCACATGGCCCGCCAGCTCCAGGAGTTGAGATTTGGAGCCTGAGGGGTTTCGCATCACCTTCTAAGCGCCAGCACAGGTGTAGCGAGGTAGGCAGGGCATCCACCACAGTGCCTGTGCCAGTCTGTTCACAGCCTAACCAGAGTGCGCCACGTCCCAATTAGGCCAGGCACGTTGCTTGTACCGGGCAGGGAAGCTAGTGAGGTGTGGCTTCTGCTGTTGGGAATGAGCTTAGGGGTTCCTCGTTCAATTAAGAACGCAACTGGTGTGAGGTTGATCCATTGTGATGGGGCTATGCTCTGCCCGGGAACCCCAACTTCCCGTGCCGTCCTGATGGGGGTGGTGGTGCTGTTTCCTGCTTTGGTACTTGGGCTGCAGTGTCCTGGGCTGGGGGCCAGGAGCCTGGGTTTGGGACTAGCCCTTCCTGGCCTGGTATTTGAGCCCAGGGCTCCTTTTAGGGACGGCAGTGGCCACGTTTTAGTGACGTGTGGAAGGAGTGCTGGTGGCACTGTGGCTGTGAGGTGGGCTGTGAACCACAAGGTCAGCAGTTCAGACACCACCAGCTGGAGGAAGATGAGGCTCTCTGCTCCCGTGAAGAGTTTAGCTTTGGAAACCCACAGAGGCGCTCCGCTCTGTCATGTCGGGCCACCCACCGTGAGCCGTAATCCACTGGACAGCAGTGAGTCTGGTTTTAGTTTTGCTACGTGTGGGATGGGTAGGGTCATACAGGTCTCACCTTGGGCAGGTCCCTGAGCATGTCCCACCATTCTGAGTGGGTTGGCAGATATTATGTCATCCTCCTCCCTGGTGTGATCTGATGCAATCCGCCCAGGAGTTACCTGAGGAGCGTGACCTACATACAATATATGTGGACAGTCCTTCTCTCTCAGTCCTGCATCTTGATGGCTCTCCTCTGACTCTGGTTCCTGGGATGTGAACCGGTAGCCTGCATGGGACCTGCAGATCTGGGGGTCGTCAGTGCCTGCAACCATGTGAGTTAGGAGAAGCCTCCAGCCTGACACCTGACCCAGTGATTCAGAACTTGCCAGTCTCTCCACCTGTGTGAGCCTATTTCTGGAAATCTCACACACACACACACACACACACACACACACACACACACACACACACA
>NW_022103915.1:5523224-5537263 GCF_000313985.2 Echinops telfairi
TCTCACACACACACACACACACACACACACACACACACACACACACACACACACACACTTCACTGGTTTAGTCCCACCAGAAAACCAGGCCTAAGACAATTGGCGTTGAGGAGGTTCCTGAGGCACAAAATCGTAAAGGTCAGTTTTCTGAATTGGTTCTCAGGTCTGGCTAGTTGTGAGCGTGGTGATGACGGTGTCCCCAGTAGTAAAGAGGAAGGACACTGTTAATCTGTGCCGTGAGGTGGCGATAGAAGTACCAGAAATATCGCCATCAGTGGAGCAAGTGCTTGTGGGAGACAAGGCTCAGGGTGCACCCACGTTGTCTGTGTCTACATTTTGGGGGAGGAGGGTCAGAATGAGGAGAGTGAGGAAGCTGGTTGGCTGTACATTTGCTATACAGAACGGTGAAAGGAAGCGATGAGTTCAAAGACTGAGAACCAAGGCTCGAGCACCGCGCACACGACCTTGGAAAATGCTTGTGGAAAGAAGGCCTTGTGTCTCTAATGACACAGCTGATAGAGCCCCAAACCAAACCCAAGGTCTCATTGTAAGAGCGACTTAGTTACCACCCCAGTGAATTCCTTGAATGGTGTCTGGAGTTAAAATGGGGGCGTTTATTGGGAAGAAGTGGCATCCTAGAAACTTATGGGCAGCTATTCAGGAAGCTGGGATCTTGGAGCCCCTAAAGTTCCACGGACTTATTCCTAACAGAACCAACCCTCTCCCAGGAAAACCCCTATCTTTCCACCCTATCTGTTAAGGTTGACCTACTGCGCCTGAAAAGTCTTAGAGACATCGCCTTCAGGCGGTGCCTTGGGTGTTGCCTGGGGCATTGCCAGCAGCAGGTCCCTTACAAGGCTTTGCTGAAAATAACACCAGGACCCACCGACACTACCTATTTTTGCTTCTAGATCCATAAGTAGACGTCAGTCTCCAGAGGCTCCAAGAGGTGAAATACCTGGGGTGACCCAGGAGGAGGGGTACGCTCCCCTCTGATTTTTCTACTCTCTACAAAGAGTGGTCTGGGGAATGTGCGTAGGAATGGCCACAAAAGGTGTGGGTTAACGTTACTAGGAAGATAAAGTTGTATCAGCCTGGGTTTACTGACGGGGGCCTTCTAAGCACAGATTCCCCAGCTGGGGTTTCAGCTTGAGAGATCAGAAGAGGATCCCCTCCGAAGCACCGATTCAGCGGTGCCTGCACTCAATCAAGTTGAAATCGCCCGTCTTCCCACATACAGAAGAAGTTACACGGAGGCTTAGAGCTGATTCATCACGTTGGACTCGCAGACCCACCTCCGGAGTGCTCAGAGGACAGACCTGGCACTAGAGTGGTGAGGAACAAGTGTGTGAAGAGCGCCAGTTGACAGCGGGAACTGCCATAACTGAATTACAACACCCAGCTACAATGGGGCTGACTGGACCCTGCAGTGGTTGGCGTCAGGTGGTGGCACTCAATCAATAAGGACCAGGTGGGTGTGGTTTCCTTAATGGAAGGCGGAGCCACAGCGGGGATCTGAAGTCCAACTCTTACGAATTTAGGACATTGGCTATTTAGTTGTGGTTGTCCTAGGCGTGAAACCGAAGAGAAGTCTAGTAAGCATTTATTCAGTCTGTAAAGTGGAAGAATTACAGATCAAGTGAACAGCCATCTAACTTGAATCGCCAGAGTAGAGAGACACAGCCCTTCAATGAAGTCCCAGACCCGAGCCAGTTTACAGACCCATGATCCCTGCAAGGGAGGCGAGATCAAGCCCCCTTGAGGAAGGACCCAGCTACACCACCCAAACTGTAGTCTGTTAATCTTTCTTCCAGCCTCCCCCAAACGGATCTACAAGAGTGTCTGGCTACCTGGGAAACGGAAATGGTTGTATATTTTTGAGTTCTGCTGGACACTGACCCCGAACGGACACTCATTTCAGAAGACCTAACATGCCACTGTGGCCCACCAGTCGGGCGGGGTGTCTGGAGGTCAGGTTACTAATGGAAGCTTTGGCTTACATCTGCCTCACAGTGGGCCCAGTGGGTCCCTAAAACCCATCCTACAGTGATCGCCCCAGCTCCAGAAGGCATAATTGGGATCGACATAATCGGCAACCAGCAGAGCATGCCCACCCCCACCTTAGATCCCTGGCATGAGTCATCAGGCCAAGGATGGTTGGAAAGACTGCATGGAAGCCATTAGCGCAGCCCCGACCTAGGAGAATCGTGAGCCAGAAGTAATATAGTGCATCCCTGGAGGGGTTGTGGAGATTAGCGCCCCCTCATGGACTGGAGGGATGCAGGCGCGATGAGGCCCATTGCCACCCTCGTCAGCCCAGCTGGCCTCTGCAGAAAGCAGAGCTCGGTGCTCCTCAGATTATTCTGTGGGAAAACGGCTGTGCTGGTTTTCTGCTCCTTTGAAATACTCTTTGAGTTTGGGGCAAGGTAGGGCTGGAGGGCGGGCATTGTGAGGTTTTCCAATGACATTGTCGTCAGACAGATAGCCCTTCAAGAGAGAGCAGGTGCATCGTCGTGGCAGAAAACAAGGAAAAACAAAGCTTTCGGTGCAACTTTCCTGGCCTTTTTCTTGCCAGCGCAGTCTTTAGTTTTCTTAAAAAACCTTTCTTTTCTTTCTAATAAGCTTCCATGATCTTTCTGTGTCCTTCAAGAAAATCTATCAAGATTGCCGCTTCGGAAACCCCCGCAAATAGTTCCCCTAACCTTTTGAGCTGACCTTTCTGTTTTGAGTGCCCTGGCCCACATAATCCCCTCAAAAGCGGCTGTTCTGATTGGACCTCTTTTCGAAGGCACCCCAGGATATATTATCGACAGAGTGAACTACCAAGACCAGCGTATTCCCCAGAGCAGTGGTCTGAAGCCCCCGCTGATGGCAGGGCTATTATGAAATCCTGTTGTCTCAAGTTAACCCACGCACGTATGAACTGGAGTCCTCATAGCAGTATGTTTTGACTTAGCTCCATGCATCTGTATGCGTGTGTACTTGTGTGTGTGTGTGTGTATGTACCCACCACTCACCTGCCTGTTTGCCGCCCCTGGTGACTCTTGTGCTGTTCTGATGTTGGGCTTTATGCAACTCTCTATTTCAGCCTGCACAAAGTAGAGCTGACCTGAATGACGTGGGGGGTGGAGCACACAGCTTTGTGGGGGTGTCTTCGTTTGATAATGCGGCAAAGCTCAAAGGAAGAAGCAGCTGCAAACAGCCATTAATAACTGGCACGTGGAATGTACGCAGTATGAATCTGGGAAAATTGGAAGTTGTCAAGAATGAAATGGGACGTGTAAAGATGGATGTCCTTAGCATCAGTGAGCTGGAATGGACTGATATTGGCCATTGTGAATTGGGCAGTGATATGGCCTGCTATGCCAGGAATGACAAATTGAAGGGGAATGGTGTGGCATTCATCATCCAAAAGCACATTTCAAAGCTCTATCTTGAAGCACAATACTGTCAGTGATCGGATAATATCCATACGCCTACACGGAAGACCAGCTAATATGACGATTATTCAAATTTACGCCCCAGCCACTTGCCAAAGATAAAGAGACTGGAGATGATTTTTTTTAAACCAACTTCTGCAGTCTGAAATTGATCAAACATGCCATCAAGATACTTTGATAATTACTAGTGATTGAAATGCAAAAGTTGGAAGAAAGAAAAAAGAATCAATCAGTACTTGGAAAATATGGCCTTGAAGTGATGCCGGAATTTTTGCAAGATCAATGACTTTATTGCACATACCTTTTTTTCAATAACATAAATAGCAACTATACATGTGGACCGCCCCCGATGGACTCCACAGAAATCAATTCAGCCACATTTCAGGAAAGTGATGATGGAGAAGCTCATGCTCATCAGTCAGAATAGATCATTAATTACTCACATTCAAGTTCAAAAGGAAATTAAGTCAGCTCCACTAGAGTTCAATAATGGCCTCGGGCACATCCCCCCTGAATTTCCAGACCAGCTCCAGCACAGATTGGGCGCTTCGAACACTAATGACCGAAGAGCAGACAGATGGATTGTGGGGTGACATCCAAGACATCCTATGCGAAGAAAGCAAAAGGTCACTGAGAAGACACAGGAGAAAGAAAAGACCCAAATGGATGTCAGAAGAGGCTCTGAAACCTGCTCTTGAACGCAGAGAAGCTAAGCAACCGGAAGAAATAATGACATAAACGAGCAGAAGAGAAAATTCCAAAGGGCAGTTTGAACAGAGTTGACATTTCTCAAGCTGAATAAACGGATGGAAACGTTCCAGGCTCGAGTTGTAATTTTGAAGGATTCTGTGGGCAAAATGTTGAACATGGACTGGAATAGAGTCACAGCGTGTACCAGGAGGGACCAGCAGGCTTTCAGTCATTTCAGGAGGTAGCTGATGGCACTGAAGGAAGATGTCCAAACTGCAATGAAGGCAGTGGACACAAACAAGGCCCCAGGAATTGACAGAATACCAATCGCGATGTTTTAAAATTGGACGCAGTGCTGGAAACCCTCCTTGTGTTAGGCCGGGTTGACTGGAGTGACAAATCCAGTGACACTCATATATGTAAGCAAGAGCTTTACATCAAGAAGTAATTATATATCAGGAAAACATCCCGACCCAGGCCTCAAGTCCGTAAGTCTGATACTAGTCCATGAGTTCCAACTCACACAGTCACGCACACTGATGCAGCGTGCAGGAAGATCACTGGCTGGTGGGTGCAAAGTCTTGTGGCTCCAGTGGCAGAGCTTGTGCAGGTCTCAGCATGGCTCGTCAACAGAAAGGTGAAGGCAGAAAGGGAGAGGGAGAGGTTCTCAGGACCCTCCTTATGAGGAGGCCTTGCCCACAAGGAGGCACGGTCAGACTGTGACCTGATTGACAGGTGAGACTCCGCCCCTACCCTTCAAGTTGACATGAAATTCTGTAGCCACCACACTCATCTGTGTCAAGAAATTTGGAAGACAGCTACCTGGTAGAGTGTCATATCATCCACGTGCCTGTGTAAAACCCTGTGGAGGGCCATATCTGACCTCCTTTGACTTCCTAGTTGCCACAAATCGGAGACTAGACCGGCCTTACCCTCCTTCCTGTTTCGGACACCTATTCTAATAGCAATCATTCCTCCCACGACATGCTACCTCTAGGCTGGCATTGCCGGGGCCACACAGGAGTCACAGGTGGTACTTACAATGAAGGGAGTGTATTAGGAAGCTTATTATTAGGACAATTTGAAATTCCATGCAAAGAAGACTTCAATCCTCACAACTGGACCAAGGGGTCACATCATGGTCAGTGGAGAAAAGGCTGAAGTTGTCCAGGATTTCATCTTGCTTGGATCCACAATCCATGCTCACGGAAGCAGCAGTCAGGAGCTCAAAGGACCCACTGCATCGGGTAACTCTGCTGCACAAGACCTCATTAAAGCGTTGAAAGACAAAGAGGTGACTTTGCCAGCCTCCCAGCCTTCACGAAGTCTGCCTTCCTTGAAGGAGCATCCTCTCCAGAATGAAGTCTGCCCTTGTGCACGGGGCTCAGCCTGCCATGCACATCTTGCCTCCCCCGTGGGCCCGAGTGGTGGTCGGGCCGGATGGCATGTGCCATGGCAGCTTTCGTCGGTGGCAGCTCCTCAGAAGCCTCTGTGTGATGATACAGATGCTTAGATATGGCCACAAAGCTGAAAACTGACGTGACTACAAGTTGACCTCACATGTGTTGGCCCGCAAAGCCTTTGTCCTTGCCTGACTCCCCACTAATATGAAACGAGGGATGGGAGGACCAGCCCAGCATCTTGTGTCTTTTCCCTAAGGGGCCTGGCCATCCTGCTCTCAGCTGCCGAGGGTCCAGTAGACAGTACTGTCATCGCTATGTTGGTGGGGGGTTTGAGAGGATACCTGTGGAGGTTCCGTCCCGTTTCTGTTCTGAGAGAGCTCTCAGAAACCCTTCATTTTGGGGGTCTTGTTAATCTAGCAGCAGCCCCGGTGGCACAGTGGTTCAACGAACCATGAGGTCAGTGGCGAAACCTACCATCCACTCTGTGGGAGAAAAATGAGGCTGTCTGCCTCTACCCAAAACGATGGGCGGTCTTGGAGACCCCAAGGAGCAGTTTGACTCTGCTCTGTGGGTCCCCGCCAGGAAGCTGGGGCTGCCTGTGCAGGAGCTCAGAGCCCCAGCGGGTTATACTCCTGGTGGCCCTGAGATGCTGCGCGTGGGGTCACTAACAAAAAAAAAAATCAACTATCTGTCCTTTATTTCTTGCTCTCCGAGCCAAATGCTTCGCCTTCATTTTTTTCTGGCCCACTAACTCTCGTGGTTGAAAGTACAAATCAGGCTTTCCGGGAGAATCCATCACAACACGGGAGAAGGGTTCTGTCCGCAGGGCGGCCGTTTTCGGCAATTACCGTCTTCTTTGTTTCTCTTCTCTGCGAGTTGGGAAATCAACTCCAAGAACGGGGCTTCTAGCTCGGAAGACTTATTAGCTATTTTTCCCAAATGGGCCAGCCCTGCCAGAGAGCAGTGGACATCCACTTGACAAGAAGTTATAAATTTGTGCTCAAGTTCTCCAAAGAAAGCATGAATCTTAGACCATGGCGCCAGGGCGTCGTATTTCTGGCTGGCGTGGGGAGCTGTCACAAGCAGTACAGTCCTCGGCAACGCCCCCTGGTGTCACTTCTCCCCAGCCAGTGCTTGTCAAGGGGCTTTCTGTACTTCGGGCACGATGGGGAAGGTGGGAGGAAGGTGACTTTGCCGACTCTTTGCCATCTGCACCTCCCCAGCGCCCAAGCCCACCCTCACCGCCTTGGGGGTGTGACCGCCTTCCCACGTCCCCAGCCACCCACAGGTCGGGTTGTGAGAACTCGCCGGTGTTGGGTCGGGCACACAGATAAGATGTTCCCCTGACTCAGAGCTGGCCCCTGCCCTGTGTTGTTCCCCAGATCCCAGGAGACCTTGCCGTCCCGCGCCCTGCACAGTGCACCCACTTGTGTGCCCCATCAGTAAGTTCCCCTGTAACTTCTTTTGGTTTGGTTGTCACTGTCTCGTTATCAGTGTCTTTATAAAGGACACCGTTGGAAGTCTGGGAGCGAGTGCCCAAGAACAATCACATCAGCACTCTACAAGCTTGCCACATTGCATGTGGGGTGCCCGGCTAACAAGAAGATGTTTACAAAATCACGCTGCCATTATTAACCCCATAGGCTTTAACACCAATAGGTGGTAGGTCGAGAGCCGTGGTGCTCCCTAGTGGCAGTGTTCAGAATTGCAGGTAGAGTGTTTCGAACACACAAAAAACCAAACCAAACCATCGAGTCAATGCCGACTCACAGCAACCCCCTTTTGGGTTTCTGAGACGGTAACTGTTTACGGGATTAGAAAGCCCAGTCTTTTGCCCCCAGAGCTGCTGCTGGTTTTAAACTGCTATGGCCATGTAGCCCCATGTGTCACCACGGCACCAGCAACACTCCTGCTTCAAACATCAGGTGGTTTCAAATATCAGTGTCTTTCTTGCTTAAAACTTTCCAGAGGTTTCTCTCAGGCTCCAGGAGAGAGTCCGTATTCCCCCAAGCGCCTTATCAAGTCTTCACGGATGCCACCCATCCTGTGAGACAGGGCCCCAGGAAGCCCACCTGCCTCCAGGACGGTCAGGGATCCCCTCCGCTCCTCCCGGGCCTGGTGGACTGTGGACAGGGACCGTGTGTCATGCTCACTGTCGTAGCCCTGCACAGCCAAGGTGAGCACCACACAGCACAGGTGCTTAGAGAACACCTGTGGATCGGCACACAGCGCTGAGGGGTGCCCTGCAGGTGAAGGCTTGGGGGCTGCCAGCTTCTAGCAGAGGCTGTCCAGGTCTGTGGGTGACAGATGTGTGTGTGGGCCCCCCCGCTGTCACTCTGTATTAAGCTGGCCCTGTCACTGACTGCCGTCCTGCAGAGAGAAACAGCTGCACTTCATTGTGGATGGTCTGGCTGGCTCCAGGTCAGGCCTGCTGCTGTGGGGGGTGGGAGAGGGGTTCCTGGCGAGAGTGCTGGGTGGAGCAGGCCTGATGGGAGACCCCAGCATTCCCCTCATCTTGACTAAGGACCACTGAAGTGCAAGGGCCCAAGGCCCTGGAGGATGGGGACAACGGGAGGGGACCAGAGTTCAGGTAAAAGCTTCACTTGACCTTTCCAGAGACCGCAGAGGTACAGGGGGCCCAA
The DNA here is from genome assembly GCF_000313985.2 of Echinops telfairi. Lineage (NCBI taxonomy): Eukaryota > Metazoa > Chordata > Mammalia > Afrosoricida > Tenrecidae > Echinops > Echinops telfairi. Next base: position 5,531,400 of record NW_022103915.1, read on the forward strand.
GGTCTTCAAGGAGAGGGGGCTGCCTGACATGTCTGTGCTCTCAGCCTGGGACCCTGACCCCGTTCCACACAGGGCAGCCTCGCCCAGGGGCTGATGCCTCCCCTCCTGGTGGTCAGAGCTCCCCTTGAGGATGCCGGGAGGTGGGCGGCACCATGGGAGGTTGGTGCCGGGCTAAGCTTACATCTTTCCCTGTGTGTCCCAGTGTGTGTGGCCTGGCGACATGAAGTCCAGGGCCGGGCAACCGAGGCGGGGATCTTGGCCCTGCCCTGTACTAGCTGTGGACGAGCGGCCGCCCTCCACAGGTCTCACCCGAACCCGGTCTCTGATCAGAGATGGCACTTGGAGGACTGAAGTGTAACAAGCCATGTCTAGCTCCTTTATATACAGGTAGGGCACCAAGGTGGTGCAGTGCGTTACATGATGGTTGGGCTGCTGACCTCAAGGTCAGCAGTTTGAAACCACCAGCTGGTCCTTGGGAGAAAGAAGAGGCTTTCTACTGCTGTAAAGTGTTACAGGCTTGGCAACCCACAGGGTTTCGACTCAGACTGGACTCTATGGTAGAGTTTGGGTTTGGGTTTACATGCCTGTGAAAAAGCCGGCAGTGACTTAGGAGCGAAGGTGAGCAGCTGCCTTCAAATGGCGGTGCTGGTGAGGGATACTGACAGTACCACGGGTGCCAAAGAACCATTCCGCCTTCGCGGAGGCAGCAGCCCAAATGCTCCTTGGAAGCCAGGATGGGGAGGCTCTCTCTCGGGCACTTGGGACCTGTTGTCAGGAGAGAGCAGGCAGCCTCCGGGAAGGACGTCACGTGCGGTGAAGCGGAGGGGTGGGCACAGCGAGGAGGTCCTCGATGCTGTGGACCAGCAGCAGTGGGCCGCAGCGCAGAACCAGGTGGTCTTTTGCTATGAGAGGGAGCCTTCTCAGCAGCACCTGACAACGAAGCCGGCTTGTTAGGTGTCAGCCCCGAGCGAGCGAGGGCAGAGTGCCCGGCCCTGGGCCTGTCGCCCCTCGTCTCCACCCCGGACTGCCAGGACCCCACAACCTCTCGTCTGACCTGGGCCGTGGGCACCCACTGGGCTCTTCACCAAACCAACGCGTCTCCACCGGATGGGTGCCTTCTTCCCAAGCTCTCCGCCTCCGTCCTCAGCCTACTTTGGAAGTTGACCCGGGAAAGTTAGTTGCACATTCATATTTAAAATCTCGTATGTATTAATTTCCTGATATTGGTTTGTTTTCCGCTTCCACCTCACGAGGCGCTGCTATCTGAGCTCCTGCTGGCGTCTGGGCTTCCTCCCCCGGCGCTCTGAGTCATCTAATCCTGCGTCCCCGGGTGTGTCATCCTCCCGCCAGGGGAAGTCATTTCGGATCCTGCGCTTATTAAATCAGCCTGCGTCTGCTGTCACCTCCAGCGCTCTGCTGTTTGTGGAACTTGGGGGACGTTTTGTTTTTTCCACCCGGCACTTTGCATTTCCTGGCCCCTCTGGGCCCTGAGCTGAGGCTGTGGAAGCGAACTCGCCCCGTCCTCTGCTCCCAGACGTGCCCAGTGACCCTACCTGCAGACCACCTGCCCCCCAGCAAGCCGACCCTCAGCTGGCCAGTGGTGCCTGTCTTGGGGGAGAGGGGAGGCATGTCTGGAGGTGGTGTTTGGAAGCGGCAGAGGCCAGCTGGTCCGGGGGTGGGGGTGGTTGCTGCACTTGCTCCCCACCCCCCCCCTACTGGTTAAGCTGTCCAGCCCCTTAGCCCCTGACATTCATTCTTAAGCAACCTCTTCTTTTATGAGTATGGCCAATTAACACCATGATGTTAAAATATTGACATAGATTGATGTGGGTATCTGTAACCTTGGAGCGCCAGCTAATTAACCACCTTCTAGAAGTTTGGTGGCTACAGGAGGCGTGCCTTTGGGCAGTGGTGCAGGCCCAGCTCCTCGCGGCCCAGCTCCTCGGTAGATGAAAGGAGCGAGAGGAGGGGCCAGCACCCTCGCCATGGGTCTCCGGGACCTTCAGGACCTATGTCTGAAGCTCAGAGCTGAGACTCCACTGCTCCCCATCAAGACAAAGCCTTTGATGAATGAGGGCTCAGCGGCCTGGGGAGGTCTAGGCTGTCATCTCCCGGCAGCTTCTGAGAGCCTCGGAAGCTCTAGGCGCAGCCCAATAGCACATGGGGAGTGTGTGGTACCGGCCTGGCACGTCAAAGGTGCTCAATGGATGTTAGCTACCCTTGAGTCTGCAAGGTTGGAGAGTCCCCAAAAGAGGGAATCCGCTCTAGAGGGGTCCTGGCCAAAGTCAGAGACTGGCGTGTGTGTATGTGTGTGTGTGTGGTGTTCTCCTCTCTGGACGGGGCATCCAGAGTTCAGACTACTGGCCTCACTGAGTGTTGGGAAGCAGCCAGGACGTGGCGCCTGCTTCTCCCCTTCCTGATGGAACCATGCCAGCCGTGGTCTCTGACCGCCTGAGCCCTTGGTAGAAGCAGAGGAATCTTGACACCAGGCAAGGCAATGGCACAGTGTCGGTGGGGCGACACAGTCCCTGCGTGTTAATTCAGGTTTTATCACCATGACGCCGGATGGCCGTAGTTGTTATGGGCTGGCGAGTCGACGCTGACTCAGGGCAACCCCGCGTCCAGCAGAGCACAACACTGCCCAGCCCCGTGCCAGCCTCTTGGTCCTTCTGGGTCTCAGTCTACGGTGGTAGCCATTGCTCAGTCCATCTCGTTAAGGGTCCTCTCCCTTTTGGCTGCCCCTCTATTTTACCAAGCATGGCGGCCTTCTCCGGGACTGGTCTCTCCTGACAGCACGCTCAAAGTCAGCAAGGTGACGTCTCCCCTCCTTTCCGAGGAGCTTCCTGGCCGTACTGCCAAGACAGACGGACGTGCTTCTCCTGGCGGCTCACGGTGCAGTCCCTCTTCCCCCCCAGCACCGGAACCCCAAGGCGTCACATGCTCCTCTGTTGGCTCGGGTTCCCAATGGATGCTTGCAGCTCACTCTTCTCAGGGCGAGTCATGCCGCATCCGAAAGGGAAGGCCCCAAAGTGTCGCTCCACGCAGGTCACGACGGCCAGCTCTGCTCTGAGGAAGCAGTTCTTCCTCAGTTGTGTTTCTAGTGTCTTCCAACCTGAGGTGATTTCAGAAGGGGGTCAGCTGCTGTCGCCAGGCCCTCTTTCCTGGTTCGCCTTCGTCTGAGAGCTCCACTGAAAGCTGCCCACCACGGCGACCCTGCTGGTCTTGGAAATAGCGATGGCCTAGCTCCTAGCCTCACAGCACACCCCCCACCCCCATAGTAGGACAAACGGACAGGCGAGTGCTGGAGGTACACCTTTCCTGCTTACAAAGCCCTGGTGGTGCTTTGGGTGAGGCGCTGGGTGGTTCAAGCCCACCGCCGCCCTGCAGGAGCAAAATGAGGCTGCCTGCCCCGTTAAAAGAGCGGCATGCTCAGAAACCCTCTGCAGACTCAGGATGCCCCCATCCCCATGGCAGCAGGCCTGACATCTCCATTGTGTCATTGCCACCACGCGGGACATGGCAGTACAAGGCAGCTGCTTGCTGGACGGCAAGACCAGGTGGCGTTCAAAATGTCCTTGGTGCCTGGTGACCACACCGAGGCCCCGGCCAGACAGGTGTCCTGCCCCTGTTGGCAGAGCGGGGCTGGGCCTGGGCTTGCTTCTTGGCCCACCCGGGCCCTGCACCTTTCCAGGTGAGGGCTTGTCATACTGCTTGGAAGAGTGTCCTGCTGGCCTTGTCTCCCACAGGTATCTAAACACTCCCCCCCCCCCCCCCCCCCCCCCGATCGCCATGTGCACACACAGACGCGCGCACATGTACACACTCACATACACATACACACATGTACACAGTACACACACAAGTACACACGTACACATATACATGTACACATGCACAATACACAAACGATAAAACCAAACCCACTGACATGAAGCAGATCCCCATCCATAGCGACCCTGTAGGACACAAGCAAACTGCTGTGTAGGGTTTCTAAGACTGTCAGTCTTCCCAGGAGCACACAACCTCATATTCCTCCTCTGGAGTGGCTGGTGGGTTTGAACTGCCAGCCTTGTGGTTAGCAGCCAAATGCCTAACCCACTGCTGTGTTCCCAGAGCTGGTGTCGACTGTAAGTTAGATGGGTGAGCGGGGGGCCACTGGAAGCACACATTGACTCACATGTGGATTGCAATCGGTGTCACCCCTGCCCAGCTGGTTAACCTGCCTGTCTCCGTGATCCCTGGCATTCATTCTTAGGCGTACTCCTATTTTATAAGTGTGACTAAGTAGCAGGTGACATTAACATGTTGACCCTAATCGATGTGGGTGTCTTGCCTCCTTGGTGCTCCAGTTAATAAAACAACTGTTGAGAAGACGAGTGGCTTTACAACATTTAGACTTAATTATATTTTGCAACGGATTTTTCTAGAATCATAAAACTGCCGGGTAAGGCACTTCAATTCCCAAGCTGACGGAAAGAAATTGGATTTTCGTTTGGTTTTGCGTAATACAAATTAAAAGTAATATACGTTGGATAAGAGCAGTTAGAGGATTATTTATTAAAGCCTCCCTCCTCTATTGGAAAGACGAGCGGAATTAATTTGGAGGATGGCGGGAGCGTGGCAGCTGGACCACGCGGTGGCGCAGAGAAACAGTGCTGCATTACGTCTGCCGCTTTCTTGGCGCGGCTTTCTTGAGCAAGAGCAATGGTCTCCTCTCACTTCCTGGGGCGCCGTCGATGTGCCAGGCTGTGTACCCCAGCTGCAGCCTCAGCAAGTGGCGGCTCCGACGCTGGGGCGAGCGGTGTGCTGGGGAGACTTCAGGTGCCCTGTCCTCAGCTCCCTTGGCTCAGGAAGGCTGCCAAAACGAGCAGTCTGAACAGGGAGAAAGAGGAAGGAAGAAGGGAAAAGGAATGCAAGGGCATGACAGGGCCCGGCGGGGACACTCGGTAAAGAAGGCGTCCCAAGTCAATGGCTCTCACCCCTCCTGCCAGAGCCAGCACCCCTCCTTGGTTATTTTTAGAAAGCTGACCATCACGACGCCAGAGCCTGCGGGACGGATCGCCTGCCAAAAGGGACCTTGCAGCTATCTCTGCAGAAGCCACCGGCCTGCCAAAAACCCATCTCCTTTCCTTTCAGAAAAACCCCGCAGGCAAGTCCATTGCTGGTGAGTGCGCTGCCACCCAGAGCAACCCTGAAGAGCAGAGTGGGCCGCCCCACAGGATCTCCAGGACTGCAATCTTGGCAGAAGCACATGGCCACACCACACCCTTTTCCTACCGAGCGTTTGGTGGGCTCAGATCACCCCGCTTTCTACTGGGGACTGAGTGCTTAGCTACTGTGTCTCCAGGGCTCCGGTTGCAATTTTTCAGATGCCCTTTCCCCAGATTACTTAAATATTTAGTATTTTACCATGTATCCATCCATCCATCATCTTTTCTATTCTTCCCCTGTTGCCTTCCAGTTGGTTACAATAGAAGGAAACACTGCCTGGTCCCATGCAAACCGCACACATTGCTGTGCTCGAACCTTGGTTGCAGCTACTGTCATTCCAGCTCATCGAGGATCTGCCTCCTTTTCACCGACTGTTCACTTGGTCCAGCATGGTGTCCCTCCTGGTGACAGGTCTGAAGTATGTCCGACAGAGCCTTTCCATACTTGCTCGCTTCAAAGGGACATGCTGGCTGTCCTTCGTCCAAACACAGACCTGTTAGTTCTTCTGGCAGCCCATGGTGTATTGAATACTCTTTTTTTGTTGTTTTTATTTTTTAACATTTTATTAGGGGCTCATACAACTGTTATCCCAGTCCATACACACATCAATTGTGTAAAGCGCATCTGTACATCGTTTCTCAAAACATTTTCTC
>NW_022103915.1:5538095-5547898 GCF_000313985.2 Echinops telfairi
ATATGTTGTTCCATGTGGGCTTTGTTGCTTCTGAGCTAGATGGCCGCTTGTTTACCTTCAAGCTTTTAAGACCCCAGACGCTATATTGAATACTCTTAATACATCATTCAAACGAGTCAATTTTTCGGCCACCTTCCCTATTCATTCTCCATCTTTCCCCGATGTGTGAGGCGATTGAAAACACACCACGGCTCGTCGGGTGCACACCTCAGTCCTCAAGATGGCCTTTTCCCTTCCCAACACTTTGAAGAGGTCTTTTGCAGCAGATGGGCCCAGTGCCACATGATGTTTGCATTCGTGGCAATCCCTTGATGGTGGATCCAAGTAGGATGAAATGCTTAACAACTTCAGTTTCTTCTCTGTTTACCGTGCTGTGCGTTGGTCTGGTTGTGAGGACTTCTGCTTCCTTTACATTGCACTGTCACCCACACTGAAGGCTTTGAGCTTCAGCAATAAATGCTCCAAGTCCTCCTTGTGTTCCGGAAGCAAGGGCATCGTGTACTTATCACAGGCTGCTAATGAGTCTTCCTTGAATCCTGATGCTATGTCTTTGCTAACCTTTTGATCTTGGTACCTGGGTAACTGCTGCACTTTGATTATCCGAACACAGAGTTAGTTCACTTGCTGATATCTGAAGGGTGAGGGTCATAGTCTAGGGGGGCCACCAGTCTTTATCTGACCAGTAAGTCTGGTCTCTCATGATTTAGAATTCTGTTCCACATTTTTCTCTGTCTCCTTCCAGGACCCTGTAACGGGCTCCTTTCTGGAGCAGTTGGCAGTGGTAGCCGGGCACCGTCTAGTTCTGGTCTCGGGGTTGTGGGACGGAGGTCTGCGTGGTCCCTTCTCCCCTGGGACTCCCTGTTTCCGTGTGTTATGAGTCTCATCACCTCTCTTTCCTGTTGCACCTGGGCTGCCTGCTCACAAACTTCTAAGACCCCAGTGACTCTTGGCCCAAGTGGGATTTAGAACTATGTCTCTGTGAACTATGCCAATTGAGAGGGGGTCCCTGAGACCATGTCGACAAACAGTTTGAAGCCCTCTCTGATATGTGCTCAAAATTGTGGGTGCAAAAACAACCCTCAACCTCCCCAAACCCCCAAACTAACGGGCTGCTCACCACAAGGCCAGCAGCTCAGAGCCAGCAGCAGCTCTGTGGGAGAAAGAGGAGGCTTTTCCTCCCACAAAGAGCCACGGTCTCAGAAACCCGCAGGCAGTGCTACTCTGTCCGGTGGGCTGGAATGGACTTGGTGACCGTGAGGGTTCAAGCGCATCGGGATCACCGACGGGGCAGTTCTCCAAGTTGCTGTGGAGCGGAAATAGCCTGGTTCAGTAGCGAGGGCTTCATCCGCTGGCCTGCTCGGGTTCACTCATTCAGTGGGTATTTCCACTGGCCAGGCCGTGGGGTCAACAATGGACACACAGCCAGGGAACAGAGATTGGCACACCCAGTGTGGGGAGGAGTGTGAAGGGGGAGGTGACTGGAGGAGGCCGAGGTTAACCTGGGACCCAGCTGTCTTCTCTGGGAAGGGCAGTGGTAGCCCGCTAGCCCGGCTCCGTTTGTCTGATGCCAGCACCCTCCCCCCTCCCCCCCCCCCCCCCCCCCCCCCCCCCGCCTTTCTGCTGCGGGAGGGACTGTGTCTCTGAGCCTCTCTGGGTGACCTCCCGTCAATGTGGGGTACTCCTCGTGGTGGAGAGGGTTCACGCCCTGGGAGACGGAGGCCAGAGCCGGCCCCTGCCCCGACTGCCCTCACTTGTCTTCTTTAGAATCTCTTGTACGCGAGGAGGGGCTTCAATTTGCTTTAATGTGTCTTTAATACTCTTTGGGAAACCATTTCTTTTGTTTACTTTATAGCAGTCTAATTTGCACAGGATCGTTTCCCATTGAGCCCGCCCGTCTTGATGGAGTTTTCACGGCCTTTCAGCGGCATCTCCATGGGCTTTGCCCTCGGAGACTTTTGTCATCCTGGCATCTCGCAGGGGTGCCGGGTGGCATCCCTTCAGCCAGGGGCAGCCCTCAGTCAGGTGTGCGCCCTCTGCACTCTGGGGAGAAGAGCCGGTCAAACCGGTCCCCCTCGGCAGGGCGGTGTGGGGGAGCCTTCTTCACCCCCTCTCCCTCCACCCTGAAATGAGCAGGGTCTGCACGCTCCACTCCTACGGGGCTGCTGAACTTGGGCCCGCGGCAAGGTCAGCAGTTTGAAACCACCTGCCGGCTCTGTGGGAGGAAGATGGGGCCTCTACCCTGTCGAGAGTTATAGTCTGGGAAGCCCGAGGGGCAGTTCTACCCTGTCCTGCGGGGTCGCCCCGCGTCGCTGTGGACTCGGTGGCAGCTGTGTGTCCTCACTGTTGAGTCTGATCCCGGGCTCGGGGGTGAGGCTGAGTGATCCAGCCGGGCGGCCAGGCCAGCTTTGTGCCGGCGGCCTGCTCCCGGCCGCCCTCCACTGTCCACCGTTTCAGGACCTCTTCACGTCCTTGGCAATTTGACAGGTACTTTCAGCCTGATGGAGTCAGGGTTAGGAAACGTCGCCAGGAACCCGGGAGAGGCTTGTCATAGCGGTCACTTGATAAGAAAACGCATTCCTCGGCAGGATGTCAGATTTATGGGCGTCGAGCGCGCTCGTGGTTTGCAGGCTTGGCCCCTCTGCACGAGGCTCTTCAATTGAGGCAAATGGAACTGGATGAGCTTTGCTGGTCGGGCGGCCTCTCCTTACCCCCCTGGCCACCAAGCCGCTGGCCACTCTGCCTGCCAGCCTGGGGGCAGGGTGTGGAGTCCCGTCTGAGTCTTGTCCTCTTTGAGCCCCAAGCCGAGCCCTCGGGGAGCTCACCAGGCTTTTCTCGATCTCAGCGGGTCCCTGCGGCCACGTTTCCTGCTCTCCATCTGTGGACACGAGGGCTCTGGGAGGGGCAGGGACAAGGGGCCGGACTGAAACCTACAGTCGGAATGCCCATTGTTCCTTCTGGAACTCTCCAGACCAGTTCCCGGTGAGGTCAGCTCCAGCGCCATGTGTGTCGGATCAGAACCGGGCACCCACGGGTCTAGATTCAGAACTGGAGCCCAGGCCTTTCTTCTGGGCATGTGTGGGTGGGCTGGATCCACCAACCTTGTGGTGGGCAGCCGAGTGCGTTCCTGGTTTGTCCTGGGGGGGGGGGTGGTGGCGGCTACGGTTGGTGTTGCATCCCCTCAAACTCATGCTGCCTGACTGCCTGTCTCTGAGCATGTGCCGGTGCCACTGGCCGGGGTGAGGGGCAGGGCACAGGGGGACAGAGCCAGGCCCTTTTGAACTCCCTACCCTGGCAGGGGGGTCTTCTCTGCCCCTCCCTGTCCCCATGGCCAGTGTCAGGACAATGAGTGACCGGGTCTGGCCCAGGCCGGCTCCCAGGAAGCCTCGCCTGCCTGGGTCCCTCCCTGAAGAGAAGTACAGTGGCCAAGGCCGGTGAGAGCCACTGTGACTTCAGTCGTGGGCTTGTGTGCATGCAGTGGACATGGTGCCTGCTTGGCAGGTAGCGTTTCACGGGCTGGACTGTAGTCCTGGAGGCACAGGGCGGGCTGCATCCACAGCAGGCACCCCAGGCCCTGAAGCTGCCAGTGGAGGGGAGCCATCCCAAGCACAGCCAGCCTGGCTTGAGAAAGACGACGTGAAAACCTGGTGCTGCCAGGTTCGAGGATGCGCCGCCTGGACTTCTCCCTGCAGACACAACTTTCTGGCAGCCCCTAAGGGCCGAGGGGGGCTTCTCAGATGACAGTCGGAGAACTTAACTGCGGGCCCCTTTGAATTGTGATCGATTTACAGGTGCCCCAGGAGCATTTGAATCAGCAGGGACCCCGACTTACAAGGGGGCCCTCCCCATGAGTCCATCGTTACATCCGCTGTGACGGTACATCAGTCGGATGCCTCTATGTAAGCTTTTCATCGCTGGTGGCCTTTGTTGTCAACAGTCTTCTAGAAACCTGACCCTTGAAAGATCTGTGAACAACTGCGCCAGCAAATTACAGGCCATACTGGGGGGTGGGGCGCACATCCTAACAAGAAACCAAGTCCACTGCCAGTGAGTCCCTTCCGGTACGCAGTGGCGTGACTGTCTAGGGTTCCCAACGGTGAGTCTTTACAGGGCAGATGGCTTCTGCTTTCTTCCGTGGAGCGGCTCACGGGTTTGAACTGTCGTCCTTGTAGTTAGCAGTCCAATCTTTCCCTGATGGTGCCACTGGGGCCCCGATAAGATGTGCCAAACGCCACCCACTCCCAAATCCTCCAAACAGTCGTCAGCGTGGCTGTCCTAACTTGTTGTTAGGAGCCATCGCGTCGCTTCCGAGCCATCTCGACCCTGTGCACCACAGCAGGCCGCTCTGCCCGGCCCGCACCTCGCCCCCTTGTTCCTGCGCCTGTGCCCCTCGATGATGTGGGTGACACAGAGGCTGAAGCGATGGGCTCGGGCGCAGGAACAGTTGTCTCGCAGATCAGGAACTACCTGTGACCGCGGTTCCGCATGTCCGAGGCTTTCGTAAAGGGAACTCCCGCCCTTTGGAAAGCTTACTGTGGCTCCAGCAGACTGGCGTTTTGCCTTCCTGTGAACAGGCCGGGCTGGGGCGGGGATAGGGGGTGGACGTCAGGGTCCACAGAGGGTCTGCCCCAGTCTCACTTCCAGTCATCTGGGAGCCTCAGTGTCACCCCCACCCCCGCTGCCCAAAGTGCAGTCAAAGATTTATCTGATGGCAGATGTGGGAAACCTTCGAGCAAGCAGCACCCCAGAACCACCCCGCATTGTCTAGTTAGGCTTTGGTGAAGCAGGCTCTTTTATTTAGTCAGATCCAGTGCGTTAGGGAAGGAGCCCCAGTGGTGTAGTGGGTTACACATTGGGCTGATAACCACAGGGTTAGCAGTTTGAACCCACCAGCCGCCCAGGGGAGAAAGACGGGGCTTTCCGCTCCCGTCAAGAGTTGCACTGCGTCCTGTCCTCTCCTCGTTAAGGTTGCTCTGCATTGGAATTGGCTCTATGTCAGTGAGTTCGGTCTTGAGAGAAAGGACCAGGGTACCCGAGGGATCCCAGAAGAGAACTATCTTAGCCTTCTTCAGTCTCCGCCGGACGCCAGCCCTGTCCTCCGTGGCCCAGCGTCAGCAACAGCTGGCCAGCTCTCCTCCAAGATGCTAGCAGGGTAGCTGCAGACATCTGTGTGTGAGACCCTGGGTGGCATGTCACAGAGTCTCTTCCAGGTCCCCATTTGCTCCCTGGTAGGACGGGTGCGGCATGGAACCCCTCAGGCGGCATGGGATGCACAGCCAGCGGCCCCGTGCACGTGTCCAGGTGTGCTTCCCAGGTGGTCTCGCTTCTTGTTTAAGGCTGTCACTTACTTGTGTTGTTGTCAAGAACATGCCCAGCAGAACCCACACTGAGTCACCAGCTCCCGCGTGTGCAGCCCAGGGACATCTGTCAAAGAGTGAGCCTCGCTCTCACCTTCCTTCCCCAGGGGTCAGCGCAGCTCCGAGGCCCTCAGGTCCCCACCCGGCCTCTCCCTGGCTGCTCTCCATGTGCATGCTCCCACCGCGACACAGTGAAGCCCATTGTCTAACCCGATTCCTTCCAAATCCGTGTTTCAACACCGAAAAGCTTGAGAAACAGAACACATTTTTTCCCAAGGGAAGTAATAGAAAACCAAACAATGGGTTTTGAGGCCCCCAAATTCCACTTATTCACCTCGGAGGCTTTCAGCCTTCATGCCGCCCATCACTGCCCCGGATCCGCCATCGCCACCGAGCTGTTTCCGATCGATCCAAATGAACAGTCACTTTTCACCCTCCTCAACCCTGCGTCCTTCGTTTCCGGTTCACGATTTCACACCTTTCGCTGCATTAGCTGCTTTCATCACATTTTTATTTCCCCTCAATAGGGTTGACAATGCGGACTGAGCCGTGCTGTGTTCAGCCGCCCAGTCAGACCAGCAGCGACTGGGTCTGCATTTCTCGATTTCTTTCCATAGCGCTGTCCTGGTTCCTGAAAGAGCTCCATGCTCCTGCACTAGTGGCGTGGAGGGATTGTGGGGTGCAAAGAAGCCTTTGGGGGTGCTCTTAGTTTAGGGTTTAAAAACGGTCTCAGAGTGATAGTTTCAGGGCTTCACCACCCCACCCCTCCCCCGTCCCCCCCGCATCCTGGCTCCAGGAAGTCCAGGAACGCCGCTCCCTTTTTAAATTTCCTTTTCCTGATTTGAAGAGAGCCAGGCCAGGTCCATGGCCAGGCTTATCTGGGCGAGCCGTCCACTTCGGATAATTTACGAAGGGACAGGCCGAGGGAAGGACCCAGCTTGATTAGTTGGCCGGCGGCAGCTGGAGGGGGCGTGACAGACCGGCCGGGCTGCTGCTGGGTCAGATTGTTCCTGCAGGACAGCCACGGAGACACCCTTAATTGATGTTCTCGATCAACTCCGAGATGGTTACAGCTGCCACTGTTGGCCCTGTGTCCCCATGCGGCGCCGGCCTCGAGAGCCAGGGCCCTGTGGAGTCTGCGCCTCCTCGTGGTAGTCGTCTCCCCACCAGCCCACTCCTCCCTGCCCAGGTCAGGGGCTGAGTGGGCCTTGCTTCCTGGCTCAGGGTCCCCAAACATGCTGGTACTGCCATGGCGGACAACCAGCTGGCACCCTGTCCCCAGACCCTTGGCCATCACCCGTCTGCTGGGTTTCTGCTTTGTCCTGAGGGCAAGCGGACAGATGTCTAAGGGACACCTGTGACTGGAGTGTGCATGTGCGTACACACACACACACACACACACACACACACACACCACCCGCTCTATGCAGGGAGGGTGGGAAAGTGGGCAATGTCTGTGTGTACAGGGCGATGGGGGTGCAGTGCTGGATGGAGACACACAAGGACCACTGGCCACCACGTCCCTGAGGACCAGGAGAGCTCTGTGAGGCCAGCGGAGATGCTGCCCAGGACTGGTTCTGGGAGCAGAGGGCCAGCAGGGCAGGGTATGAGGCCAGTGGGGGCCAGTTCTGGACTCAGTCTGGGTGTGTGTGTGTATGTGTGTGTGTATGTGCAGGGCGGGCTGTGTTCTGAGCAGGGCTGGGATGTGACCTGCATAGGTGGGCTGCTCCCTCTAGCAGCTCCTGAACACGGGCTGTACACGCCCGCCCCACAAGCCGCCATTTGTGAACGCCCGGTGCATGCTGGCATCTGAGCAGATCCTGGGTGCACAGTGGGGAACCAGAGGCAGGGTCTCAGCCCACCCGGGCTTCCAGCACCCCAGGGAAATGCTCACACCTTGTCTATTCTGGCTCTCACTCCCCTGAAAGACAGAGGATTGCCCCACAGGGATGGCCAGGTGTCAACCTTCACGGAAGCAGAAAGCTCCACCTTCCTTCCCTGGATGGCTCTGGGGATCAAAAGGCCGGCTTCCACCTGGCCACACCCTTGTAGCCCCAGCAATGTGTACAAGGAACACCTCAGCTTGGAAATAGTATCTATGTTTATATATGTTCATGAAAATATTACATGCTAGACAGACCTCTGCTGGGAACTCTGATAGCGTAGGCGTTAACAAGTTGGGTTGCCAACCTCGAGGTCAGTAGTTCGAAACCACCAACTGCTGCGATGGAGAAAGATGAGACTTTCTACTCCAGTGAAGAGTTGCATCACGTTTGGTAGAGCAGGGTGGCAGGAAAAGAGGAAGGCCCTCAGGAGATGGGTTGGCAATGTGGCTGCTACCATAGGCTCAGGCAGAGGAACAACTGTGCAGATGGCGCCGGGACTGGGCAGTGCTTCCTTCTGTTGTGCACGGGTCACTCGCTCTGGGCCGGAACCGACTCAATGGCACCCCACAAGCCCAGGAACTCACGGGGCGGTTCCACCCTGTCCCACAGCGAGACTGAGCTGGAGTGGGCACACTGGCAGACCACGAAGGGTCCCTGGTGGTGCAGCAGATGAAGCGGGGGACCCCTAACTGAGCCCACCAGCTGCCGCTCAGGAGAACGATGAGGCTATCTGCCCTTGTAGAGATCTAAAAATCAAACCAAAGACCCAGACTCACTGCTGTCCAGTCGGTTCTGACTCCTTGCGACCCAGGGCCCTCTAGGACAGGGTAGAACTGCCCCTGCGGGTTTTCAAGGCTGTAACTCTCTATGGGAATAGAGAGTCGGTGGCTTCGCACTACCGACCATGCGGTTAGCAGCCCTGTGTGAAACTCACGGCACCACCTGGGCTCCCATGCAAAGATCTTCAGCTGTGGAAACCCCAGGCTGCAGTCCCCCTCTGTACTCTAGGGGTGCTGTAAGTCAGACAGTGGGTTAGACATCTCCTGCCATCCCCCACCCCAACTTACCCCAACCCCACCAAAGCCACTGCTGTGGCTCCAATAGGAAGGTGACTGGTGTGCCACCCACTGCCTGGCAGACTTGTTGCTGGGGCTCCTTTCCCACCAACTGATGCCATCTCCCCTTTAATCTTCCACCTGGCAGCTGCTGCAGGGACAATGATTTAATGCAGGTATGCAGCCTGTGGCAGCAGTGGCTGCCCAGTGAGCCCCCTCCCTGCCAACCCTTTCAGGGAAATCTCCAGCCCTGCTTGGAACCTGGCACTGTTGTGGGGGGCAGAAGCCAAGTGGTGCCAGATTTCCACCTTAGGCTGCTGTGGCTGATGGAAGCACTGTGGGGCGGGGCTCTGATTGTGAGGCATTTATTATAGAATTCAGAGACCAGCCAAGACCCCGAGGTCACCCTGCAGGTGGGATTGATGGGGACATTAGGACCCACCACAGAGCAAACATCCTCACCAGTTCTTTCATGGGAACCCAGGGACCTGGCTGCTTGTCCTCCATTCAGATGGGCACTGGGCTTGCAGGCACAGGGCATGGCATGTAGGGGCACAGCTGGGGGCTCCTGGCTGCTGCTGGCTGCCTGCCACTGCCCCGCACAGCCTCGTTAGGCTTGTAGCGTGTGGCAGCTGTGTGGTCTGCTGGGTGGGACACACATTAAAACCAACCAAACGGAAAAAGTGCTACATGCTTTCCTGCCTTTATTTCTGTTCTCCCTGAGGTGACAAAGGAGAGCCACACGCAGATGCCAAGGGTCTTCAAGGGAGGCCCGTCTTCGACTTAACTTGTTTTCCGGCTGTTTTAGCTCTGCTGTATGGTCTATGGCAGGGGTCCTCAAACTTTTTAAACAGGGGGCCAGTTCACTGTCCCTCAGACCGTTGGAGGGCTGGACTATAGTTTAAACAACAACTATGAACAAATTCCTATGCACACTGGATGAGTCGGCTGCTAAGCAGGACAGGGAATGACGGCAAAACCACCCGGTGGGCCGGATAAATATCCTCGGCGGGCCGCATGTGGCCGGGGGCTGTAGTTTGAGGACCCCTGGTCTACGGTGTTACTCTAATTCCGGGTCAGCTTTGCTGCCATTCTGGGAAGTGGAAAATCACCCTGTTTTCTAGCTGTGGAAATGAAGGCTCAGGTGTGGTCATTTGCCACGTCGAGGGGCTGAACACGGTCTGGAGCCAGGGGTGTCCAGAGTCCAGGTGTCTTCCTTAACCCCCCCCCTACCCCCACAGGCCTCCACGTCCTCCACCCACCCCACCCCAGCCACCATGAACTTCTAGCGTGCAAGCACCCAAGTGAAACGTGGCAACCACGTCTGGGTGAATTCAGGAGTAGAAGATCTGTGAGTTAGTTAATTGTGCCAGCCTGGCCGATAATCACACGTGGTGCTGGTTGAAAGGCGGGGGGATAAATGGGTGGTGAAGCCTCGCCTTTGTAGTTCTCGGGTCTCTTGTTTTGTGATGGTTGCACCGGGTGCAGCTGCCTTAGCAGTTCCCTGC
>NW_022103915.1:5550330-5557931 GCF_000313985.2 Echinops telfairi
GGGAATGAGTGAGTGAGCTGGGGAATGAGTGAGTGAGCTGGGGAATGAGTGAGTGATCTGGGGAATGAGTGAGTGAGCTGGGGAATGAGTGAGTGAGTGAGCTGGGGAGTGAGTGAGTGAGTGGGCTGGGGAGTGAGTGAGCTGAGGAATGAGTGAGTGAGCTGGGGAATGAGTGAGTGAGTGGGCTGGGGAATGAGTGAGTGAGTGGGCTGGGGAATGAATGAGTGAGCTGAGGAATGAGTGAGTGAGCTGAGGAATGAGTGAGTGAGCTGGGGAATGAGTGAGTGAGCTGAGGAATGAGTGAGTGGGCTGGGGAGTGAGTGAGTGAGTGGGCTGGGGAGTGAGTGAGTTGAGGAATGAGTGAGTGAGCTGGGGAATGAGTGAGTGAGTGGGCCGGGGAGGTGAGTGAGTAAATGGGGGAATAAATGAGTGAGCCGGGAGGGAGTGACCCAAGGAGTAAGCCCTCTGCATGGCCCGGGCACCAGATTTACATGTTTTTACTGGAAGAAAAATGAAACCGATCTCCTTTGAGATGGAAATCCAATTTCGCCTCAGAGGCCTAGCTTTGTCTTTATTTATAATTTATGCCACGACAACTTCCAAAGGAGATTTTTAACTGGTTTATCGGAGGGCCTCAGACACAACTAGAGAGTTGTAAAACTGGTGTTGATGACGATGAAAAGACCGCTTAGCCGCTGGCAGCGACCACACGGGGCGCAGTGGAGACCCTGGCCTGCGTGCCTGGGACGTTTGCTGGAGTGGGAGACAAGGCTGCATGGGCTGGGGGTCTCTTGCTTTTGGACCAACAGGAAGCTTCTAGACCAGCGGTTCTCAACCTGTGGGTCACAACCCCTTTGGGGGTCAAACGACCCTTTCACAGGGGTTGCCTGATGCATAACAGTAGCAAAATGACAGTGATGAAGTAGCAATGAAAATAATTTGATGGTTGGGGGTCACCACCACATGAGGAACTGTCTTAAGGGGTCGCGGCCTGAGGAAGGTTGAGAAGCACTGTTCTAGACCTTTGCTGAGAAGCCCCCTGCATGCCTGATTGAGCTTCCGATGCCCCTGAGGAAGAGGGGCCCACAGTGCCTCACGGGACTGGGCAACAGGAACGCATGTCCTGCCCAGACCTGGCCACGGCAGCTGCACTGTCAGGACCCCGTGTTGAGGGCGGAAAGGGCCAGCAGCCAGTTGGTTGCCCAGGGAGGGTGGGTGGGAGGTGGGAGGCCGGGGCATTACAGGCTGTCCCCTTTGTTTAACCCCACAATGACTCGACTTGCTTTTTCCCAGGATGCTGTGACCCTGGGTGGCGCTTTGCAGTTCTATGCCCCCTTCCTTCTGGACACAGGAAGAGCTAGGCCAGGGTTCGAGGCATGTTCCTCATGAGACAGACCCCACCAAGCGCATTACCCATGTTGACAATCTCCAAGCTCAGGGCCTCGGGTCCATTCGTTCTGTCTCCCAGCGATCCTCTGGCACAGAGAGGGACTCTTTGCAGGGTCCCTCAGGCTCGCATCTTTACGGAAACAGACTGCCCCGTCTTTCTCCTGCGAAGAAGCTGTTGGGTTTGAACCACTGACCTTTAACTTGGCAGTCAAGGGCGTAATCAGCTTAAGCAACCACGGCTTCTTCTTATTGCTCCTCAGAGCCAGGCAAATGGTTTGGATGACAGCACAGTGGGGAACAAGGTGTCCTATCAGTTGGGGTGTGTGGGCTGGTGGGCTGGCTCTGGAGATGGTCCTAAAACCAACAACCCCCCCCCAAACAAAACAAAACCCAAAGTCACTGACATTGAGTCAATGGCAACTCACAGTGACACTGTAGGACAGGGTAGAACTGTCCCTTGTGGGTTTCTGAGACTCTACCTCCTAATGAGAGTAGAAAGCCTCATCTCGCTCCAGGGGGGTGGCTGGTGGCTTCGAATCGTGGTTATCAGCCCAGTGCATGGTCCACTGCGCCACCAGGGTTTCTTGGTGGAGTCGCGGGACGCCTGAAGTCAATCCAGGGCAGGTCCTTTATGCTAACCAGAGAGGGGCGGGCACTGGGGCCCTTCTCTCTGCACACCTTCCCACAGAGGGGGATTTATTGTTTTCTCTGGGCATCTTTTCCCTGAAAATGATCCCACTGGGCCATGTGGTGGTGTCCGTCCTGTGCCCCAAGGACAACCCAGGCCCCTGAGGAGCCTCTTCAAGCCCCTGGAGCACGGGGTCATCCTTCCAGACAGCTGCTGTGACCAGGATCCTGAGGGTCTGCCCAGGGGGTCTAGCACCACCCTGATGGCCTTCGCTTCAGCCTCTGGGAGGTGGGGTGCACCACCTCCCTCCCTGGGTCAGTCATTGGAGGGCAGAAGCCAGCACCATCTTGTGCCCCACCCCCACAACCCCTACCCTGTGCCTGGCACCCTGCCTGGCCCAGGGTAAGTTCTTGGTAAAGATTTGCAGAAAGAAAGGTCGATGAATGAATGGATGATAAACACAACCAAGGAGAATTTGGAGACCATTCCGCATAAATCCCACACCAAAGGGTGATGATCCGCCCGGACTAAGCTCACTGCTGTGGAGTAGATTCCAACCCCGTTTCCCAGACTGTACATCTCCACAGGAGCACCCAGCTTCATCTTCCTCGAGGGGTGACAATCTACCACAATCACAATAACGCCAAATGCTCTGCCGTTGAGTCACTTCCGACTCACAGCAACCCTCTGGGTCAGGGTAGCCCCGCCGCCGCTGCTGGTTTCCAAGACTGACTCTTCATGGTAGTAGACAGCCTCATCTTGCTTCCTCAGAGTGGCTGGGGGTATTGAACTGTTGATCTTGTGGTTAGTAGCCCACGTGGTAAATCACTATGCCCACCAGGGCTCCTTGAGGGCTGATAGGAAACTAAACTCACTGCCCCTGAGTCCATGCGGACTCCTAGCCACCCGTTAGAACTGCCCCTGTGAGTATCTGAGATTGTGACTCTTTATGGGAGTAGAAAGCGCACATCTTCCTCCCGAGGAACAGCTGGTGCTTTAGAACTGCTGACCTTGCCGTCAGCGCCCAATGCATGACCACTACCCCGCCAGGACTCTTCTTGGGGCTGATGTTGTTTAGGTGTATTCCAACCACAGTGACCCAATGCACACTGGAAGGAGACATGGCCCGGTCCTGCACGTCCTCACCATTGTTCTTATCCCTAGCCCCGGGCTGCAGCCACTGTGTCCATCCGGCTCATTGAGGGCCTCCACTTTACCAAGCACGATGCCCTTCTCCAGGGACTGGTCTCTCCTGATAACATGTCCAAAGCACATGAGTCAAAGTCTCGCCATCCTTTCCTCTGAGGAGCACTCTGGCCTTGCTTCTTCTAAGAGAGATCGGTCTGCCCTTTTAGCATGCATTGGCACTTTCAGTATTCTCCCCCAGCCCCACAATGCAAACACATCGACTCTTCTTGGGTCTTCCTTATTCGAGGGCTGGCAGCAGTGTAAACGGTGCGCCACATGCCTAACACTGAGCTAAGTCCTCCCAACACCGGTGGTCTTCTTTCACAAGGATAGGGGTGGACGCTTCCATCCAGCTAGTCAGGGGCTTTGGCCCGCCACACTGCCAGCCAGCCGAGCAGCATCTGTCAGCCACAGGCCCCGTGGTCACAGCAGCTGTCGACTGAGGACTGCAGACATGTCATGATCTCCCTTTCCCTGCCTCTCAATCCTTTAGACTCGACGCCGACTCAGCGACCCTGTGGGACAGGCTGGAACTGTCCTTGTGAGTTTCTCAGATGGTAACTTTATGGGAGTAGAGAGCCCCGTCTTTCAACCTTTTAGAAGTCCGTGCACGATGGAATTTGTGCTCATCGGCTTGGGCTAACGGCACAGACGAGAGTGCAAGGGGAGGAAGAGAGTCTGAAGAAGCCCTGGTGGTGCAGGGATTGTGCTGAGATCCGCACAGTGGGCAGTTCCGCTGGAGGAAGACGGGGTTTTCTGGCTTTCTACGCGTTCTCATTCTGAGAACAGTTATTGTCTCAGAGACCCACGGGGGTCCCCTATGAGTCAGCATCGACTCTGATGGTAGCGAGATTGGTTTAGAAGATCAAAGACCACGGCCTTCAGTATGGATTGAGACTCAATGTAAAGAAAACCCAAATCCCCACAACTGGACCAGGAGGTCACATCATGCATGATACACGGAGAAAAGGGTGATGTCGAGGATTCTGTCTTGCTTGGACCCACAATCAGTGCTCACGGAGGCAGCAGTTAAGAGATCAAAAGACTGCTGTATTAGGTAAATCTGCTGGACAGGACCTCGCTAGAGTGTTGAAGAGCAAGGCTGTTACTTTGAGGACTAAGGTGTGTCTGACCCAAGCAATGGTATTTTCCATTGCCTCTTATGCATCTGAAGGTTGGACATTGGATAAGGAAGACCGAAGAAGAAGGATCGATGCATTTGAAGTGCGGTGCTGGAGAAGACGATTGAACATACCATACACTGCTGAAAGGACTAACTGATCTCTCGTGGAAGAAGTACGGGCAGAGTGCTCCTTAGAGGCAAGGATGGCAAGACTTTGCCTTACGTACTTTGGGCACATCGTCAGGAGAGACCAGTCCCTGGAGAAGGACATCATGCTTGGTAGATTGGAGGGACAGGGAGAGAGGGAGGCCCTTGATGCGATGGGTGGACACGGTGGCTGCAACACCGGGACCGGGGACAGCAGGAACAATTGTAAGGCTGGTGCAGCAGCGGGCGGTGCTTCATTCCGCTGTGCACAGGGTTGCTATGAGTCGGGACTGACTCGGTGGCACCGAATAACAATGGCAGATTCCTGGGGCTCCGTGCAGGACCCCACTTACGGGGCGGGAGCTGCGCCTTAGGAGAGCACAATGTTTGGTGCCCGAGGACGGCGGCGGGAGGCACCAGAGACAGGTAGTACTTAGCTGGTCCTTTTAGATGTAAAGTAGGCGCAAACCTTGTTCCTGAGCAAGCTACTCAAGGCTCATAAATCCATGATTTGATTCTCGGACACCAACGTGTAGCCCCCTCCACCCACCGCCCCCCGCCCAGCTAATTTCTGGCGAGTGAATGGCATGTTGGGCTGCAGAGGGAGACTCTTGCTGGTACGTGGGTGGGCTTGTGCCCCCACGAGGGGCAGCGATTGCTCCCCTGCAAGACCGCCTTGGATCTGACGGACCAGGAGCGGTTTGTCTCTCCAGAGGAACTTGGGGGTATTAGGGACCCTGGGTCCCTCCTCCTGCAGTCCCAGACTGGAGCGCGTGGGGGGTGGGGGATGGGGGGATCTGAGGGGAGGCGGGGTGACCACTGAACAGGACGGGAGAGGCCGTGAGAGCTGGGCCTGGAGGGTGTCACCTCTCAATGGCTTAATGATGCTCAGAACCCATTTGTGAGATTAAGGAAACGTAGTTCGCAGATGCAGCCAATTCACTGCCCCGCCCTCTGCTGAGTCAGGCAGTTCCAGGTTCCAGGCCCCTGCTGGCGGGGCTCCTCGCTCTTCTCTGGAATTGAGTAACTGCACTTTTTCCAAAATGAAGTTTGTAAGGACACTGGGAAATGCTAAGTGAAGCGAGCATGAGGCCAACTTGGAAGATCGGCCAGAGCCCAGGAAAGGCCACTGCGGACAGAACCGCTCTGCTTGGAACGCTGCCCCAGGTCCCTCCGGCACTTATCATTGCCACCTCACTGCCCTCCCGGTCCCTGGTGAGAAGTACCCGCTGTGGCCTCTGCCTCGGCGTCTTCCCTTGACTCTTGGGGTTGCTGGGCTGACGCCGTGGCGGCATCGATGGGCTCAGGCTCAGGGCCAGTGGCAAGGGTGGCGCAGGGCTGAGCCGCATTTCGTTCGGTGGTGCACGGGGTTGCTGTGGGCCGGAGCCGGCTCGCTGGCACCTCACAGCAATGACGACAACAACACCACCCTCCCCCGCCCCCCGGGACGCTGTCAGAGGAGGAGGATGAATTTATGGAACCCTGCATGAGTCGGAGGGGCTGGGAGGATCCTGGATGAGTGAAGTGATTGTTGTTAGACGGTTCGGTGCCGCCAAGCTGGTTCCAACTCATCGTGACCCTGTGCTCTGCAGAAGGAAGCCCCGTCCCGCCCTGTGCCATCCTCGTAGTTGTGTGTGGGGGTTGCCTATTGGGCAGTCCTTATGCCCACACCCTTCGCATCCCGGCCTTCCTCTCCTTTGAAGCCCTTCCACTTGACCCAGCTTGCTGTCCTTCTTGAGGGCCTGGGCTCCCCTGACAACATCCCCAAAGCCTGTGAGACGGGGTCTCCCCAAGCCTCACTTCCAAGGAGCGTCCCGACTGTTTCCCAACACAGATCCATTTGTTCTGCCAGCCGTGGTCCCTCACTGTCCTGCCAGCACCCAGCTCCAACTCCATCTGTTCTTCAGCCTCCTTACCCTTGTCCCGCTCTTACACGCATATGCTGTTGTGGTTGGTTCTGACCCACAGTGACTCTGTGCACAACAGAACGAAGCAGTGCCCAGGCCCGTGCCAGCCTCATGATTGCTCCTATGCCTGAGCCCGTTGTGGCAGCCCTGGTGTCAGTCCATCTCCTGGAGGGCCGCCTTCTTTCTCTCTGCCCCTCCACTTTGCATGACGTCCTCCCCCAGGGCCTGGCCTCCCCTGACAACAGGTCCAAAGGACATGAGACAAAGTCTTGCCACCCTAGCCTCTGAGGAGCGCTCTGGCCTTGCTTCTTCAAGACAGTGGTTCGCATCTGATGCATATGAGGCGGTTGCTTGAAAATACTGTAGCTTGGGTCAGATGCACTTCAGCCCTCAAAATAACATCTTTGCTTTGCAACACTCTATGTAGCAGATTTGCCTAACACAATGCTTCATGTCATATCTTGGTGCTGTTTCCATGATTGACAAGACATCCTTGGCAATTTCAATCTTTTCTCCATTTAGCATGGTGTTACCTACTGATCCAGTGGTGAGGTTTTCAGCTTTCTTTTACATCAAGCGTAATCCATATTGAAGGCTGCAGTTTTTTATCTTTATCAGCAAGTACTTCAAGCCCTCCTCACTTTCAGCAGACAAGCTTGGGTCGTCCACATAAGGCAGGTTGTTTGTTAAGAAGCCTTCCTCCAATCCTGATGCCACCTTCTTCATCTCTGCCAGCTAATCAGGTGATTTGCTGACCAGACAGATTGAGTAAATAAGGCGAGAGGATACAACCCGGATGCTTGTCTTTCCTAATTTCAAACTTCTCAGCACTTCCTTCTGCTTTTTGAACAGCTGCCTTGCGGGTCATGTGCAAGTTCCTCATAAGTGCAATGAGGTGTTCTGGAATTCCCGTTCTTCTCAAGGTGATCCATAGTTGGTTGTGATCCACACAGTTGAATGCTTCTGTATAGTCAATAAAATACACATCTTTCTGGTTTTCTGTGCTCTCAGCCCCAATCCACCTGCCATCAGCAATGATATCCTTTGTTGTCCACCTCCTCTTCTGAATCTTGCTTGAATTTCTAGCGGCTTACTGGAGATCCCCTTGCAGAGGGGTCTCGGGGAGGAGATGAGCCAGTCAGGGTGCGATGTAACAATGATGAGAAATACAACTTTGGCTTGAATTGTAATCTCTGTTCTTCACTAAGGGCTTCGGGTC
>NW_022103915.1:5558305-5577563 GCF_000313985.2 Echinops telfairi
TGGAGAGAAAATGTTTTGAGAAACAATGTACAAATGCGCTTTACACAATTGATGTGTGTATGGATTGGGATAATAGTTGTATGAGCCCCTAATAAAAAGTTAAAAAAAAAAAAAGAAAAAAAAAATTTCTAGCGGCTTCCGGTCCATATCATTCTGCAACCATTGTTAATGATCTTCATCAGAATTTTACTTTCCTGTGGTATTCATGATGTTGTTGAATAATTTCTGCATTCTGTTGGGTCACCTTTCTTTGGAATGGGTGCAAAGGTGGATGTCTTCCAGTGAGTTGGCCAGGTAGCCAAATTTCTTGGCAGGGACAAATGATGCTTCGAGTGCTGCATCAGCTTGTTGAAACATTTCAGTGGGCATTTGGTCATTTCCTGGAGCCTTGATTTTTGCCACTGCTTTCAGTGCAGCTTGGACCTCTTCCTTCTGCACCGTTGGCGCTTGCTCATAGGCTACTCCTTGCAATGATTGAATGTCTACCGTCTCTGTTTGCCACAGTGACTGTGTGTCTTCCATCCATCTTCTTTTGGTGCTTCCCGCATCCTTCAATATTTTGCCCATAGACTATTTCAGTATTGCAACTTGAGGCTTGACTTTTTTTCTTCAGTTCTTTCAGCTTGATATGTGCTGAGCATATGCTTCCTCTTTGGGTTTCCAACTCCAGGCCTTTGTGCCCTTCACTATAATCCTTTGTCTTCTCTGGCTAACTTTTGCCATGTTCTGTTCAGCTCGTTTACTTCATCATTTCTTCCATTTGCTTTAGCTGCAGTCTGTTCAAGAGCAAGTTGCAGCCTCTCCTGACATCCACTTTGGTCTCTTCTGTCTCTTTTAACGACCTCCGGCTTTCTTCGTGAATGATGTTCTCGATGCTGCTCCACAGTTGATCAGGACTTCTGTCGTTAGTGCTCAATGAGTTAAATCCATTCTTGAGATGTTCTCCAAACTCAGGTGGGACAGATTCAAGGTCATATGGTGGCCCTTGTGGACTTGTTTTAATTTTCTTCAGCTTCAATCTGAACTTACGTTTGAGCAGCTGTGTCTGTGCCACAGTCGGCTCCTGGCCTGGTTTCAGCTGCTGACCTTGAGCTTCTCCGTCCACTCTTCCCACAGACGTGGCCAATCTGATTCCTGTGTTAGTCAGACTCATAAGGATACATATTGTTTGAGACTGCTGTTATTAAAAAAAATAAAGAAACGCTTTTCATACCCAAAGAAACCGAGTTTGATGGTTACCGGGGGTACAAGAGGAAGAGAAGGAATAGAAACCAATAGGCTAACAGTAGACAGGTGTTTCAATATTTGAAAATGCTTCGAAGCTATGCATACAGTTGGCCATTGAGTAAGGAAGACCATAGAGGAACTGATGCATTTGACTGTGGTGCTGGAGAAGAATTTGGAAGTACCATGGACTGCTGAAAGAACAAACTCATCTGTACTGGAAGAAGGAAGGCCGGAGGGCTCCTTGGAGGCAAGGGTGGCAAGACTTCGTCTTATGTACTGTGGGCATGTTGTCAGGGGAGACCAGTCTCTGGAGAAGGACATCGCGCTGGTAGAGTGGAGGGGTGGAGAAAGAGAGGAAGGCCCTTGATGGGCTCAGGTGCATGACTCATCGAGTGGGTGGCCAGGAGCATGCCGTGTCCCGTTCTGCATGAGGTCACTGGGTCGGAGCCCACTTGATGGCACCGAACACCAACAAACAGGTGTTCCCTTTGGTGCAGGGAAGGATAATGCCATATAGGAGGGCGAAGGGATAGAAGGTAGTGTGGGGGGCTGTAGGCCAACCGGTGGAAGGTGTGAATATTGTTGAATACAAAAACCATGATCTCCGATGTCAGCCCCTACTGAATTCGTCATAAAAAGTACGCACAAAAATAGAAGCAAGGAGCACACTCCACTCCCCGCCCGCAGACTGATCAAGAACATGCTCCCAGCCCATACGCCCCAACATGGACGTAGCACCCCACTTTCTGCTGCTCGCCTCCCCACATCTGATCCACCCCAAAGCCCTGTCTGTTTTTCTCAACAATGTCCAGTGTGTCCACCGCTCACTGCCACCTCGGCCTGAGGCCTGTCCCCGCCCCTGACCTCTTTAAAAATGAAGATTTGGTTGACCGCTTTGCTCTCCTGCTTACAGACCCCCCAGCGACTTCCCATCTCCCATTGGATAAAGGATCCGGTCATTCCCCAGGACATTCCCCAGGCGTCTGTGTGGTCGGGGTTCTGCCCAGCTGCCTGCTGCTATTCCCACTCACAGCGGCCTCGCCGTGCAAGACCCCCAGGGCCCTGCTGCCCCCCAGTGCACACTGCGCTGGCTTCTCTGTCTGCCCAGAGGCCTGTCCCCTCCTTGCTCCGGAGAGGACGACCTCCCATGAACGGAACCACCCACCCCCCCTCCCGGGCTGCTTGACTTATTTCACCAAGACGCCCAGCCCCGTCCTTGCATGCACCCATACCAGGCCCGAGTTGGTGGAACTCCCTTCTCTTCCACTAGAGTCTTATGACTTACTTATCCTGCCAGAGTTCCGGCGCGGAGGCTCCTCTCTGCACGGAGCAGTCTCTGGATAAACAGCTGTTGAATTAATCCAGTGAGTGAGAGCCGCCCCAACTTTCTGGCCCTCGGTTTTCTTATCTGTACAATGGGCTGTTGAGCGATTCTGCCTGCGGGCCAGGTGATGTTTGCCACTGGGAAAAGTACTTTGGAAACTGAGGCACACGAGTCAGGGGGCATCTCCAGGCGACTCATTCTAACCCGGTCAGACACCTCCCCCCCTGGGTGGGGGGGCACTCTGCAAGCTTGGAGGGAGGGAGGCCAGGGGAGCCCTGAGGGCTCTAACCCTGTTCAGTGATGGGGGGCGGAGTCAGTTGTCCAAGGGGAGGGGGTCTGCAGCTCCAGGATAGAGTGACAGTCACCTGGAAAGCCCTTTCCAGATGCCCCCCAGTCTTCCCCAGAGAGGAGCCAGCTGTGCGGAACGCAGCCTGCGCCAGACCCAGGAGACTTCCACGCGGCACAGGTGGCCTGTGGGCCTGCTTACTGGTTACAGGCAGGGCCGGGAGTGCTTAGAAGACAGCAGATGAACAGCCAGGACCCCTGTTTTCTAAGAGGAAAAGGCGATTTTAGAATGTATGTCAGTGATGGCAGGATTCTAGGGCCGATCGCTGCTCCCCAAGGCTCAGCAGACTACAGGAGGGCCATGTGCGGCTCTTTCGATATGTATGTGTGGCTTTGAAGTAAAATCGAAACAATTTAAAGGATTGTGTCAGTCCAGGTAGACTAGAGAAACAAATCCAGGGAGACGCGTGTGTAAGAAAGAGCTTTACATACAAGAGCAATTGAGTATTGAGAAAACATCCCAGCCCAGTCCAGATCAAGCCCATAAGTCCGATATTAGCCGGGATGTCCAATACCAATCTATAAAGTCCTCTTCAGACTCACGAAACACATGCAATGATGCTGAATGCAGGAAGATCACAGGCCAGTGGGTGGAAGTGCAGGGGCAGTGGAAACATCTCAATGCTGGCCGGGGTTTCCATGTGGCTCCTTCAGCTCCCGGATTCTAGTGTGTCTTGTCCATAGGAATGTCTCGCAGGGAGGGAGCCTTGTCAGTAGAGTCTCCAAGGGAGGGAGTGAATGGCTCACCTCCACCAAGCTATTTATCATCTTAGTGCCTCCAAATGAAGTCATCAAGCCAGGACCTGATTGACAACCTAAATTCCACCCCTTCACTCTTAAGTCTCAAATTGACAACAGATTATATAACTACCACAAGGATGTTGTTCAGATAACAATGATTTCATTTGCCTGTGTGTGTGTGTGTGTGTGTGTGTGTATCGTGAATAATTTTTAAATTGTTGTGAGGGACAGGATTGGCTCTTCTGACTCAGCAGTGTGCCAGCCCGTGGGCTAGAACTCTTGGCTGTAAGTGATGGAACGCCCCACTCATCGTAGCCAAGCCAGGCTGGGGAACCTTTTGCTGCCAAGGGCCATTTGGATATTCATGACATCATTTGAGGGCCATACTGGTCAAACGTTTCATTAGCTCACCCCTGATGTGATGACGCAGGAGCCCTCATGGCATACTGGTTACGTGTTGGGCTGCTCACCGCAAGGCCAGCCGCTCCTCAGGAGAAAGACAGCGTTTCCTACTCCCGTAAAGAGTTACAGTCTTGGAAACTCACCAGGGCAGCTCTGCCCTGTCCTATAGGGCCTCTGTGAGTCGGCTTCGACTGGACAGCAGTGAGTGTAGTTGTTTTGGAATGTGATGGTGAACTTTGATAGCTTAGTGGTTACGGGTTGGGCTGATCACCACACGGTCAGCAGTTCAAAACCACCAGCTGCTCTGTGGGAGAAAGGTGAGGCTTTCTTCTCTCGCGAACAGTTACAGTCTCAGAAACCCACAGGGGCAGTTCTTCCTTGACCTTGGTCGCTATGCGTTGGAATGGCCCTGACAGCGGCGAGTTGGGCTTGTTTGGTTTAATGTGGTGGCTGGAACTGCTTCTCGTTGCTGATGCCTGTGATGTTAGCTGCCTTTGATGACTTTGCGGGCCTTAAACACCAGACAGTTGGGCATTGGAAAAAGAGGGCCAAAGAAGGATTGATGCGTTTGCATTGTGGAGCTGGAGAAGAGTATTGAAAGTACCTTGGACTGCTCCAAGGTCGAACTGATCCGTCTTGGAAAAAGCCCCACCAGAGCGCTCCTTAGAGGTAAGGAGGGTGAAACTGCATCTCACACACTTTGGACATGCTGTCGGGAGAGACCAGTCCCTGCAGAAGGACGCCATGTTTGGGGAAGTGCAGGGGCAGCAAAGGGCGGGGAAGACTCTCCAGGAGGTGGACGGACACCATGGTTGCAACGGCGGGCTCAAGAACAGGAATGATTGTGAGGGTGGCACAGGGCCAGACAGTGCTTTGTTCTGTGCATGGGGTTGCCCTGGGTCAGGACCAGTCCGATGGCACCTAACAACAACATATGCCTGAGGACTGGATGTTCCCCACCCTGAAAGCAAAAATGCAAGCCTGTGGGCTCTAAAGAAGAGCCTGGGGTGGGGTTCTGCAGCTGTAGGTCTGGCTGCACTCGGGCTCAGGGGGTGCTCAGACCGAAGCTCTGGTCTGTGCGTTGCCCCTGTGGCTTCTCTTGCTACAGGGTTACCTCCAGGGTTACCCTTTGCAGCCCAGGGGAATGACAATACCTCATCCCCTTAAATGCCCCCAGAAGCCTTAGATTTGGCCCCCATTGATCAGGCCTTTTGGACTCTCCTGGGTCCTTGGCCAGTGCTGGAGTTGGTCTTTCCTGTATCTCAGTGACCAAGTGGGGCGGGGATGTTTTGCAGGGAGCTCCAGGAGGCTCCTATCAGCAGAGAGGTGGCAGGCCCAGCAGCAGGCATGAAACCCAGGGCAGTGCAGGACGACACTGTGCTCATGGAGAGCCACACCGGAGCGCGCTCTTTCTGCGAGACACAGGCTCTCAGCAACCATCTGTACTTGCGGTGTCTCTTGCAAAGGCACTCCCAGAGCCCTTGAGAAGCTTGGCAGTTTCACCAAAGGTGGGCACCAGCCCCAGGTCCTTGCAGTGCAGAGAATCCCAGACTGTTCTTAGGACTGTAAACAAGATACATTTTGGAGTAACTTAAACAAACACTGGCACATCCTTCAAGTCTTAGATATAATCTCCTTCTCCAGGACCTTCCGAGAATACTTCTAGGCATAACAAGCAACTCCCTGCCACCGGGTCGATGCAGACTCACAGGGATCCTTTAGGACAGGGTAGAACTGCCCCTGTGGGTTTCTGAGACTAACTCTTTAAGGGAGTGGAAAGAGACCCGTCTTTCTCCCACAGAGTGGCTGGTAGTTTTGAACTGCTGACCAGTGTGTAATCACTATGCCACCATGGAGCGGCTGGATAGGGGAATGGTAAGGGAGGGTGGAAGAAATCGGGGACTGACAACAAATGAGTATAACAAGGGTGTCCCCTAAACTCCCTTTCTGTCATACTCTGTCATAATTGGCTGGTGAATTATCCAGCTCCCTCACTGGATGGTAAGCTGCTGCTGCTGCTGCTTTCCCCCCTCCCAACAGGTTCACTGGCATCTAATTCACAAGTCATACGATTCAGGAGTTCAGTCACACCAGGAAGAGTTGTGCAGGCATCACCACCTCAGCTATAGAACATTTGCCTCATTCTCATCGCTATTAGATCTCCTCTTCCCCAACCTTCCCTGCCATACATACCCCCAAGAAACCATTGATCCAGTTAATGTGCCCATAGATTTACCTATCCTGGATTTCATATGCAGAAAAATATCTTTAAAAAACCTATCAACAAAGTAAAACATAAAACCTTCAATAGAAAAGAGAGTAGAAAGTACTAAAAATAAGAACAGATTTAGGTGGATCATAAGGGAGATCAAATGATAGGGCGCTAACTTTTAATCTAACTGCATCTCCAGCCATTCACTGTCCAGTGCAAGGCTGTTCACATCCCGGGTCCACCGTCAGAGGGGATTCACCAAGGGCAGAATCCACATATATTTTTCTTTTACTGGAGAAAACAAAACCAAACGAAAACAGATTAAAATGAGTCAAAAGGGAGATCAAATGAGAAGGTAGTACATTTGACATAACTACATCGTCCACAAATGACTTTACAATGCTCTCTGTGATAACAGGGCTTTTCACATCCCTCACCTGTGACTGGAGGGGGTTCACCGATGGCTTAATCCACGTGTGGACCCTGCAGATGCATTTGCCAGCCAGCTGTTCACAATTTAAGCTCTAATGCTTCCTTCCTTTTAAGTTTTGATTATATTATTTATACTCCTTGTGCTTCTTCCATGTGGACTTCATTGACATCTCACTTAGATGGCTGTTTGTTTGAAAACAAACCTTTAAAAAGCCTAGACCAGGGGTCCTCAAACTTTTTAAACAGGGGGCCAGTTCACTGTCCCTGAGACCCATTGGAGGGTCGGACTATAGTTAAAAACAAAAAACAAAAAACAAGCTATGAACAAATTCCTATGTACACTGCACATAATCTTCTTTTGAAGTAAAAAAACAAACAGGGCAAAAACACCCGGCGGGGCGGATAAATATCCTTGGCGGGCCGCATGTTGCCTGCGGGCCATAGTTTGAGGACCCCTATCTAGACCAGTAGTTCTCAACCTTCCTAAAGCTGCCACCCTTTAATGCAGTTCCTGATGTTGTGGTGACCCCGAATGTGGGCGTATCTTCATGTAGGTGGACCTGCCTGGAGACAGATAGAAGAGTGGTGTCTTGGTTCCTAAGACCATCAGAAATAGGCAACACCTGTGAAAGGGTCCTTTGGCCCCAAAGGGGTTGCAACCTCCAGGTTGAGAAC
Organism: Echinops telfairi; assembly: GCF_000313985.2. Classification (NCBI taxonomy): domain Eukaryota; kingdom Metazoa; phylum Chordata; class Mammalia; order Afrosoricida; family Tenrecidae; genus Echinops; species Echinops telfairi. Next base: position 5,565,664 of record NW_022103915.1, read on the forward strand.
CGCTGCCCTAGACCTTGTTCTTTCTGATAGCCAAGCACCATCTAGTTTCTTCACCACACTTTCTGTAGCACCCGTATCTTCAGTGATCACTTCATGAGGGTGAGCATCAAGCAGGGTCATGTCATGAGAACTAACTGTGCTTGGATTGGGGCTAGAATCAAGCATAAGCCCCAAACCCATTCATGCATGTGTGGTTTATATATGTCTCTGGTTCACCTTAGAGGTACCCATGCCAATTGATGTTAGCATTGATCACCATGATCAGTCATGTCTCTGTGGCATCATTTCTGCTGTTATCAAGTCAATGCTGACTCATAGCAGCCCTCTGGGGCAGGGTAGAGCTGCCTCTGTGAGCCTCTGAACCTGCCAGTATTCACAGTAGCAGAAAGCCCGCATCCTTTTCCTGCCGAGCTGACTGGTAAGCTTCTTGCAGGTCTTGTTAGGCACCATCGAGTGGGTCCTGACTCATGGCAACCCTGGGCACAACTGCACCATCCTCACAATTGCTCCTTGTTTGGTCCCATTGTTGCAGCCACAGTGCCAATCCATCTCCTCTTTTTCGCTGCCCTTCCATTTTCCCAACATGATGTCATTTTCCAGGGACTGGTCTCTCCTGATAAGATGTCCACAGTATATGAGATGAGCCTATCTTCCTGAAGTTCGTGACTGTATACATTTCTCCTCCAAAACACAACCAATTCAGTAAAAGCCAATAGAGTGTCAGCACAGGCTGCAGGACCAGGTGGCCACAGGTCAGCCCGAGTCACAGTCACCACAATCTCTTTCGTCTGCTGGGAGGGGTAGAGATGAAAACTGACCAGTCTCCTCACCCATCCACGGAGCCGTGTGGGACAGGAAGCAAACGGCCGGTGCGCTGCAGTGGAGAACTGAGTTCTTGGAAGACAGTAGAACAAGGACTGAGAGAACCTGGTGTATCTTAATTTTAAGTAAACGAATGACCAAAATCCCAAACCCAACTCCCTGTCACAGAGTCCATCTGACTCACAGGGACCCTGCAGGACAGGGTTGAACTGCCCCCGTGGGGTTCTGAGACTCTTTATGGGAGTAGAGAGCCTCCTCTTTCCACAAAGGGCCTGGTGGTTGTGAACTACTGATCTTCAGTTATCAGCCCAACATGGGACGCACCGCGCCACCAGTGGGTTCTCTGGCAGTGCTGTCTACAAACCCACCCCCCAGCCCACTGCCATCACGTCCATGTCAATACAGAACAGAGTAGAAGGGCCCCGGTGGGTTTATGAGATTAACTTTCACGGGAGTAGCTAGCCTCATCTTTCTCCCATGGAGCGGCTGGTGGTTTCGAACTGCCTCCCTGCCATTAGCATTCCAGCGTGTGACCACGCCACCAGGGCTCCCACAGGGAAATGAGTAGATTAGAAAAAAATGAAAGAAGAGCAAAATGAGAGAGAGAGGGAGTTGGTGAGGCGTTCACAGGTGTTCACAGGTGTTGCCGTCTACCTAGGTCGGCCCTGGCTTGCCGTGTTTTGGTGGACGGTGGGGAAAGAGTGGGATTGGAGACCCAGTCTGGAGGGTTTCCAGGGGTGCAGGGGAGCGGCCGAGGGGTCTCAGTGATGAGAAGATGGAGCTGATGGCGAGAGAGAAAGCCCGTGGGGTTAGACTGAGCCCGGCTGGGGCCGTGGGGAGGCCGTGATTGGGGTGTGTGTGTGTGTGTCAGCGTGAGCAGTGGGAGGTGTGTGGCAGTATCACTCCAGGGGCAGGATTAGGCACAGGGCTGGGCGGTGGGGGGCCGTGGCAGGTGGGACATTGTTAAGCATGGCCTTAGGGGGAGGGACCATGCCGTGCACATAATAACTGCGGATAACTGGTGATCGCTGCAGGGGCGCCGCTGGGGGTGAGGTGGTGGCTTCCTCTTCAGGGGAACGTCCAGGATCCTGACCATTTGGCTCCCTCCCTCGACCCCTTGGCACTCCCCACTGTGGGAGGGGCTCCAGCCCCTGCCGGGAGACCCCATGGGTGGTCCAGGGGGCCTCTTTGTTCCCTAGGACCTCCAACTCTCCCTTCTGATGTGTCCTGCTTGTAGTCCTTGTTACTGGAAGAAAACGCTTCGTTGCCCTTTTCCATCCGCCGTTGACATTTCACGCCGCTTCCCATTGTTCTGACCTTATTGCGTAGACAGAATGATTCGTGGGACTCTGTATAATGAGTGCTCCTGTACTTACAGATTCTAATCGTGCTTTCCCTCAACCTTTACCTTGAGGGGCCTTGCAGCCTTTGGTGGGGGAGGCACTCAGGAGGCTGCTGTAAAACGGAGACACTGCTCTGTTCTGTCTCTGCACGGGGAGCCTCTTGTAACTATGAAATCGGCGAGTGGGGGGCGTCGATCCGAATCCCTCTTCCACATGGGCTGCCATCTCCCCAGCCGCTCTCTGCAGGTCCGTGGGAATTAGAGGGCGGAAGGGAGCTGTATTCCTGGGGTGTGCTCCTCCCATCATTCCTGGCTCCAGTCTCCTGCCTCAGAGGGAACAACTTTGGTTTGGAGAACTCCACTGGCCTTCCTGTTAACCTCCATGATGTAGCAGCTGGCCTACAGGATCCCCACACTGCCCTAAATCTTCCCACCAGAAGGCTGGCCATGGAGTTGTTGACTCAAGTATTGGGATAAGGGCGTGGGAGGATGGCAGGCCTTGGGGTGGAGGCGAGGAGCTGGAGGGAAATGCTACTGACACGGGATCCTAGGTTTGCATTTAGTCGCAGAGGAATGATTCCCATTGAAGGAACGTTCGCACGCCTAACCGCCGTAAACTCCGAGTAGCAACAGCACCTGGAGATTTGGGAGAACAAACCGAGTTAGACACGAGAAGGCAGTGGTGCTGTGTCCAGTGCTTTTTAAACAGAAAGTGCTTTTCTGACCGAGGGTGGTTCTCAGGACGGCTGAAAGTCGGACAGAACACCCGTGGTGTTCACTGGCTTAAAATAACGCAGGGCAGAGTTTAGGGCAAACCTACCAGCTGGGAAGAGAAGAGGGAAAACTCAGGAAGGAGAGAGTCAGAGATAGAAAGAGAGATAGAGACCCAAATTCTGTGGATGAACTCTGCTCCCATCTGAGGGTCCATTGACCCGGTTAGATACTAAGTAAAGACAAAACGAACCCAGACTCCTCAAACTCAGCCTCACTGCCAGCGAGTCCATGCCGACTCCCAGGACAGGACACACGGCCTTTGTGAGCCTGAGACATCTCTCTTTACGGGAGGAGAAAGCGAGAGAGTGGCTGGTGGTTTTGGACTAACCGCTGACCTTGTGGTTAGCAGCTCAACCCATAACCACTGTGCCGCCAGTGCTCCTGGGCTCCACGAAGCTCAGCTAAAGGTGCACGACCAGAATAAAGCTTTCTGCCTATCAGAGGGAAGATGAAACCTGAAGCTCGAGTCCAGCAAAGTGAGCTGCATGTTTGTTTTTTAAAACCGATGTTCTACAGAGCAATGTAACAGACCCCAGAATTTATACGATATGTTTACAGAATGCCCAGGACACCGCCCAAAATTACAAGGCAAAGGAAGCAACCAGGAAAGGGAACCTCTGTTCACGAGAAATGGAGCTTGTCCCCAAGAAGACCCAGTTTTTGGAATTAGCAGACAAATATTTTAAAATCACAAAAATGGTCATTGTAAATATGCTGAAGCGCTCAAAGCCAAATGCACTCACAGTGAAAGAAAAGATAGGCATCTCAGCAACGAAATTGAAACTGAAGAAACCAAATGAGAATTTTAAGACTGAAAAAGACACTCTTTGATAAGAAGTCACCGTTTGAACTGCATAGCAGAATGGAAATGACAGAGGGAAAGCCAGTGAATGTGGAGGCTGAACCACATCAATTCTTGAACCTGAAAACAGAGGGAAATGAATGGGCAAAAAAGAACAGATCCTCAGGGGCTTGTGTGGCAACAGCAAAGGGTCTAATAGATGTGTAATTGGAGTCTCAGAAGGAAAAGAGACAATGGGGGAGAAAAAAAATGGAAGTAATGATGACTGAAAATGTCTCGAATTTGATGAAATATATATACTTACAGATAAAATCCAAAACTTGAACACTCCAAGCAGGATACATATCAAGAAAATAAAACCTAGCCATATCATAGGCAAGGTGCCATAAACCAAACGAACATCAGAATAAGGTATGAAATAAGGCTTCTGATCAGAGATACTGGTGGCCAGAAGACAATGGAATGGCCTCCTTAGAATGCTGTTAGAAAAAGAACAACATCTCCGCCATGATTCGGTAGCGGTGGAGTATGAAGACTGAAATGAAGGCTTTTTCAGAGAAGTAAGAACTCAGAGAATTCAGTGCCAGCAGAAGTGCACTATAGGAATGCTAAGGGAAACGCTTTAGGATGAAGGGAAGGATACAGCAGGCATCAAAGAACAAATCAAGTCATTCTGAATGAGGGGGAGTGCAGATTGGGGACCCAAGACCCATCTCTAGACAACTGGACATCCCCTTACAGGAGGGTCTCGGGGAGGAGACGAGCCAGTCAGGGTGCAGTGTAGCGACGATGAAACATACAACTTTTCTCTAGTTCCTAAATGCTTTCCCACCCCACCGCTATCATGATCCCATTCTACCTTACAAATCTGGCTAGACCAGAGGATGTACACTGGTACAGATAGGAACCAGAAACACAGGGAATCCAGGACAGATGATCCCTTCAGGGCCAGTGCTGAGAGTGACAATACCGAGAGGGTGGAGGGAAAGGGGGAACCGATTACAAGGATCTACATGTGACCTCCTCCCTGGGGGATGGACAACAGAAAAGTGGGTGAAGGGAGACATTGGACAGTGTAAGATATGTCAAAATAATAATAATTTATAAATTATCAGGGGTTCATGAGGGAAGGGGGAACGGGGGGGGGGGGGGGGAAAATGAGGAGCTGATACCAAGGGCTCAGGTAGAAAGCAAATATTTTGAGAATGATGATGGCAACATATGTACAAATGTGCTTGGCACAATGGATGTATGTATGGATTGTGATAAGAGTTGCATGAGCCCCCAATAAAATGATTAAAAAATAAATAAAAAGAAAGGAAGGATACCAGATAGGAACTCAGATGTTCAGGAAAGAATGAAGATTCCCTGGAAGTTATAAATATGTGAGAAAATACAGAAGACTAATTTTCTGAAGTTAAAAAAGCGTATGGCTCAAATTAAAATGATAACATCACATTATAAGTTCATAGCCCACGTAAACACTGTAGATTAGAGGTTGAAGTTAAGGTTGCACACTTACTGTATTTTATGTGCATGGGAAAGGCCCAGATATTAAGGGTGTATATTGTAATTCCTAGAGCAGCCACATTAAAAAATAAAAATGTTAAGCATAACTAAACGTTAATAGACGAAGTGGAATTCTGGAATAATTAAATTAGAAAGCCATTGTGGCAGTTATATAATCTGTTGTCAATTTGAGAATTAAGAGTGAAGGGGTGGAGTTTAGCCTGTCAATTAGGTTGCAGCTTGATGACCTCATTTGGAGACACTAAGGAGATAAATAACTCATTGTGGGTGGGACACACACTCACTCCCTGTGAGACATACTTGCTGAGAAGCCACATGGAGTTACCCTGATGCAGCCAGAGCCCTGGGAGCTGGAAGAACCATGTGGAGACCCACACCAGCACTGAAAGGCTTGTACCGCCACTGGATCCACAAGACTTTCCACCCACTGGCCTGTGATCTTCCTGCATTCAGCATCATTGGATGGCTGTGTGAGTCTGAAGAAGAATTTATGGACTAGTATCTACATATGGGGTAATATCGGACTTAGGGACTTGTTCTGGACTGGACTGGAATGTCTTCTCAATACTTAATCGCTCTTGTATATAAAGTTCTCTCTCACACAAATGAGTGTTTATGAATTTTGTTTCTCTAGTCTACCCGGACTAACACAGCCATAAAGAAGGAAGAGAGGATAAACAAGAGGGGGAAACAGATCAAATAACAATCGGGTAGATAGATGATCAAGCTTTACAAAGTTTGTGGGAAAACTTTATTAACTTTGAATGCCAATTTTCTGCAAGCATTTTGGAGTCCCCTGCATACATCTGATCCTATTACCCACTACATTTTATATATAAATAAACTAAATATTACAACTAAAAGAAATCATCAGAATGGACATAAAAACAAGGCAAACTGTGATGTCGGCAAGAAGGGCATGTGACATTAAGAAGACATAAATGGGTTAAAAGTAAATAGATAGAACAAAGAGATACGGTCCAATAGAAAGCAAGGAGGTATTGTAGCATTAGCCAATAGAATAGATCTCAAGATAAAGTATTGCTAAGAGTGGGACTGAGTGATGATTGAAGGGTAAGTTCATAAGCAGTCACAGTCATGAATGTGTTTGCATTCAGTCACCGAGCTTCCCAGAATTAGAAGGAGTCAGCAGCAGTAAAGCCCTTCCCTAAGGAACCAGCAGGACAAAGGAGGAACATCAGTAAAGACAGCAGATCTGGCTGCAGTGGCCAATTACTTTCATTGCGTTTATAGAACACTTTGCATAACAGCTCCAGCTATATGTACTTTTCAGATTCAACTAGTACCTCATTAGGACAGGCCAAACGCTGGGCTGTAAAAGAACGCTCAAAACATCTCAAGAGGCTGGATCAAGATGGAGCATATTCTCTGATCACAATGGAGTGAATTAAGATCTTGAACAAGACGAAACATTCTAAACATTGGGAAATGAAACCACGCGTTGTTAAACAATTTGTAGAGATGTGAGCTCTTGCCCAAGGTGGGGGAATAAGGACCCGATTTGTGCTTCAACTTTAAACAACTGGATAAACAAACAAACAAACAAACAAACAAACAAACAAACAAACAAACAAACAAACAGGGGCTCTCTGACATTGAACACCAGAGAGGAGGAAAAACAGTGAGATGAGCACTATTGTTGTACTGCTGCCTGGTGAGAGTTCCCAGAATGCAGTGCAGGGAGGAGGAACCTAGATAGAGCCCTGGGTTGAAGAGACAGAGTTGGGTTTCTGGGAATGCTATGGTATCAGAGTCCATAGAGGACAGAGATAAGAGAGTGAGTGAACAAGTGAGCAAGCAGCAAGTCATTGAAAGAGAGGAAGCTCTAGAATGGTGCAGGTAGTCTCCGTAAGTATCCAGCGGTGTTCTCTCTAGAACACCTGTATGAGGAAGCTCTCCAAGGTAGGGAAGGAACCAATCAGACAGAACCTCTCAAACCAAACTCACTGCTATCCAATCGATCCTGACTCATAGATCAGGGCAGACATCTCCTAGAACCCACAGCCAAGAGTAACTCATGCCAGTTTTAAACAAGTAAAATCTCCTTTACTTTGTTATTGTTGTTAGTTTGTGTCGTGTTTGAAAATGTTTCTCTGTATATGAAACCTAGGATAGGTAAATCTATCCACAATTGAATGATTTGTCGGGGGAGGGGAAATGGGGATCTAATACTGTTGAGTACTAGAAGGAAGGAAAAATAATGTCTTGAAACTGGTTGTGGCAATGATTGTACAATACTTCTCGATGCGACTGAACTATTGAATTGCATGACGTGTGAATTATATGCCAAATAAAACTGTTGGTGGGGTGAGGGGAGAATCAGTCATATCGCTACCAACCAGAGTGCGAAAGGCTCATGATTCAAGGGGCCTTTGGAGGAGTCCTCAGGGGGGTAAAATTAGCCTGACATGAAACGTCACTCTCATTCTTCTTAATGAAGCGTAGAAACGGTCCTGAAAAGGAGCAAATGGTTTCCAAGTAATTTAATCGTGTCCCCGAACGAACCTCTGAGCATTTACAGGAATACAAAACAGAACCCCGCCCCCCAACCACTGCAGTGCAGTGAGTCTGCTCTGACTTATATTAGAACCATCCCACAGGGTTTCCCAAGCTGCCAACATCTTTCTCCCACCAAGCAGTTGGTGGGATCCCACTGCCCGTCTGTGGGTTCGAAGTCTAACACGGGTGCGTCTGAATCACCCAATAGTGCAGGAACCACTCTGTCTGGCCCCCGCAGAAAGACGACGAGATGTGCAAAGGAGCAGGGAACACGAACCACAAGAAAGATCAGTCAACAGAAGCAGACCCATAAACGACATGGTGGTATAGTTAGTAGACCAGGGCCTGAAACCAATTCTTTCAAATATCTTCGCTGTGTTCAAAGATAGAGACAAGTGAGAGCATGCTGAAGGAGCGACATGAAGGTGGAAAAAGGGATTCGATTAGAACTTCTAGAGATGGGATAAGAAGTCTGAGATGAACACATGATACTGCGTAGGATTAAAAGCAAACCAGACACTGCAAAAGAAAAGGTTAGCGAATCCGAAGCCATAGCTAGAGAGACGAATTGAATGAAATACCTGGGGAAAAAGCTTGCTGGGGGAAATCGGCAGCACAGTGTAAGTGAGCCGAGGGCCAATGACAAGCTCATCCAATATCTGCAAGGTGTTTCACACAGTGGTGGAAAAAAGAGTGGAAAGATGGTGGCCCTTTCCCACCAACTTTTTGAAGTCACCTTCTATAAAATTGAGGAGCCCTGATGGTGTAGGGGTTACACATTGGGCTGTGCGATCTGCAAGGTCAGCCGTTCAAAGCCACCTGCTGCTCCTCAGGAGGAAGATGAGGTTTTCTACCCCCGTAAAGAGTTATAGTCTTGGAAATTTCCCAAGGGCTGTTCCAATCTGTCCTCCAGGCCTCTATGAGTTGGCATGACTTGATGGTGGTACGTTTCGTTTGGGTTTGTATAAAGTCGGAGTCCTTACAGAAGCGGAGACCAGAACAATTGTTAAAGAAAAGTAACACCTATCCAAAGGCATTCAATTGTGTGGACAATAATGAATAACGGATCACATTGCGAAGAATGGGGATTCCAGAACATGTATTGTGCACCCGGGGAACCTGCACATGGACCGAGCAGGACTCAGTCATCCGACCAGAAGAAGAGGACACTGGACAACCGGTTAAAAACCAGGAGAATGTGCGTCACGGTTGCGTCGTTTTGGCACACCCGTTCAGTGTGTGTTATAGTCCCTAAGCCAAGAACCTGGGACCAAGAAGAGCACAGCGCCAGGGTTGGGGACGGACTAAACACCACCCCGCGATGCGCACATGGCACAGCCTTGCATGCTGACGGCGAAGAGGACTCCGCGCTCTTGCTGATGTAGACAAAAGACGACAACAGCCCCTCCTGTAGGGATTACACCTGAACATAAAGAACACGGGACCATGAATGAGAAAGAGCAGAGACGGATGCCTCTGGGCGACAGTCATGGCGAGGAATATGAAACCTGCACGGACTCCCAGGAGAGTGAACAGATCTGTCTTGGAAAACGCACGGGCAAAGTTTTCCTTAGGAGCTGAGGATGGCGAGACTTCATCTTCCATGGTTTGGGTATGTTCTCAGGAGGGACATGTCCCCGGAGAAGGACATCATGCTTGGTCCAGCAGAGGGGCAGAGCAGAGAGGAAGACCCTCAAGGAGGTGACTTGGCATGGTGCCTGCGATCGTGGCGTCAGACCTAGCGACGGTTGTTAGTCTGGTTTAGGGCCAGGCAGTGTTTGGTTCTGTGGTACATGGGTGTCCACAAGCCACAGCTGGTTTGGCGGCACCTACCAGCAATATATTTTTACATGTGTATATGTACTTCACTGGTTTCCCTTTCCTGAGGAGCCAGCCGAAGACAGGGAGATGATATGAACTAACAGGGTACTCAGCTAATTCCCAAGAAAGCAGTGAAACAGGATGGGGAGGGAACAAAGGACTGGTGGGACAAGTTAAAAGCAAACAGCAAGACTTAAGGCCAAATGAAAGAAAATACTCTAAACAACCCAATTGAAAGGTAAAAGACTGCTAAATTGGATAAGTAGGAAGACCCGGTTACACAATGCATATGTATAACAAGCCTGCTGTAAATATAAAGACATAAAAAGATGAAAAGTAAAAGGGTGGACAAAGAAACGCTAATCATAATTTTTAAAATGCCGGAGTGAGTATGTTAATATCAAAGTAGATTTCAGAGCAAAGAATATTACCAGGGATTAAGAGAGTAATTTTATAATGATAAATGGGTCAATTCATCAAGCGGGCACACCAGTGGGTACATAGCATGAAGTACACAAGCATTTGGTGCATAAGTACTTATGTACCAAATAAGAGAGCATTTAAAATGCATGATCGATCTGAACAGAGAAGCAATCAAATCCACAGTTGTAGCAGGAGGTCTTAGCACTTCTTTCCCAACAACTGGTAGAAACCATCGACGAGAGAGCAGGAAAGATACAGAAGATGTGAACAACTCTGGCCGCACACTGGCCTGAGGGACATTTATAGGACACTCCTTCTGACACGAGCAGAAATCAAATTGTTTCCAAGTGCACGTGGAGCGCTTGTCAAGCTAGGCCACAAAACAAACCTCAGTAAAATCTAAAGGAATGAATCCATTCAAATTATATTCTCTTCTCTGACCACAATGCAATTAAACTAAACATAGGTAACAGAAAAAATATCTGGAAGATTTCCTCAGGATTTGGAAATGCAGGGGGAAAAAACAAACCCCCAAAACAAAAAAACGAACACACACTTCTGAGTTACCCATGAATCAAGTAAGAAACTGGCAAGGGGGTTAGAACGTAGTTTGAATGGAAAGCAGTGATAAGGGTGCCATCCTTGCCTCTAAAGAGCGCTCCGGCCATACTTCTTCCAAGACAGATGAGACCCCTCCACCACCACCCCACCACCAAAACCAAACTCACTGCCATTGAGTTGATTCTGACCCATAGTGAGCCTATGGACCCGATAGTGTACAACTGCCCCAAGAATGCAACTCTTTACGTGACTAGAAAGAATCAGCTTACTCCCTTACAGGGGCCGGTGGTTTTGAACTGTTAACCTTGTGGTTAACAGCCCAATAAGTAACCCACTATGCCGGCAGCCTCCTCTTAGAGGCTCCACTTAGAGTGAGGACATTACGGATTCTATTGAAATTGACCATGCATCCTACAGGAGAAAGTGGTTGACAGTCTGCTTCTGTAAAGAATGCGGCTTGGAAACCCTTTGGGGCTCTGCTATTAGGCCACTGTGAGGGGCATCAGCTTGTTGGCACGCACAACATCTATAGGAAGACCATTAGGGAAATATTATAACTAACTTTATTGCCAGTGAGTTTTTCCATTTATATAAAATTGGCAAAGCCCCTGAAAGATCCAAGTAGCAAAAACTCACTCAAGATGAAATATGACCACATAACTGAAAAAGCTCTGTATCGATTAAAGAAATGGAGTTTGTAGTTAAAAGCCTTCCCACGAGGAGAACTCTGGATCTGAATGGCTTCACCAATGCATTCGACCAAATAAATGATATGAATTCTCCACAAACTCTTCCAGAAAATTGAAAAGAGAACACTTTTCAACTCATTCTATGAGGCCCATCATCAACCTGGTATCAAACAAGAAAAAAACATATTCCAAAAAAAGGAAGGAACCAATGAATAACTTTTACAAATATAGATGCAAAAATTATTAATACAACTTTAGCAAGCCAAATCCAACTGTATGTGTTTTGAACACCATGACCAAGTGAAATTTGTTCCAGATGTAAGATCAGATTTAACATTTGCAAGTCAATCAATGCAATCCCACACATTAATGGCCTACAAATGAAAAGTCATCCTAACAGATGCAAAAGTGTCGCCTTGTTTGCTCTCTCCTGCCCGATGGAGATCGCTCCGTTTTCCACTGGTTCTGCTCTGCTTTCAAGCCTGCACTCTGCATTGTCCTTGGCCCATTTGTTTGTACTTTGTCTGCATTCTGTATGGTTTTCTGTATATGAAACTCCGATTAGGGACACCCGTGGGACCACACTGGATTAACAGACGCAGAGGGACACGACGGG
>NW_022103915.1:5577663-5584331 GCF_000313985.2 Echinops telfairi
ACAGCCGGGGGAAGAAGGAAGAGGACATGTCCTGGAATTGATGATGGGTGATAGTTGCACAATTCTCATGAACTTGACTGAGCCACTGAAATGAACGATATGCAAATGGAACGTCAGTGAAACTTAAAAATAAACGAACTTCAAAAAACATCTACCATCCCTTCCTGATAAAACTCTGTTAACTAGAAATAAAAAGACGCTTTCTAAAACTGGTAGGTACGACTACAAAAGCTGTCCTGGCATCATACTTACTTGTGATTGTTTTCCACGTAAGATCAGAAAAAGGCCTAACCACAGCCGTTTGAAGAGTCTGTTGTGATGTGCCGCCAAACCAGCTGTGGCTTGTGGACACCCGTGTACCACAGAACCAAACACTGCCTGGCCCTAAACCAGACTAACAACTGTCGCTAGGTCTGAGGCCGCTAGGTCTGAGGCCACGATCGCAGGCACCATGCCAAGTCACCTCCTTGAGGGTCTTCCTCTCTGCTCTGCCCCTCTGCTGGACCAAGCATGATGTCCTTCTCCGGGGACGTGTCCCTCCTGAGAACACGCCCAAACCATGGAAGATAAAGTCTCACCATCCTCAGCTCCTAAGGAAAACTTTGCCCGTGCTTTTTCCAAGACAGATCTGTTCATTCTCCTGGGAGTCCGTGCAGGTTTCATAGTCCTCGCCATGACTGTCGCCCAGAGGCATCCGTCTCTGCTCTTTCTCATTCATGGTCCCGATGCCCAGTGCGGTTGAGCTGACTCAAAATAGCATGGCCTAGGTCGGGCGCGCTTAGCCCTCAAGGTGATAGCTTCGCCTTTAAAGAGATCTTGTGCCGCAGACTCGCCCGGTGCAGCACATCATTCGATTCCTGGACTGCTGCTTCCAGGGGCATTAATTATGAATCCAAGGGAAATGGAATCCTTGACGATGTCAGTCTCTTCTCCATTTAGCACGCTGTTGTCTGTTGGTCCAGTTGTACTTCTGTGTTCTTCATGTTCAGGTGTAATCCCTACAGGAGGGGCTGTTGTCGTCTTTTGTCTACATCAGCAAGAGCGTGGCGTCCTCTTCGCCGTCAGCATGCAAGGCTGTGCATATCCTACATATGCTAGGCTTCCAATAAGCCTTCCTCTGATCCTGATGCCATGTGCTTCCTAGGGACCAGCGGCTCAAATTCCGTGCTCAGGGCACATATTGAATAAGTGTAGTGAACCTATAGGACCCCGACGCACACACTTTCCCTAATTTTAAACCATGCAGTATCTTCTTGTTCTGTTCAAACAACTGGTTCTTGGTGTTTGTGCAGGTTCTGCATGAACACAGCTAAGAGTAAAGTGTTCTGGAATTTCCATTCTTCCCAAAGTCATCTATAATCTCCCAGTGAAATGCCTTTGCGTAGGAAACAAAACACAAGTAGACAGTGTTTTCTAGTATTTTGTGCTTGCATTCAAGATTCATCTAACATCCACTATGATATCCCTCATCGATGCCATCTTCTGAACCCTACTGGATTCTCTGACAGATTTCTGTGGCTGTGTTGAAGCAAATGTTTTTGAATTATTTTCACCATAGCTTTACTTGCATATGATGCTAATGGTATTATTGGATAATTTCTGCATTCTCTTAGATCACCTTTCTAAGGAATATGCACATCCGTGGATCTTTCCCTATCGGAAGGCCAGACAGTGCTTTTCCAGCTTTCTGGGCATGGATGAGTGAGTGCTTCCAGTGCTGAGTCTGCTTGTTGAAACAGTTCAGGCGTGTCCTAGAGCCTTGGTTTTCTCCAGAGCCTTCCACACAGCTTGGACTTCTTCCTCGAGTACCAGGGTTTTTGAACACGTGCTAAGCATATATTTTAATGTCCACCAGCTCTTCCTGGTACTGCAACTCTTTGAATTCGTTCCAGCTTCTTTGGTTGCTTTCTACCACATTCAAATGTTTTCTGACCCTAGAATCCTTCAATATTGCAACTCAGGGCTGAGTCTTTCCTCCGGTGCTTCCAGCCTGAGAAATGCAGAATGTATTCTTCCTTTTTGGTTTTCTAGCCCCAGGCCTTTGCCACATTTCATTATAACACTTTCCTTTGTCTTCTATTTGGTTCTTTTTGTGTTTTTTTTCCCCTTTTGCTTTGGCTACTCTACATCCAGTGGCAAGTTTCTTAGTCTTCCCGACATCCATTTTGGCCCCTCCTTCCTTCCTCCCTGCCTCCCTCCCTCTCTCCCTTCTTATCTTTTTAGTGCTTTCTTCATGCATGCAATCCTTGATGTCGTCCCACCATTTGTCTGGTCTGTGGACATTAGGGTTCATTCAGTATGTCTGATTGGTCCTTGACATGGTTTCTAATTTAAGGAGGGATATACTCAAGGCTGCACTTTGGTCCTTAAGATCTTGTTCTAATTGTCTTTCCCTTCCATTTGAACTTGCGCCTGGGCCATTGATGGTCTATTCCACAGTGAGTCCCCTGCCTTGTTCTGATGGAAGATACAGAGCTTCTCTGTGGTCTCTTTCCATAGCAGGAGTTGGCTCGATTCCTAGTCCTCCATGTGTTGAGTCTCCGTCTGTGTTTGCCATTTATGTAGGCGACAAAGGGGATTTCAAATGGATTAAATTGTTGGTCTTGCCAAATTCTTTAACACTACCTCCCCTGAAGTTCTAAGACAGTGGTTCTCAACCTTCCTAATGCTGTGACCCTTTAATACAGTTCCTCATGTGGTGGTGACCCCAACCATAAAATTATTTTTGTTGCTACTTCATAACTGTCATGTTGCTACTGTGATGAATTGTCATGTAAATATCTAATATACAGGATGTCTTTTCATTGTTACAAATTGAACGTAATTAAAACAGTGATTAATCACAAAATAATACGTAACTATATATTGTGAAATATTTATTTCTAATGACAAATAAATGTAATTTTGTCTTGAAGCATGGTGCAGCATGGGTAACAGTCTTCAACAGTAAACTACATTGCTGCATTTTGTGACAGTTTGCCTAAAAAGCGGAAGTCCGTGTGAAGGTTGAGATAGCTTCTTTCTCATCAGATCAGCTTATCTGCCTGTGGGTGGACCCGTGGTGTTGGTTCCCAAGACCATCAGAAATATGTTTGCCGATGGGCTTAGGGGACCCCAGTGAAAGGGTTGTTCGGCCCCCAAAGGGGTCACGACCCACAGGTTGAGAACCGCTGTTCTAAGCGAGCTCAAGCTCTCTCCAGGTGAGAAAGGAGGAAGTAAAACTGCCTTTCCACACATGCCATGCTTGCCCAGCCAGCTTTGCACAGCCCACAGGGCCTCCTCCAAGGCTGGCGAGCGTGTTCTGCAACGCTGCAGGACCCAAGGTCAGTGGACACAAATGGTTTGTATTGCTCCACACTAGAAACGAATCCTGCGAGACCCAGACGTAGATATTCCGTTTACTAATAGCCTCCAAATGTCGAGCAACCTGTACACAATGGCCCAGAGAGGTTTTCTGGGCTTGAGTCAGAAGAGGCCAGCCGGTTGCCATGTCTCTCCAGATTGGCCTGTAGCTGGAATGCAGCCCCAGCCCTGAGAGGCACACCCCAGGACGGCGGGGGCTGGCTCAGTTCCCCATCCCAGGGCCCATCTCTTTGGGGGAGGGTTGGGTGTAGTTGCCTGCACAGTCTCTGCGGAGCTGCGTGAGCTCCAGAAGGGCATCCTGATGCCCTCTCGGGGCACGAGGGACTGCTGAGGGGTTGAGGGACAGCCAGGTGCCAGAGCCGAGCCCCGGGCTCCCTTTGAAGTTTGACAACCATTACCTCCAGATAGTAGGTTCAGGGATGACTCTGAGCTCCTCGGTGTCTTTCTGGTTTTTGACACATGTACGGAGTACACTTATTTCCGGTGTAACCAGAGTGCTAACAGTTTCTAGTTGATTTCTAAGGGACTTTGTTTGTGGCCCTTGGGTACCATTTGGAAATTTTACAAGGAGACCGTACGTCTCTTAAGATACCCCCCAAAGGAGCCAGCTGAAACAGCGCCATGGGAAGGCCTAACTGCCGGGTCACAGGCACCGTGTGAGACGGGCAGGTGGCTGTGGCCCATCTCACTCGCCGCAGGAGTCCTAACCGGGACACTTCCCGTGAAGTCATCGCGCTGTCCTAGAAGGCTTGACGGATGACTTAACTCCTTCCTGCCACCGAGAGACAGAGCAGGCTCTCTAATTACGTAATTTAGAAATGACTCACACCCCTGGCTGCTGCCACGTTGGGCATTAATCTCTGCAAGCTGACAGCAACAGTCAGTTCAATTAGGGAGAGCGATTAGCCAGGCCTCTCCTCTCCCTCGCCCCAGGTGACTTTGACTGCCAGCTGGGTGCTGGTGGTGGTGCTGCTGGGGGGTGAGGGGGCGCTGCCGTGATCAACACCACCTCACTGACACCCCCCGCCAGAGAGCCAGCCAGCGTTTCTGTGGAAGGGAGTTCTCGGGCTGCTGACGTTAGGGGGTGGTAAAAGTTAGCGTGTTTTGGGTGAAAATTGACACAGCAAATTGGGTTTCCTTTGAGCAATTCCTGTGCCTAGTGCTCGGTGACACGGGCTACATTTTTCACAATGTGTCAGCAGTCCCATTACTTTCTGCTGGTTCCCGCTCCCTGGCTCGGGCGGATTCCAGACGGAGGGCTTCCGGGATGGCCCATCTTGTTTGTTTCTGACCAGGATGCATCCGTTTCTAGTCATTTTCTTCTGCCCCTCCTTTCCCTCCCTCCCCCATCTCCTTCTTGCCTCTCCAACCTCCTTCCTGGCCTCCTCCTGTTCTCTGTCTGCCCTCCTAAGGATTTAGCACTTTCACTTTAAGTTGTGGGAGAGAGATGGAGCTGTCTCCCCCACTCACCAGTGACCGTCTCGGAACCCCCCAGGGGCAGTTCCACTCAGTCCTGTAGGGTCGCCGAGCGTCGGCGCAGTGGGTTTGCTTTTTCAGTCTGATTTTAAAGGAGCCCTGGTGGTTTTGTGGTTATGCATTGGGCCGCGAACCAAAAGGTCCGCAGTTGGAAACTACCGGCTGCTCTGCGTGAGCGAGACGGGCTTTCTGCTCCGGTAAAGAGCCTCGGAAACCCACAGGGCGCTTCTACCCTGTCCTATGTGAGTCGGACTCCACTGGGTGGCAGTGAGTATTTTAAAGTATGAAAGAAAGCCTGCAGACACACGCTATGTCACCCATGCACCCGCAACCCAGACGGATCAGCTGAGGACCATTCCGCAGACCCCAGCCTCAAACCTTCCACCGTGGAGTCACGGGGATGCTAGAGGGCAGGGTAGAAGTGCCCCCCAGAGGTTTCTGAGGTGGTGACTCTCCGTGGGAGTAGAAAACCCCCTCTTCCGAAATCCTGAGGTGCAGCTGGTGGTTTCGAACTGTTGACCTTGAGGTTAGCGGTGCAATGCGTAACCCACAGTACCACCAGGGCCTCCTGCGGACTGTTTCCAGTGCTCACCATGGGCGGGCCCCTCTTCCTTGGGACCATCCTTCTCGGTGCTTCTCTGCGTTTCCCCCCTCCTTACTGCCCCTGCCCCCTCACCCCTACCCCCTCGAGCACTGAGCTCTCTGGTGCAGGTCTCCTCTGGACTCTGCCCACACCTCGTCCCTCAGGGGCCCCTCCACCTCCACCTTCCGCGTGCCTCTGGGATGGCGATGCCCTTTCTCCGAGCCCGTCGTCCCCGTCCAGTTGCCTGGTCTCAACTTTCCAGATGGGGTCTGGGCACCCTAATAGCTGGTCCTCCTCCCATCAGACATGCTCCCCTTCTCCACCCCTGCACACTGTCGTTCTATCTTCTGGGAGGTCAGGCCTGAAACTTGAGGGCTGCCCCGGACTTGACCCTGGCCTTCAAACCCCACCACGAATCCACCTGAAGGCCTGTTGGCACCACCTTCCAAGGGACCGGTCTCTGGCTGCTCTCAGACCCGCTTTATGGGTGAGGAGGCTGGGGCTCAGAGGACTGAAGCCACCTGGCCAGTCATAGCCAATCCTACTGCAGCACAGGGACAGGGCACCTGGCTCTGGTGGACTCCTGCTCCCTGTGGTCAATCCCAGAGCTGCTCGAGGGCAGCCATGGCCTGTGGCATGCGCGACCCAGCACCTGACTTCACACCCTGGCCTTTCCCTGCTGGGGCTGGACCTTCGACTGGAAGACTGTTCCATCCCATTTCTGGCCTGGTGGGCATGGGAACGTATTCCATAGGCCACTGGGTGCCCAGGGCTTCCTCCCTCGGGCCTCATTCCCACGGGGGGCAGGACCTTCCCTTGCCCCAGGAAGATGTTTGTTCTCTGCCCCGTGAAACTGGACAGCAGACCTTGGGCCAACCCGTGTCCACCCAGGCCTGGCAATGCCTTCTCAGAGCACCGTGTCTGGGACTGAGGAGGACTAGGCTGACTGAATCGAGCATGCCCCCTGGGGGTGAGCAGGCTGGCCACAGAGGTCAGTCCACCAGAGCTGGAAAAGCCCCCACCTCCCTCTCAAGCTGTGCAGACTCAAGCCTACCATTTGCCACCCAGGGCTTCACCTCAGTCACTGACCCGGAACTCAAACTGCCGTATTGTCCTCCTGGGGGTTCCACCTCCTTCTCTGGACCACCTCCAGACTGGGAGGTAACTTGGAAGTTAGTGGTCTGAGCCCCCGGCAGGCAGGCAGGCAGGTGGGCGGCAGGACTCAGGAGGGTCTCAGGAGAGGCTT
>NW_022103915.1:5584431-5606534 GCF_000313985.2 Echinops telfairi
TCCTCCCGCCTGTCCAGCTCACACCTGTACCTTTTCTACTGGGGAATATTTGGCCTCCAAAACCAGTCTTCATTGTCCAAAGACATCCGGTGTACACCCTGGGGCTGTCTCCTGGGCGGGGTCGTGCAGCACCTGGGGCCCAGACCTCTGGTGACGCGGGGCTGTCTGTGTTTGCCTTGTAGGTGTGGGACGCCGTGGACACAGGGCACTGCCTGCAGACCTACCCCCTGCACACCGAGGCCGTGCGGGCTGCCCGCTGGGCCCCCTGTGGCCGGCGCATCCTGAGTGGCGGCTTCGACTTTGCCCTGCACTTAACAGACCTCGAAACAGGTGCGCCTCTCTGGGTCACTCCCCATGCCCCAGGGCCCCAGAGCTGCCCGCTGACCTCCGCGTCCTCGCCGGGAAGTGCCTGGCACACAGTCTCCGGGTGCATCACAGGGGTGTCAGTGGCCCTGCCAGCTGCCTAGGACAGAGCCCTGGGCTGCCCACGTCCCCCTCCTCCTCCTGCGGTGGGACTGGATAAAGAGGCCAAGTTTCCATCAATTTCAGGCCCGTCATTTCTAGAGCGGGGTTTAACTCGGCAGCGCTCACAGAGGCCGAGGGTGCTCTCAGGAGCCAGTGGACGTTCTGCTCCGATGCCTGCGTGCCGCTCCGGGAAGTGGATTCGTGCGGAGCATCCTAAGGGCTCGAGGACAGAGGAGCTGGTGCTGTCTGGGGCTCCTGGGTCAGTTAGGACCCAGTGCCCCCACTTTGCTTCCTGCTCGTCCATGGCCACCTGTCTGTCGGCGCCCTTAGCAGGGCCAGGAGAGGCCGCTGAGTTCTCTGGCTCCAGAAATTCCCTGGAAGCCCCCGTGGGGCTCTGGGTAGGCAGGAAAGGAACCAGGACTCCGGGTTCGACAGGTGCAGCTCTGTGCTGGTGCTTGGAGTAGGCCTGGGGCAGGGCAGTGGTCTGGGAGTCCCTGGGGTGCTGGTGTCCATCTGGCCCACCCTGCTTAGCTCGGAGCCCTGGGGTGTGACCTCCCAGGCCCTCCATGCTCTCTTGCTTGTGTGGGTGTGGGGGGTTGTCACTTGTGAGGACTGGCAGGGGCGGCCTCCTGCCTGTGGCGTGTGCATCGGAGCCTGGTGATCCCCACAGGAGTCCGTGGGGTACATGTCCTCATCTGGTGGATAAGGAGGCCTCTCGGCAGCACATGATCAGCAGGGCAGGTGGGGGACTGGCCTGGCCGGGCCTGCAGGCAGAGACGGAGGGCACGGTGCTTTCTTCCCGGGGTTCTTGGGCCCATGGATTTGCACAGGGCTCACCAGTCCCCAGGCTCAGCGAGTGAGGCGCCTTCTGAGGGTAGACAGACCCCAGATCCTCACCCGCGGAGGGGAGTCCTGCCAGCACTCCAGATTCACACAGGCCCCAGTGACCAGTCAGACGGCAAAGCCACTGCCCACCCGCTCCACTCTACGACTGTGTGTGCCCCAAGGGCCATTCAAACCATCAGGGCCGCAGAGGTGGACCTAACCCTGTCGCATCCAGACATGGTCAAGGTGGTGGCAGAGCAAGACCAGGGACTGTGAGAACATAGCCGTTCCCATGGTGGTCCTCCCATCCAGGCACGGGGCCCCAGTGCCTGCTTTTACCCCTGGACCCACTGGTGCCAGCTGGTGGCCCACCAGGAACATTCCCGGAATCCGGGCTGCCTTTGCCTCTCATCTTCTGATTCTTCAGGTGTTAAACCCACACGCCCCATGTGAGTGTCCGTGTGGACCTGTGTGTGCCTGTGAGTGTGTATTTATGTGAGTGAGAGTCTGCGTGTGCGTATCTGTATTACAGAATGCATATGTGTGTGAGGGTATATATATGAACGAGTGTACAAGTATGCGAGGACCCCTCATGGCATAGTGGTTACAGGTTGGGCTGTGATCCGAAAGGTCCGCTGTTCAAAACCACCAGCTGCTCCTTGGGAGAAAGATGAGGCTTTTTACTCCTCTGAAGAGTTGCCGTCTCAGACACCCACAGGGTAGTCCTGCCCTGATCTGTGGGGCCGCTATGAGTTGGCATCGACTCGATGGCAGTGAGTGTGGTTTTGTGCAATGTGTGTGTGTGTGTGTGTGTGTGTGTGTGTGTGTGAATGAGTGGGTAGATGTGTATTTGGGTGAATATGTGAATTTCTAGGCATGTGGGTCTGTGTGTATGTATGCGATAATGTGAATGTGTGTCTGAGTGTGAGTGGTTATAGGAGTGCGTGCGTATATGTATGGTTGAGGCTGAGTGTGGATGTGAGTGTGTGAGACATTGTGAATGTGTGTAGAGATGTGGGAATTTGTGTGGGTGCATTGTGAGATGGTGTGCGTAGGTATGTGATAATGTGTGTGAATGTGAGTGTGTGCAACGAGTGTGTAAGTGTGCATGAGTGTATGAATGGGTTTGTTCTGAGTGAGTGGGTATGAGAGAGTACAGGTGTGTACATCAGTAGAGGTGTAAGAGTGAGTTAGTGTGTGGGTGTGAGAACATGAAAGTGTGTATTTAGGAGTGTTATTAGTATGTGTGAGTGTGCATGTGTGTGAGTGGGTGTGTAGAAGTGTGGGTGAGTATGACTGCGAAAGTGAACAGGTGCGTGAAAGTAGGTGTGTGAGTGAGTGTGTGTTGGGGTGAGAGTATGCACTGGTATGTGGGTAGGTGTCTTAAGTGTGCGCACATGAGACTGCATAGGTGTTGTGAGTAGGCATGTGTGAGTGTGTGTGTGAGAGAGAGTGCACAGATGCGTGAGCAGGTGTGTGAGTATGTGTGAGTGAGTGTGAAAACGTGCACAGGTTGTGTGTGATAAGCTATTTGAGTGTGTGAGTGGAGATGAGTGAATATATGTGAATGTGAGTGTGTGTGTGTGAGAGTGCACAGTATGTGTGAGTGTGAGAGAGTTCACAGGTGTGTGTGTGAGTGTGGTGTGGAGCCTGGACTTCTCGGATGCCCGTGGGTGCTCCTGGGTGTCTAGTGAGGACTGCAGCAGCAGGGGGCAGTAGGGGACCGCTGCTAGCTAGAGGCAGAGGAGAAGGACAGGCTGGGGCTCCAGGCAGGCCTGCGGGAGCCGAGACAATTGGCAGTGGGAGAGGATGGAGGTGGGGGCCTCAGGGGTCCCGTGGCTGCTGCAGAGGGGCAGGTGGCCCCCTCTCAGGACTGCCCCACTCCCCCTTGGTTGAGGATGTCCCCACACTGCCTGACGGGGAATGGTGTGCCCCTTGGGCACCCAGCACACAGCCCAGTGTCATTCATGCAGCAGTTGCTTGTTGAGCACCTACTGTATGCAATGCCTGGCATGGTGGCGTGCCCTGGGGAGGGCCTGGTCAGGGCCTGGTGCTGGTTTCGTGGTCTCTTTCTTTTAGGTACCAGCCTCAGTCTTCTCTCCTGGGGGAGTGAAGGATGCTTCCCTCCTCTGTGTCCCCATCCTACCCACTCATCCACCCCAGGGCATGGGGGTCCCCGAGTCCCAGCCCAGGCCGTGGTGGGTGCTCGCTTTCCCCAGAGTTGGGGGCAGGTGGGCAGCCTGGCTTCCGGCAACTTCGTGTGGCCTCCTGGTTCCTATGCCCCCAGCCCCGTCCCCTCTGTGTGAGCTGCTTCTCCACCCTCAGTGACGGGGCTTTTTTGTTTCA
This sequence comes from Echinops telfairi, assembly GCF_000313985.2. NCBI lineage: Eukaryota > Metazoa > Chordata > Mammalia > Afrosoricida > Tenrecidae > Echinops > Echinops telfairi. The sequence continues at coordinate 5,588,068 of NW_022103915.1, forward strand.
ATCTCATTAGAGCCTCTGCCAGGAGCAGGCAGCGTGGGCGTCCTCCCGGCCCAGGGAATTAGTCACTTGGTGCCCAGCACCCTTAATGGGGACTGGGCGCCAAGGCCATTTATCCTGGCAGCCTCAATCAATACAGTTGAAAATCGGAGGGTTTGCTAGGCAGGCTGAAATATAGAGGGCCAGCCACATTTTATCTCGCTAATTTATAGTTCTGACAGGCTGTTGGCTTATAGAACAGCCATGAATCAACATCTCAGTAAGATTCGCTCACAGAGGAATTATTTTCGGGGTTCAGCCTGTAGTTTTCCTAATGAAACATCACAGGCACCTTAGGCAGGGGGGCCCCCTGGGACCACCCCAGCTTTGCCACCTGTCTGGGCAAAGCTGTCCTGCAGACAGAAGAAGCCAGCATGGCACATCTCACAATCCCCTGAGTTCTGGGGTTCTAGACAGGACTGGTCAGGGGCTGCCCGGTTCACTCTGAGAGTGGGGAGGTCTCTGTTCCCCCGGAGCCCTGGCCAGGCAGGACACTCTGTTGCCTTCCCTGGGCACCTGGAGTAGGGTCCCATGCAGGTTTGTTCCATATCTAGAGCAGCAGCTGGTCTGGGTCTAGACCACTCTCCAAAACTCCCTGCCCTTGAGTCATTTCCAATGTTCAGTGACCCCGTAGACAAAGTAGAGCTGCCCTGTGGGTGGTTTCTGAGCCTGTAAGCCCCCACCTTTCCTTCCCTCCAATTTTAATTTTAACGGTTTTATCGACATATAATTCACAACATATAATTCAATGGTTTAAACATATTAAAGAATTGTGCAATCATTGCTGCAATCAATTTTAGCACATTTTCTTCTTTCTTGGACTCATTATTAATAGCTCCCCATGCCCCCCTCACACTCCCCTGCCGTAACTCTAAGAAATGATTAATCTAGTTATCGGGTCTATAGACTTACCTATTCTGGATTTCATATAAACAGAAACATACAAAAAGCAAAGACAAAAACCCAACAACAAAAAACAAAATAAAACAGAGACAAACCTTCAGAAAAAAACCAAAATAAAACAAAACCAAAAAACCCTCAAGCAGAAACTAATAAAAACCAGGACACATTAAAATGGATCAGAAGCGAGAACAAATTGTCAGGGTGTTCAGTTCACCACCTCTAACCTCACCACGTCTTCACTAATCCACTTTCCGATACACTCCAGCAAGGCGCTTCAGATCCCTGGCCAGTGGTCAGAGGGAGCTCACCAGAGGCTTAGCCTAGGCGGGGACTCTGCCCACGGGTTTTGGGCTTTGTCTGTCACCCATAATGCCTTCTGCAAACTGGGTGCTCAGAAGTTAAGCTCTCATACAGTTCCCTCCTCCGGTCTTGGATTTTATTGTTTATAATCCTCAGATCCCACAGGCTGGTGTGCTTCCTCTGTGTGGATTTAGTTGACACTTCTGTTAGATGGCTGCTTGTCTTAAGCATTTAAGACCCCAGGTGCTATTCTTTGATAGCCAGGCACAGTCTGATGTCTCACTGCATGTTGCTGTCGCACCCACGTCTTTGAGACTGTCTCTCTTTATGGGCGTAGAAAACCTCAGCCTTTCTCCTGTGGAGCAACAGGTAGGGCAGCCCAGTGGGAGCAATCTGAAGGCCCTTTCCACATTTCCACCCACATGACTGCTATCTCTGCCTCTGACCACACCCCCAAGGCAGATGCCCACCCCCCCGCCCCCGCCCTGGTATGCCGTCACCCATCAGGGCACCTTCATGGGTGCCATGGGCAGCTCTGTGGCTGTGCCTTCCTCATGGTGGTGGCATTGTGAGTTGACTCCTGAGTCAGGACAGACTTTGTTGGGTGACCCCAGGGCCCCAACAGTGTTCCGCCACACTTACTGGTAGGACAGCAAGTTCTGCACCCCAGAAAACTGATCTGTAATTGACCTGTCGGGACAGACAACCCATGCCTCCCCCCGCCCCAACCCTTTCTCATGGGCGTGGAGGTTACCCAGACCTCCATGAGGAACTGCCGGGGACTAGGTGTTGGTTAGTTTTAGTTTTAATAGGGCGTTAAGTCGATAGATCCCTGTGGCTTAAAACTCCGAAAATGGATGTGCGTGTCCCCGAGAAGTCCCACCCCACAGGCCTCCGTGTTAGGATCCAGAGCTTGTCTTGCCCTGCACGTGGTGTGATGGCACGCCGTCTTCTCGGCCGACCCCTGGAATCATGACCAGCATCCCTTCCTTCGGCTTCAGCCGCTGTGCTCAGGAGCCTTTCAGTCTCTTCAGAGACACCCACTGGGTCATGTCTTTCCATCCTGCCTCTTTCCCGACCGCTTGCTCTCCTCCTGCAGCGTGTCTTCCCTGTCCTCCCTCAACCCACCAGGTCCTCGGTGTTCGGTGAGTGTGCCCCACCTGCCCTTGAGAGACTCTTTCAATTCCGGTGCCGGTGCGGCCTTGTGTGTGCTGGGGCTCTGGTGGACTTGTTTTAATTTTCTTCAACTTCAACTTGCACACGAGCAATTGATGGTCTGTCCTGCGGCCGGCCGCTGGCCTTGTTCTGACAGATGAGACCGAGCTTCTCTATTTTTAGACTGCCTCATCTGCATGCGGACCCCGGACCAGGGATACGGAAGATGGGAAAACAGCGGGTGTCTCCGAATGGAGGGAAAGGATCGATGGCTTTGAAATTTGGGGTGGGCGCAGAGGATCGAGGGTACCACGGGCTGCAGGAAGAGCAGACACATCTGTCTCGGAAGATGTACAACCGGATGCTCTAGAAGGGAGGACCGTGGACTTCATCTGACGTACGGTGGACTTGTGATTAGGAGGGCCCGGTCCCTGGAGAAGGAAGGGCTTGATGCTTGGGAGAGCAGAGGGTCAGTGAAAGAGAGGAAGACCCTCAATAAGATGGGTCGACCTGCGGGCTGCAAGGTGGACCCAAGTGTTGTGAGCATGGCGCTGATGGTGCAGCTTTCTGTGTACGTGGGGCTGCTGTGGGCCAGAGCCCACCCGACAGCACCAACAGCAGCCATCGTCTGCCTGGGCTCTTCCATACAATCTTCTAATTCTCCCAATAGCCTGGGCAGGACCAGCGTGGACTTGAGAGGACTGCAGGCTGGGGCAGGTTCTTCGGTGCAGGGGACAAGCCCCACTTGGGTCTGTTGGACGCCAAGCTGCACGGCTCACCAAGATGGCGCCAGTGCCTGCCAGGGAGCATCTGACTGGGGAGCTGGTATACTCCGTGGTGGTTCACTTTGAGCCAGGCTGGTTACATTTACAGCTGGCCGCCTCAGTCCCAGAGGGCGCGGGTAGCAACACTGATCTTAGCGAAAGGAGTCATGTGCCTGCCACTTCGGTGCCCAAACTGAATCACTGGGAGCCAGCAGCATCACCCTTCCCCTGTGCGCCACCCCCCACCCCCAGCATGTTGGCATCTGTAGCTCTGAGGAGAGCGAGGTCTGGGACTTGGGGGTGCTGAGGACTGGGCCCAGGCAAGTCTGCCCCCCCACCTGTGGGAGCCTGGGCACACGGAGCTTCCTCCTCCCCAGCTGTGAAATGGGTCCTGTGGGGTGACCCGTTGCACAAGCTCCAGGCAGGCCTGGCAGTGACTGGTGTGACAGTGCCCGTGTGTGACAGGCCAGAGACATCCTCTGGGCTCTGTGCATGGTGGGAGGGCAGGGCCGTGGGCGTCCTTCACTTCTCTTTCCTGGAGCCCTATCCTGCGGTCCATCTGACCCCTCTTGGACACTCATCCTGTGTCTGCAGTGGGCTGCGCGCCCGCATTGCAGAGCAGGGTGGGGGCCTGTGGGGGGACCTGGATCCCTGCTTGGCCGATGCTGGATGCAGTGGTGGGCGCAGTGGCCACCACAGGGCAGCACCATGTCTCCTGACTCAGAGCAGTTACCTGCCCAACTTCATCTGCCTCCTCTCCTGGCCGTCCTGGCGATGGGAGGTGTTGATAGAGCAGTGCCCAGAGAACAGATTGAGTTTCTGCAGGGCGCTTAAAAAAAAAAGTTTTCCTTTGACATCAGTGTATTTTTTATTTGTATCCTTATTGATTGAGGTTGGTAAAGAGGTGATTTTCCAAGAGGATTGAGCAGTTCATTATAATGAGATCAATAACGCCAGTGTTCCCGGATTAGATAGTTCAGACCTCCGTGTCCTCTAATGAACACCCAGCAGGCACAAAGGATTTTCTGGAGCCAACAGGTAAACAAGATCGAGACGATACACCACTGTGCTTACGGCGGTGGGGCCCAGAAGCCGCGGTTAAACCAGCTGGCCGGTTAAACCGGCTGGCCGCGTACACAAGCCCCCCGGAAAGGGGCCTTCACCTCGGACATGGCAGCTGTTCATGTTCACAAGGTGTCAGGGATAAATATTTCCCAGGCTCTACCTGTGTCTACATCATGCAACGCAAAGACCAGCCAAGGCCTCGTGCTCCCAAACACTCAAAAATTCGTTCCTCTCTCAGGGTCCCTTCCTGCTGCTAAAAAGGTGCCTCCACTGGTCTTTGCTTGTCACTGAGCCGAGTCTGCACGCACTCACTGGGGCCTCCGTTTCCCTTGGTGGACCCTGGCCTGCCCTGGAGAATGTGTTCTGCACCGTGGCACACTCTGCAGCATCCTCGCGGGCGCTTGGACCACAGTGGTAGCCGTGGCCCAGGTCTTGCCACCGTGCGGCTCTCAGCCCCTGCAGTTGCAGACCACCCTGAGCCTGCCCTAGGCTGCCTTATCCTGCAGGGGTTTCATGAGGTACCTGAGGCCTTAGGAGGAATCGAACACGTCTTTCTGGTAGATGCACGGTGTGCCACGGACTATCCGAAGGACCAACTAACCTGTCCTGGGAGAGGCATGGCCAGACTGCTCCTTAGAAGGAAGGGTGGGGAGGCCTCACCTCACAGGCTTTGGGCGAGTCGTCAGGAGTCCGAGCCCAGTCCCTGGAGAAGGACGTCATGCTTGGTACAGCAGAGGAACAGCGACAATGAGGAGGACCGGCAATGAGGAGGACCGGCAGTGACTGCAGCATTGGGCCCAAACAAGAACAGCTGCATCCTGCTAACCCAGGGCGAAAAGCCCCCGGTGCTGGGCAAAGGGCCGTGGCGGCCTGCACATGTCCAGGTCCCCCGTGCATGCGAGCTTCCTGGGAGATGGACTGACTCAGCCGTTGCGACACTGGGCTCAATCCTGGGAACAGTGGTGAGGGTGGCGCTGGACCCCGCGATGTTATCCAAGTGTCTCATGAGTCGGAGCTGACTCAACGGCACTTAGCAACACCAGGACGAGAGAACCCATATCTTGTCTTCTCAGTGGAGACGCTCAGTACTTAAACGACCCAGACTGAAACCTCTCTAGAGGAAGGAGGAAGAAGAACGTATTCAGACAGGGATTGTCTTGAGCAGAAAAGGCTTGGTGCTTGTCTTGTCACGATTCAGTGTTCGCTCTGCCTCCCATCTCTTAGCCCCGTTGTCCACACGATCTGTTTCCGCACTTTTTGAAAACAAGACAAAGCAAAATAAACTGGAAACACCAAGCAGCATGAACCCACCGTGGCCGATGCACTGCCGTTTCTGAAGCGAAGCCTATGGTTTAGGGGTATGCTCCGAGAAACAAGAATGCCGTTTTCTACAGGCGGAGAGCATGCTTCCACCCGCGGGGCTTGGGGTCTGTCTGTGAATTCCAAGTGCGCAGGAAGTGAGCAGCCAAACATGCCATGGGGACTGTCTTCAGGTGACCCCCCCCCCCATCCCATCCCCTTAGCGGAAGGGCCCATCTGAGGCCGTGGGTACCTTGCTACTGAGTTGTCAGGCTGGGCACTCAAGGAGGGTGCAGCCCTGGTGTTGGGTGGGGGCAGTGGGTGGGGGTGGGGCGGGCATCTGCAGTCTGCTAACTGGACACGGACGTCATGGCCAGTGCGATGACCACCCGCTGCCAGCTTAAAAGAAGCGAGGGGGTCACGTGGTCTCCAGGAAAGGCAATTCCAGTTCTGCTTGAGGAAAAACCACATTTCCGATCAGATGAACTCACCCCAGAAGCTGTGCGTGCCTAACTGGCAGGACTGGGGGGGGGGGCACCTCCCTCACGATTCTGCCCCTTCCCTGGTGACGGACACCCGGATGCTAGTGAAATAGCACCCTAGCAAGAGTACGAGGTTAAGTGGCCAGCACCTATACCATACCGGTGGTTGGGAAGCCGGCGGGTCTCAGACTAGCCCTGTCCAGGTCTCTACAGTGCCAAGGGCAGTGCTTCTGTCTCCCTCCACCTCCCCGAAGAATTCCATCCTCTGACCGACATCGCGTGGAAAGGCAGCTGAGAGACTCAAACCGGGCTCCTTTTCACCGTTCTGCGTGGCTGTGGGAAAAAACAGGTCTGGAGGGTCAAGACCAGGGCAGTCGGTAAGATCTCCCAACAAAACGCTCCCAGGCCAGCCCTGGGCACCCGTGAAGAATGAGCAGACGCACTGTCCTCTTGGGGGAAATATTCCCCAGCGCAGTATTCCTGGCCTTGTTCTCTTTAGTTTTCTTAACAAGCTCTTCCTAATCAGCCCCCAGTGAGCATCCTGCAAAAAAATAAATTCAGATGAGCAGTTTGAAATTCTCCGCCTCCCCGCCCCCCCCAACCCCCCCCCAAAACCCTAAACAGTTGCCTAAATTTCCGAGAGCGTGGGACTCTCTGCTTTGACTTGAACTGGCCCAGCAGATTCCCTCCGAAGACATCGTTCTGATTCGACTTTTAAGTGCGTGATACAATTGATCGTATGGATTGTTGTAAGAGCCCCCAATAAAATGATTTATAATAAAAAAAATACTTTGAAGGCACTGCAAAGGGTCTCAGAGCAGCACACCACTGAGGGAACCTATCTGCAGCCACCCACTGATCCCAGACCCGTTCAAACACACTGCTTGGGATCGACTGGAGCAAGTGAGCTTGGGAGCCCGCGGAGCAGAACCCATCGGCTTCCCAACCCTCATCCGTGTGACGGAAGCAGGTGTCCGCGCCTCTCCGGGCTCCTGGAGTGGTTTCCTCTGGGTGGATCTCGTCCCGCCCTCTGTCCACGTCAGTTGTACTTCCTCTTCTTGGCAGAGGATATCCGGTGGATAATGCGGAGGGGCAGTGAAAATGAGGGGGGTCCTCGACGAGAGGCCCCAGCAGCTGCAGCGAGGGGCGCAAACACGACGATTGCGTGGACGGCACGGCACAGGGCAGTGTTCTGTTCTGTTGCCCTCAGGGTCCTTAAACGAGTCGAACGGGACTCGAGGGTCCCCTGGCAGCAGCCACTGCCACTCTCGTCATTAAAGGAAGCACGTCACAACATCGACCTCCCTACCATCCGTCCCAGCACGCGTGGGCCGTGCACGACTGGAGCGTCCCTCGGCGGCCGGGCGGGGTCCTCGCCCACCTCCCTGCACCATTCTGGATTAGGTGGCCGGCGGCATTCGGCTCTGGACAGCGTTTGTCACGAAACCAGGCAGCGAAGGAGCACTTGAAGCACATGCTCTGCTCTGTCGTGCCGCGAAGCAGTTTAAGGGCCTGTCGATTTTCCGCCAGTGATGTAATGTCTTCCTTCCCCAAGAGTGTCCCCAAACTGTGTCCTAATGACAAGCGTCTGCCAGCCAGAGTCTAGCGTCTAGAAGCCATTTCTGAAAAACAGGATAAGAAGCCTGCAGACAGAGAGCCGGGCGGTTGCTGCTCTTCCACCAATTTGTTTTGCGGGCAGATTTCCCCCCCCTTCTCCACACAGAGGCAGCTGCACATCCCATCTGTCCCCCTGGGTGTGGATGATATGCCTCCAGCACCTCGTGAGTGCCTTACGTTGTATTTCTACTGGTGCTGATGCAGCAGTGAGAACCAAACAAGTGAGAGAATGAAAGGCTGGCAAGTAAACAAGCAAACAAACAAACAAAACGCACTGCCACGGAGCCCATGCTACCCTAGAGGACAGGGCGGGACTGTCCCTGTGGGTGTCTGAGACTGTCACTACGTAGGAGAGTAGGAAGCCTTGTCCTTCCCCGCCGGGGCTAGCTGGTGGTTTTGAACTACCGACCTGGTGGGCCACAGCCCAAGGCGTAACCATGATTCCAGCAACGTGCAAACCTCATGAGGGTTTTTGGTGTCACGCTGGTTTCCACAGCCCATTAGAAACCGCTTTCGAAAAGGCCTTGGTGATGGCCATCTTGAAAGTGGACATTTCTAATGGTTCCCTGTGTGGGACAGTGCAACAGAGGAAGGCTCTCCATGGGGTGGACTGTCAGAGTGGCTGGACGAAGGGCTCACACGTTAGCAGCGGTGAGGGTGGCGTAGGACCGGACAGTAATTGTCCCAGTGTGCACCAGGCCGCGATGAGTCGGGACTGACTTGAGGGCACCTAAAGACATCAACAGACAACACCTCGGTGTGATTTTTGTTTACCAAATAATGGTGTCCGTGGGACAGCTACTGAAAGGCATACTGTCTGCACCTTCAGCTCGGGGCTGGTTTCTCTTGGGACCACCAACAGTCAAGGGCTTGGCGGCTCACTCAGACCGTGGAGGGTAAAGTTTACCCAGAGGCCCTCAGAAGAAAGGGCTGGTGATGCACTCCCGGAATAGTTGCTATTGCAAACCCGGGGAGCCCAGTGCTTCTCTGCTGGCAGGAGGTGGGAGGAGCACCCACCAGGGAGCCTGGGAACAGTGTTTTCTCAGTCTTTGTGAGGTCTCCTGAGTGAGCTAGCTGGTGGCTTTTGGACAGCCAGTACATTAAAAACAGGAAAGGGCCCCTCCTCCTGACGAGGTTTGATGCCCTGGGCAGTGCAGTCCTGCAGGCAGACTCCTCACGTGCTTTGCATCCTGGGTGGATGGAGGTGGACATTCCCATGTCCTCCTGGGAGGGCTTGTTGCCGGCTCTGCTGCTGGCTTGGTGAGTATGGGACCCCGCTGTAGACTCTCAGAGCAGGGACTTTAAGAACGCTCCCCCTGTATTTGATCTGCTGCTTCCCTGGCAAAACTGCTAAGTATATGTATGGTCTGCGATGGTCTGGAAGAAGTTTGCTGGCAGCCTGGAGACATGACATTGAAAATCTGACTTTAGCTCTCACGAAAACCTTTACCGAACTCACTGCCATCAAGTCCATTCCGACTCCTAGCGACCCTTGTGGCTGCTAGCCTCAAGGTCAGCAGTTCGAAACCAGTAGCCACTCCTTAGGAGAAAGATGAGTCTTTCTACTCCCATGAGGAGCTACAGTCTCCAAAATCCACAGGGGGCAGTTCTGCCCTGTGCTGGAGGATCGCTGTGAGTTACCTCCAATATCACCCTTTTAAAACGTTCTGTTTCTGGCATGTATTTCAATGTTCATGGTCTATCAGTACATGATGTGTGCCAGCAAGCGAGGAGGGTGGCCGCCGTGACACCCTGAGGTCCAGTATAGTCACCATGACTCAGAGCCAACCCAACCGCAGCTGACAACCCAGCACCGCCACCTCCACAGCTCCTCCTGTGATCTAGTGACAGACCTCCCCCACGTTGGTGAAGTGTGCTGGTGGCTTTGTCAGACAAGTCCAGGGTCCGCACTGGAGGGGGGCGGGCTCAGCTGTGTCTTTCTGGGCACCGGTCAGCAGCTGCCATTCCCTTAGTGGCAAGCTAAGGGAACGTGGCCCTAGGGAAAGTGGGCAGGGTCTCTGACCACAAAGCAGCATGCTCTGAGTTGAACAAGCAGACACAGCTGCCTGGGTCCTGGGACAGGAAGAACCCTCTGGTCTTGGCTTCGCCTGTAGCTCCTCGTTGGCTGCCAGCTTCAAGTGCCCTAAGTTGCCCACTCCCTTGGCACTGTGGAGCACATGTCCAGAGTGCATCCTGGGGTGGACCAGTTCTGGATGTCGCCCAGGGACAGGAGTCACAGTTCATGTCCTGGGACCGAGGTGGCAGCTGGCAGTAGGGGGCGCACTTGAACCACAGACCCTGTGAGCTGTGCTCAGCGCCAAAGACACACCCAAGTCCGATTCTCCCCAGACAAGGCTCTTGCTGAAGTTTAGACGGCCTAGTGGCTACACTAGTCCATTCCGACTCCTCGGGGCCCTTGTGGCTGTTAACCTCAAGGTCAGCAGTTTGAAACCACCAGCTTCTTCTTGAGAGACAGACACAGCTTCTGTTGCCACAACGAGTTACTGTCTCGGAAATCACGAGATCCTGCTGAGTCGGACTCCACTCGATGGCAGGGAGTTTGGTTTTTGGTTTTGTTACCTCCCGAAGAGCCCAGGGACACAAAAGGCCCTCTCCCCGCACCGGTGTGTGCACCCAGAGGTGCCCTGGTGTGCTATGGCCTAGGCTCTGGGGGCTGACCTTCAGCTCAAACCTCCAGAAGGTTAGTTCTAGCCTAGCAGCTGCTCCTCAACAGGAAGATGAGGCTGGCCACTCCAGGGGAGATTGATAGCCTTGGACACCCGAAGCAGGGTCGCTGTGAAGCGGGGTGGGCTTGACTGGGCTGGGGTTTGTGCTTGTGCAAACACCCAAACATTTGTTGCATCCACAGTCTGGATACGCAGGACAGCCCTGCATGGGGGACAAGGACTGCCCTGGTCCACGCCACCCTGCCCATTTCGAGTTACTGGCTGCCCCGCCCTGTCCCCAACTGCCCGCTGTGTCCCTCTGCCGCTTCCCGTCACGCTCCACAGCTCTTCACCCATCGGCGACGGCGGCGCGTCAGCAAGAGGCTGATCCTGAAAAGAAATCACTTTGGAGCTAATCTCGCCCTTCGTCTTTGACTGCCTGAGAACTCATCTCCTGTGTTAGCCGCCACCGCGGACGCGCTCCTTAATCTCCCTGAATCTCGCTCTTGGCTCAGGGCATCAGCACAGGTCACGCCTGCCCAGCACCCACAGGAAGGTGCCCTGGGGGCTGCATAGCTCAGCCTTGGGGGTGCAGGGGAGGAGAGGGTGGCCAGAGCGAGAGTGACTTCCTTCCAGAAAGTTCCTCTGAACACACGAGGGCCTGGCGGGCTTGCCCTTGGGCACCGCGTCCCAGGACGGCTTGTGGTTGTTGCAGGTGCCGTCCAGTGGCTCCCGGCCCATAGCCACCCTGTGCACAACAGAAGGAAACATGGCCCGGTCCTGCGCCAGCCTCACCACCGATCCTGTGCCTGAGCCCATGGCGGCAGCCCCGGTGTCAGATCCATCTCCTTGGGGGCTGTCCTCTTGATCACTGCCCCTCCACTGTGCCAAGCATGCGGTCCTTCTCCAGGGACTGGTCTCCCCTGACGGTATAGCCAAACTACACGAGGATTTCTGTGCTTTCAACATAATTAGTTTGTAGTTCAGTGTTCCCCAAACAGCCTTTCTCTTTTCCCGTTGCAGGGACCCCACTCTTTAGTGGTCAGAGTGACTCTAGAATCACCACCTTGAAATTCCATCCACAAGACCACCACCTCTTTGTCTGTGGGGGCTTCAGCTCCGAAATCAAGGCTTGGGACGTACGGACCAGCAAGGTAAGCACCTCTCTGCTGGGCTGCCCCCAGGAGAGCCTGGAGCCATCTGACTTGGGGCTCGGTGTGTGTGTGTGTGTGTGTGTGTGTGTGTGTGTGTGTGTGTGTGTGAGAGAGATCTCTGAGAGGGACCCTGGAGGTGGAGGAGAGGCCACTTACTGTCTGGTCAGTGGTGGCGTGTCATTCTCAACTGCCATGAAAGGCCAGCCTTGACCGGCTAGCCAATGAAAACCACGTAGGAGCCATTCTGCACAGCATGGTGCTGACAATGCACCGTGGACCTACTGTGTGCCATGGCTGCAGCTTGTGGGTGTTGCCAGGGGCTGCTGGTTTTGAAGGCAAACCAAAGCCAAAACCCTCCTTTTGGAAGAGAGCCACTGGCAGTGCCGATGGTCAGCAGACTGGCCTGCTCACCGCAAGTTCAGAGGGGTTGTCCAGAGGTGACTCAGAAGAAAGGCCAGGCAAACTCTTTCTCAAAGCTCAGCCCCCGAAGGCCCCTAGAACTCAGATCGACTCCAATGCTTGTGTGGGGCCGAGAGGCAGGGTCGGCTGGAGACAGATGGTGGGGTTTTGTTTGTGCCCTGTTTTCTTTAAAGCAGTGGTTCTCAACCTTCCTAATGCCGCGGCCCTGTAATACAGCTCCTCATGTTGTGGCGACACCCCCAAGTGTAAAATTGTTTTCCTTGCTACTTCACAACTATAATTTTGCTACTGTTATGAATCCGGTCACCCCTGTGAAAGGGTCGTTTGACCCCCAAAGGGGTTGCGACCCACAGGTTGAGAACAGCTGCTTTAAAGGGTGCCAGCAGCTTTGCCTGCCCAATAAGATCTTGCGTAAGGACTACCCCCTGCTCACCCCACCCTCCCACCCCCACACCCCAGGTGGGAGAATCTGTGCCCAGGCAGCCGTGCTCCGAAAAACAACAGCAGTGAGTAAAAACATCCGATTTTGCTGGAGAAGGAAAGGGCTCTCTACAAAAATATTTTGGGAAAGAGAGAACAAGTTGTCCTTCAGGGAGGTGGAAGTGGTGGGGGTTTGGAAGAACAGGGGGCCTTGGGACCCAGGCTGCGAGTGTCTGACACGCAGGTGAGAACCTGCCTCCCGCCGGGGCACCTGTTGGGAGAGGGGCCTCCTGGCGGCCATCTTCCTGGAAGGTGAGTCCACTGCCAGCAGCCCCACAGACCGGACCCAGGAGATATGACTCACCTCGGACGCCATCTGGTTTAAGGGTTTGTTAAAGACATTGGATTTTCTCCTTGGGCAGGTGCCAGCTGACCTGAACGCTGGGAGAAGCAGCTAGAGGCAGACGCTGCCCTGACTGTTCTTGGCAGGTCCGCAAGCCTCCCGGGAGCTGCCTGTGTGTGGGACGGGAGCCGGGCAATATTTGTTTTCGCTCCTTCTTACCAGCCTCCCCCGCGGGGCCACAGGGCCTGCTCTGTGGGCACAGTGCTCTTTCCAGCGTCAGGGTTGTTGCGGTGGGCTGGGCTGGCCCCAGTGTCTGCCGGGTGCGAGGGTGCAGCTTCCTGCCCCCGGGTGTCTCCCTGCACAGCCCTCTCCTAGGTACTTCAGGCTGTGGCCGGGCGCTGTCCATGGTGCTGACCTGGGAGCCCTGCTGGGCCGTGATGCTGCTGTGATGCTCAGGCCGGGCCACATAGCCTGGTTCTATTTGAGTGCTTCCAGGTCAGCAGTGGGGACCACAGGGATCCAGACCTGAGCTCAAAAGCCAGACAGGCCCCACCTTTAAAATCAAACCGAGAGGGGCGCTTTGCTAGAGAAGGGATATGTGATCGTGATGGACGTTCTGAAAAAACAAGCAAGCAAACAGACAAACGAACAAACAAATCAGGGAAATAGAAGGGGGAGGCCAGGAGGCCGCAGGTAGAACGTTGTTAAAATCTTGATATTTCTCCATTCCCTGTTCTTCCCCCTGTGTGCTTTTTAACAGTTTTATCGGCTTATAATTCACACATCATGCAATCCATTAGTTCAGTCCTATTAAGAAGAGTTGTACAATCATCATCACAATCTAGTTTAGAACATTTTCTCCTTTCTTGTCCGCATTATCATTAGCTTCTTCTATTCCCCAACCACCCCTGCCATCCTCTCACAAAAACCACTGGTTCAGTTACTGTCCCTACAGCTTCACCTATTCTGGATTTCATAAACAGAAAATCCTACAAAAGCAAACTAACCAACTAACAACAACAAAGCAAAACAGAGGAAAACCTCGATTAAAAATAAAGCAGGCAATATTAGAACCCAGGACAAACTTAAAATGGGCCCAAAGGGACACCACATAACAAGGGGTTGCACTGTGACCCTCGCAGCATCTTCAGCGATCCTAGTTCCGAGCGCTCTGCCCGACCGCCGGGCTGTGCACCTCCGTGGGCTGTGGGCAGAGGGGATTCACCAGAGGCTCAATCCACGTGGATTTCATTTTCCCTTTTTCTAAATGGTCCCCTGGGTTTAAAAAAGTGTCACCGTTTTGTGGGTGGTGAGACTGCACCCATGCTGCAGTCGGACGGACCCATTGACTGCGACGTTCTTCAAGTTGTCCCCTCCCCCTTTTCCTGAGGGGCTCCTCCCTCATCAGCCCCCACTGCCCCCACCCCCAAGGGCCTAGCTGACCTTTCTAGTCTCCGTTGCTCACGTGACCCCGTGCAGACTTTGAAAAATGAGCTAAACTTTTGTTTGGTTTTAGCAAGACTTAAGAGGATGCTTTTGAGGCTGGTGATGATCTTATATTGATACGCAGTTTGGGATTCTGTCTCTGACAGTTGAAGGGCTTCCCTTGTTTACTCCTTAGAGGCCATCAGTTGCGTCCCCTTGATCCCTCATCCCTCCCTGTCTTGCCCTGGTCACTCAGCAAAGCACCAGGCATGGCCAGAGCTGGGGGCCGAGTAACTCAGGTGAATGGACGCTTTCACGGATGAAGGTGTTTCTTCTTTTGGGACAGTTAGAAGGCTCCCTGGTATCGAGCTGCTGACCAGAAGGTTAGTCGTTTGAACCCACCAGTCTCTTTGGAGGCGGTGACAGGAGGAGGGGTGGTGGTGCAGAAAGATGAGATTGTTTGCCCTGGTAAAGATTTGAAGTGTCCGAAACCCCGAGGCCAGCTCCACTCTGTCCTTCTCTTAGGACGAGGCCGAGTCGGATGGACTCGTGTGGCTCCTGCTGGACCGTCACACAAACCCTCGCGGCCGTCACACTGTAAACGACTCCCCGTAAATGACCTTAAAAAAAAAAAAAGGAGAAGAAGCAACTTTTCAGGCCCAACCTCTTCCTTGTCTGGGATGCACTTCCTTAAGATTGAGTCCAGGACTCTGCAGGCTGTGGGCCAGGTGTGCAGGGAGCAGTTTTCTGAGGACAGAGCTGAGGTGGGATGGACCACCCGCCTCCCAGGGGAGGAAATCAGGAGTGAGAGCCTGCTGGTGGGTCCAGAGAGCTGGCTGATGAATCGCTTCTTGCCAGCCTTGTGATTCTGTGATTCCATAAGGCTGCCAAACGGTCAGCCTTGGCTCTGGCGTTCTCCGGCCAGTCCAATTCATTATGGCAAATGGGCTGCCTGGCTCCCCTTCCTCCTTTTCCTGGCTGTCCTCTCTGCCTCAGGATTGATGACTCCAGTGCTGCCCAGTCCAGCAAGGGCCAGACTCCAGCCCCAGAAGCTCGGGGGGAAGGGGGTGGGGGCGTGGGAGTGGGTGGAGGGGTGGGCGATGGTGGCACAAGGCCCACCCTGCAGGCCTGGGAACTTTTCCCTCCCGCAGTGGGCTCAAACACAGCGTGGTCTGGGACAGGATGTCCCAGGTCCTGACACTTGACCCTCGTGTCACTGTGGGGCCACTGCCCAGGCCCCACCGGGCCCAGCATGCCCACTCCCCTGCTCCAGGATTGCCAGCAGGAGATGGCCAGACAGCCCTGCGCGCACACCCCGATGCTGTGTAGACACTCTCCGTAGGCACTGCATGCTCGGCCCACTTTTCCTCTGTGAGGGGGCATCTTGATAGGGTGTCTGACTCCTCCCACGATTTGTCTCAGACCCTGTGCAGCGTGTGCCCTCCCCTGCAGGTGACAGTGGGGAGGCTAGCAGGTGCAGGTGAGAAGGGCAGCCCTTCATGTGCCGGGGAAGGTGTTCCAGAGGATAGGTGGAAGCTCCGCAGGGGAGGCCTGTGTGCAGCCGGACCCTCCACACCCGGCACTGTGCGCCAGACGCATAGCCATCGAGTGGATGCCGACTCAGAACAGCCCTGCAGCACAGGGGAGAGCTGCCCTCGCGGGTGTCCGCAACTCTTTACGGGCCTAGGAAGCCTCATCTTGCTCCAGCTGACTGGCTGGCTGTTTTGAACTAGTGACCTTTTGATTAGCAGCCCAAGGCATAACCGTGACACCACCAGGGCTCCTCGCACAGTACCAAGCCCCTCAAACCACCCCGCCCCCCGACTCACTGCTGTCAAATCGATTCCAGCTCATGGCAGCCCTAGAGGGCACAGTAGAGCTTCCAAGGCGGGAACTCTTTATGGGAGCTGCAGCCTCATCTTTCTCCTCAGGAGCAGCTGGTGGTTTTGAACCGCTGACCTTGTGGTTCCCCGCCCACTGGGTAACCTACAGCGCCACCAGGACTCTCTACTGACCTCGTGGTACCTGGTTTTGTTTTTGTTTTCAGCTGTTTGCCGTGGAGTTGATTCCAACACATAGCAACCCTGTAGGAGAAAGCACAACCAGCCTTTGGGGTGCCCCAGGGTTCACTGTCACAGAAGCAGACAGCCTCATCTTTGTCCCTCGGGCGGCTGGTGGCTTCCAACCACTCACCTCTCGGTTTGCAGGGGAGCACTTAACTGCTGTGCCACCAGGGCTCCAGGCACACACAGTAGGCCCTGGGACAGAGATCCACAGGGATGACTAATGGCCTTAATCATGGCCAATAATAAGGAAAAAACCTTGAGTAATTAACCCAGTCGCAAGAGCCACAATTCATTAACTTGTCAGCTCCTGTCCCGGCTGCCGCTGGTGTGCAGAGGACGGGGGCGGTAGGAGCTGGGAACACTACACCCCACCCCACCCGACCCCCACCCAGCTGGGGTCCCTTGAGAGTCTGGGTTGTGGCAGCCCCACCCCGAGAGTCCTGCTCAGGCCCAGGCCCTGGGGGTTCGTCAGGCTGTCCTGTGAGCCAAGCCCACCTGCATTTGACATTCGGAGTGGTGGCTGTCTGGGAGGCTCAGTGGCTTGTGCTACTTGGTTCGAAGTGCCATCCGTCCTCCTGGCACTGCAGGCGGGCTGCTTATTTGTCCTAATGAGGTTTTGATTACTCTCCATTTGTCTCTTTCATCGGCTTTATATTAAAAAGCCTTTTTATTTGGACTCTTTGTACTCTCTGCACTTCTACGTGTTGCCTGAAACCAAACTTTTTATGCAGATGAGAGAGGGAGGCTCAGGGAGGCTGGGCGGCGGGCCAGGGGGCTTCAGAGGAGGCCTGCCTTTGCCCACCGTGCGGCTTGTGGCAGCCCCTGGCCTGCTCCGAGCCCCATTGTCCCCATCTTCCAAGTGAGGGTATGGTGCAGTGCAGGGTTTGGGGGGGCGGGCGGGGGGAGGTGTTCCTTCAGACAGCTGACCCTGATACCAGACCACATGTACCTGCCGGACGGTGAACTCTATACCTTCTATACCTGTTTGAATACTTTGTACCCAGTGGCCCCGGGCAGGGTGCGGGGTGCTGCTGCCAGCCCATTCTACAGGCCAGGCAACAGAGGCCCACACAGGTGCACCCACAGGGTGAGTCTCAGCCCGTTGGCCACGGCTGACCGGCTCCCTGGCCCGTAGAGCCCCTCTCGGCAATGAGTTGCTGTGCAGGGCAGCCCTGCAGGAGTAGCACTGCCCATCGGTGGCCTTTCTGCTGTGCTGCGTAGACCAGAAGGCTGTGCTTCAGCCTGGGGCTTGGGCCCTCCTCTATAGTCTCCCTCTTGCTGTTGTAGACAGAGGACCCACACCCTTCACCTGCGTCACAGGCTTTGCTGAGCCCCTTGCCCCACACCACAGATGGTGACACTGCCCTAGGGGCTGGGCTCCAAGACTTCTTATAACGCTGGACACGTCAGTCTCCACATGTGAGAACAGGCATCCCACGGCAATCAACCCAGGATCTTTCACCAACACCTCCCTCTATAACTTGGTCCTTCGAACACAGCGGGACGCACCTTGCTGAAGATGCAAGGATGCTGTGTGGCCCTGGATGGAGAGATACCCACTGCCCTGGGGGTTGTCTGCATGCACGGCGACCCGAAGGGCGGAGCAGAACTGCCCCCTAGGCTTTCCAGGGCTGTGCTTCTTTATGGAAGCAGATAGCCTCATCTTTCTTCCATGGAGCGATGGGGGCACTTGAACCGGCGACCTTTGCCCAACTGTGCTATAAATGCGGTATTCGTATAACTATAGCATATGGTTCTTCTGTGCTCCACGGACCACTTCTCTCTTTTACTTACTTTCCTCCTACTGTTCGCTTCTCAGACGAAGGTGGCCTGACGGTGGTGTCCTGGATGAGGTGGTGGCTCACTGAGCAGATCGTCCATTTCATTCCAGCACTTCTGGCCGTTCAGCTCCAGCTCCTCCATCTGACCCCTCACTGCGCCAGCCCCTCTCCCTGGGCCTCTCTGGTTCCTGTGTCCAGTCCTCCCCTGGCCTCTGTCCTCGGGCAGAGGCTGCTCCTCTGCTCTCACAGGGCCGAGCACCTCAGCACGGTGTGAGCTCCGCCCCAGGCCTCAGGGTGACTAAGCTTCATAGTCTTGGGGGTCCTGCTAGTCTCTC
Source organism: Echinops telfairi (assembly GCF_000313985.2). Lineage (NCBI taxonomy): Eukaryota > Metazoa > Chordata > Mammalia > Afrosoricida > Tenrecidae > Echinops > Echinops telfairi. Next base: position 5,606,299 of record NW_022103915.1, read on the forward strand.
TCTGACCAGCAAACCTGCTCTCTTTTACGGTTTTAAGCTGCCCCGCGTTTTCCTACGACGCAATCCGGGACCTTCTAATGCAATCCTTTTCAGAGCAGTTAGCAGCTGTATGTAGGTTTTTCTAATTTAAAAAAAAAATCGTTTTATTAGGGGCTCATACGACTCTTATCACAATCCATACATACATCAATTGTGCAAAGCACATTTCTACATTCGTTGCCCTCGTCATTCTCAAA
>NW_022103915.1:5607721-5631380 GCF_000313985.2 Echinops telfairi
CCTTGTCCCTGGGTTTGTTAACACCACTTCCTCCCCGCCCCCACCTCCCATGTCTCCCGAGAACTGTCGGTCCCATTGTTTTCTCCTCCAGATTGTTCATCCAGCCTATTGTAATTAGACAGACCTGCGGAGATAATAACATGCACAAAAATAAGACAGAGCAAAACCAAGCAACAATATACAAGAAAACAACAACAACAAACCACTGACAAAGAACAAATTAAAACACAACAAGAAAGAAAAGCTTGTAGTTAGTTTAAGGATCGTTGGCCTTTAGGAGTGTGTTCCAGTCCAGTTTGTTGTGGATTGATAATTTTACTTTATTGAAATGGATTGATCATTTTTTTTAACTCCAAAACTTACTTTAGTCTCACCATAACTGGCAGTATCCAAGAAATCAGGGGTTGGCTGATGGCCTGGTGATTTTTGTCTCCATATATTTTAAAATAGATACTGATTCAAGGTGCTTCGGGTAATGGTTGCATTGAGATGCAATTCATGTACCACATAGCGTGTCCATTTAAAATGCATGGTTCAGTGGCTCTTAGTATATCGCTGTGATTGAATTCTAGAACATTTTAACCACCCTCAAAAGAAACTCTGTTCCCTTTTCTGTCACCCTCCCATTTCTTTGTGGCCGCCCCCACCCCCACCCCCTCCGTCCTGACCCAGCTCGTTGGCGCTGTGCCCTGGAACTGGTTTGGAATCCTTGAAACCCTGGGCACAACAGAGCAACACACTGCCCAGTCCTGCGCCAGCCTCACCAGGGTTATGCTTGTGCCCCCTGCTGTGCTGGAGCCACTGTGCCCACCCACTGTGCCCACCCATCTCCTAGAGGGCCTTCTTCTTTCTGGGTGGCCTTCTGCTTTAGCAAGCACCACGTCCGTTTCCAGGAACTGGTCTCTCGGTAGCACATCTGCAGCACATGAGATGAAGTCTTGCCATCCTTGCTTCTAAGGAACATTCTGGCCACCCCGGCTCTCTCACTCCTGGAGAGTCGTAGAGTCGACTCCAGCTCATAGCACCCTGATCGCACAGGGTCAGACTGCGCCGGTGGGTTTCTGACATGGTGAATCTTTTTTTGTTTGCTTGTCTTTTTAAAACCGTTTTATTGACACCTCATCCACAGGCCATACAGTTCAATCATTCAGTCGCATCAAGAAGCGTTGTACAATCGTCATCTCCATCGTTTCTAGAACATCGTCTTCTTCCTGGTACTCATTGCCATCTTGATGTGGTAAATCTTCGTGGGAGTACAAAGCCTCATCTTTCTCGCTTGGACGGCTGGTGGTTTCAAACTGCCAGACTTGAGCTTAGCCGCTCGACACGTAACGCACCGCACCACTGCTTATCCATGCCTGTTAGATCTGCCCGTTCTGGTCACTTGAGCGGACTCACAATCCGTGGTCATTTGCGTCTGTCAAGATCCATCCATGTCATGATAGTCTAACACTGGCGTCAGCTAGATGATTCTTCACTTCTTTTTTAGGGCTGAGTAATATTCCACCGTATGGATATTTTGTTTATCTCTCTCTTTTTTTTCAGAGTCTTCGACCAATGTTTAATCGGGTTAGTTGTCTTCTTTTTAAAATCATTGTATTGGGGGTTCATACAACTCCTATCACAATCCACACATACATCCATTGTGTCAAGCACACTTGTACATTTGTTGTCATCAGCATTTTCAAAACATTTTCTTTCTACTTGAACCCTTGGTATCAGCTCCTCATTTTCCCCTCCCTCCCCGCTCCCTTCCCTCGTGAACCCTTGATAATTTATAAATTATTAGTTTAGTCGATGGACATTTGCATTATTGGCATTGGCTTTCTCCTCCCCCCAGATAGTTAGCGTCTTGGAAAACCCACAGGGGCAGTTCCACCCTGTCCCGCGGGGTCGCTGAAAGCCAGCGTGACTCGCCGGCAGTGCGGGAGTGATTCATGGCACTGCGTCGGACATGCGTGTACAGATGTATGTGATGTGTGTTTCTATTTCTCCTGTGTGTTTACCTTGCGGTGGGATCGCGGAGTCAGAAGGGACGTCTGTGCTGGGCATTTTGAGGGGCTGCCAGCCTATCCCCCAAAGTGTGGCTCCTCTGTCCTCGCTGTCTTCCCAATGGCACAGAAAGGAGGATGAAGACTTCCATGATAATTATGGATTTCTGTTTCCCCCTTCGGTCCTGTTAGTGTTTGCTTCCCACACACGGAAGGTGTATCCACAGTGCCCTTGGGCACCTGTCCTCGGGTAGAGCTGTTAAAGAGAAGAAGGAGAGGAACAGAGAACCTCTGTTCAGTCCCTGTACTTGGGGTCCCCCCCAAGTGTCACTGACCTGCGGCACCCCCAGGTAGCGGTCCACAGGCTCTCTTGGCACCCATGGGTGAGAGACTGAGGTCGGCTCTCCCCAGCATGGCCCCGGGTCTTCAAGCATGCTTTTCTCTTGGTCTTGAACTTCCCCATTGCCTGAGGTCATGCCACCTGTCCTGTAGGTCTCCGTTTGGGAAGTCCTTTCCCCAGAGCAGTCTGGATCTGTCCCTGCCCCCTGTCCGAGGAGCAGGACTCGGCCCGTCTCCTGCAGCCACGAGTCCCTTGGGGGCCGGGACACAGTGGTCCATCCAGTGGCTCATTGAGGCTTCTGGAAGGACTCATCACGCCCCGCATCCTGAGCCAGATACCCTGGCAAAGTCTCTATGACTGTAGGGAAGTTCGGGCCCCGTGGCAGATCACCAAGTGGTGAGGGGTCTGCCTCTCTTCTGGGCAGCCCTCCTGGTGGGCGCAGCCTATTCTCAGCCGCTGGGGGAGGGTGGCTGGCGCTTGGTAGCAGCTCTGGCCCGAGCGCTGGGAGAGGTGACAGGCGTGATGAGAGGAGATGGTGAGGTTGGCCTGTAATTAGGCCGTGCTGAGCCGGCACTCGCCACTCACACCACATGCAGAGAGGAGATGAGGGGGGCTCTCTCCTGAACGCCCCTCTACAGCTACAGATCTCTTGGCTTTTAATTAGAGCCATTGGTTTAAATTTTTAGGGGGTCAGAAAGCCTGGGGCTCCAACTCGCCCCACTTGCTTGCTCGTCAAACCTCTAGGGCATGTGCGGCTGCATGTGCACGGTGTCTCCTGTTGTACAGGGCCCACGGGAGCTGTTTCAAACACCGTTTGCCCTGCTGCAGGTGCCACATCCTCCTAGCTACCCCGTCCCGCCACTCCAGCCCCTGTGGCTTCCTTGATGGGGCTGCCACACCAGGTTGTGCAGCCCAGGGCAGGAGTGGGGCCAAAGTCCAGCCCACACCCCATAGCTGCCCCTGGGTGGCTCCATGGCAGGGTGCCCCGCTCTTTCTAACATGAACCAGCATGGCCACGTCCCCTCCTCGTAGGCTGGGCTCTCGCCTGATGATCACACTGGGTCCTGGTCCTGCCCCCGAGGTTTCTCCCCCCGCGGGACGTCAAGTGAATCTGATCTTGTTCCCCAGCTTCCCACACAGTCGCCTGCCTCCCTCATCAGGTGGACAGGCAGGACACCTGCCACTGTCCACTGTGGGCAGGCAAGGAGGAGGAGGTGACTGAGCTTGGGCATTCTGGGCTCCACAGCGTGGGGGGCTTGACGGTCCTGCCTCCCGCAGTCTTACTGTTATGACGCAAACGATAGTGACATTTTTTTTCATTCCCTACGAAGGAGGAGGAAGGGGAGTTTGCCAGAGGCTTTGGCGGGCAGGGCAGGCTGTCCAGGGGCGTGTCTGTGCCTGCCTGTGCCTGCGAGAGGGACCGGGCTGCATGGGCCTGCCCAGCCCTACTGGAAAGGCTGTGGGGTGCACTCTGTGGACCTGGGGCACAAACAGCACACAGGGGGCTGTAGAAGACAGCTGGAAACCCGAGGGTGCAGGGGCCAGCTTTGGGTGGGGGTGGGGGGCGCGGAATAATATGCGCGCACATGCTTTGTGAGGTGTCTGGGGAAGGGAGACGTGTGGCGAGGGCAACAGCCCAATACACGCTGGCCCAGTGGCTGGCAGCTGGGACCCCTGCTTCAGAGTTCTTACGCATGTGTTTCTGGATTTACATTTTTATACAATTTCCCCCCCACGCAATATTAGATCATTAGCATTTTCCACCTTGTTAAAAAGTTTTGGACGAAGTAATTTTAAAATAATTACTCCATATACCATAATCCATTTACCCACGTTTACAATATTGATGAGGCTGGGGGCTTATCCTGTCACCAAGGCTCCTTGATTACATTAAGGTGCTCGCGCACCCGGAGCGTGAGCAGCTTGGAGCTTCTAGATAGCTTCTAACTGCCGCCTCCTTTCCGGGAGGGATCAATGACCCCTGAGTCTGGTTGAGGGGCTGGTGGGCTTGCTCTCCGAGCAACTCAAAATACAAGAAAGCCAACACGCCCTTCCATCGGGTCGATGCTGACTCACAGCGACCCCGCAGGACAGGGTAGAACTGCCTGTGTGGGCTGCGAGGCTGTATCCCTTTTGGGGAGTAGATAGCCTCATCTTTCTCCCGAGAAGCAGCTGGTGGTTTCCAATTGCCCACCTTGTGGTGCGCAGCCCACAGGCTTAAGGCTCCCCTCCGTTTAAGGGGAGGAGCCGATGCAGAGACAGGCTGGGGGCTGGCTGGGAGTAGGCAGGGAGGAAATGGGGCTGGGGCCAGAGCAGACCCGCAGGGGAACCCCCCTCCCCCCACTCCCTGTTGCCCCAATCCTGGGCTTGGGGTTAGGGCCGGTGCCGAGGTGTGAGGTTCAAGTACTCAGGCTGGCCTTCAGGCACCTCTCGTCACCCACCACCTCAGGATGGGTGCATCAGAGTGCCTGCTGGGTACAGAGCTCCGTCTGGGGCCAGGTGGGCTAGAGCAATTGGTGGGTGACAGCGGGGTCCCCGTCAGAGGGTCTGTGTGGCTTCTCGGGGCACGCTGGCAGCACCACTCAGTGGGTCAGGGACTATGCTCTGATGATGTCCGAGGAGCCTTCCCACCGTGGAGAGGCAGCAGAGGGGCCTGGATCTAGTGGGAGCCCTCTCAGTAACAGGGGGCTGACCACCATGGGTGTGGGCCTGGCAGGCCTGACTCTGAGTCCGGGGCTCTAGCTAGTCCAGCCGGGCCTGCCGAGTGGAGCGCTCTGTGCAAAGCGTATCCGGGACCCCACCTGGGCGGCAGGGCGGCGGGGTCCTCTGCTCCTCCCCGGCCCTCCAGGTCTCTGTTTGCTGTCTCAGAGTGGGTGGACGCTGCCTGTGCCTTTGGGGTGTGGTCAGAGGAGGGGTCCTCCATGCTCCCTTCCAGAGGTGAGCCTCACCTGCCTCTCCTTCCACTACCCCTGCGGGCTGCCTCAGAGTCCTGGCTCTGGGCACCGGCTCTTTCTCCTTGGCCTTCTTCTCAGGGGCCCGTCCCGAGGTCAGCGTGGAGAGGGGCAGGGGGAAGGAGGAAGCTGGGCATGGGCACATGCCTGTGGCCAGTCCACCTGGAAGTCACTCTCTGCTCTGTTGAACCTGCTGCCTTATCAGACAGCGCCTCTCTGAAGGCGTGTATGTTGTGTGTGGCGCCTGGGAAGGGCCTGGCATTCAGGGGCCCCCAGTCGGGCCTCTGGGAGCCTAGCGTGTTCTGCAGCTCTGGAGTCTAGAGGAGTCTAGAGGAGTCTCTGCCGGACAGGCGTTGACAGGCGTTGACCGTCCTCTCCCCTCCCCCCAGGGCACAGGACACCCCAGTACCCGGCAGTCTTGGGGACTGCTGTATTGTTAGGGCCTAGCCGTCTTGATACCATGGTCGAGAGAGGAAAACCAATTTTTCACTTGAGAGGCTCGGCACCGAAGCTACACATGTAACTGTCCCCGCCTGCCTCCTCCGCCCGGTGCTCTGCGGCCGCAATTGATGCGCGCAGCCTCTGCCGCCACCACTCGGACCCACGCGGGGCACTGCGTCCCGGGGGTGTCTGGGGGCACGCTGGTGTGGGGACGCCAGCTTTCCGAGCCCCCGCTTCATCACCTGCAGACACCCCCCAGGCTTCCATGGGGCACGTGCAAAGCCCACCCCCCAGCCCCCCGTGGGTGGCACATTATCAGCTCTACGTAAGCGCCATTTGCCATCTCCAGAGCCGAGTCGGGGCGCATCCTCCCCCCACCCCCACCTCCCTCACCACCAGACAGTGCACCTGCACAAAATGTCAAGTGTCTGGGCTTCCGGCAGAGTGCCGCCGGCCCAGGGTGGGTAGCTGGGGTCATCTCAGGAGACTGAAGCTTTGACGTGCATTCTTCTGGGCCTCTGTTGAATTGTTAACACGGAGGAATGAATAAGTTATTGTCCAGTCAGTGTGGCCACTCAGGGTGTATGTGTGTGTGTGTGTGTGTGTATATGGGGGGGGTGGGGGTGTAAGACAGGCCTCAGGGGAGTCAGTGTCCCCAGGAGCTCTCTGAGGACCTGATTCATTGAGCTAGTCAGTTAATAGTCTCCAGTCCAAGAGTGAGGGTCCGATCAGAGTCCCATGGGGTGGACTCCCTAGGGGCTCCTGGAGAGGGGTCCCATTTGGCTACATCTCTTCATCTGCCTTGGCCCTGGGACTTGTCCCCCTCATCTCTGGCTTACTCTTCAGCTGAGAGGTGGGACTCCAAGGCGGTCCTTGGGGGACCGACTCTGATTTTCTCTGACCCAGTGACCCACCTGTGATACTCCCACCGGCATCCCCAGGGAAGGGCAAGGGGAGCCCCTCACTGTGCTGACTCCTCCTCCTGCCAGTCCTGGGCAGGGGCTTCCCTCCTCCTCTCTGAGCCCCCCACCCTCTCACTGCCATTGGGTCGATGCCAACTCAAAGTGACTCTACAGGACCCTACAGAACTGCCCCTGTGAGTTCCCGAGACTAACAGTTTATGGGAGTAGAAAGCCCCATCTTTCTCCCACAACGTGGCTGGTGGTTTCAAACTGTAGACATTGCAGTTAGCAGCCCAACATATAACCACTGTGCCACCAAGTCTCTCATATTAGGTTCCCTGTTCTCTACTCTTCTGGCCGTGTGGCCAGGCCCAACGAACTTCCACTCTCCAGGCCTCAGTTTCCCCACTCCCAGACCTGCAGCTGTCTGTATGGAGCAGAAGTGCCCTCTGGTCAGCTCAGTGAGGCCTTTGTGCTACGAGTAGTCTGCTTGCTCTCCCAGGGTCAGGGGGACCGGTGGTCCTCTGACGACTCAGGATACTCCCCGCTCGCCCACTGCCACCATGCCCTGCAATGGTTTGATTCGGCTCTTGTGATCAGCTGACCCTGCTCACACGAGCTTGGTACCTGCTGGGAGAGGAAGAGGAAGGTGAAGAAGAAGAAATGAGAAGATTCAGGGTGGCATCTGACCTCCTTTAACTTCACAGCGGGGAGTAACATCACCGGTCAGCACCAGATGCTCAAGGCTGATCCCTGTGAGGTCAGACCTGCGCCCACCTTTATTACCAGTCCTGCCACCAGTCCCTACTGCCACCCCCCACCCCCACCCGTGGATGCTCTACTGCTTGCTGGGCTCCACAAGTCATTGCAATGGCCACACAGAACGTCAGACCCTGCTCACGATGATGAGGTTTATTTAGGACATGACAGGAGACAATTCCGGTGAGAAATGCTCAGGAGACAGTTGTTCAGGCAGGGTGTGTGTGTGTGTGTGTGTGTGTGTGTGTGTGTGCCTCTCTCTGGTCCACAGCCACTTGGCCTGCTCAGTAATGTCACAAAACTCCTTTAAGGCTACCAATAAATGCCCAAAGGGTATGCTACTCCACTACAAGCCTCAGTCACTCAGTTCCATTTCCATGGCACTGCAGACCCCGCTCCCCCAACTGAGTGCCCAGAGGCGCCTCACTCCACAAGCCAGCCTCCTGCCCAAAAGCAGCTCTGTGGGCTGGGCAGGCCACATGCTCTGGCTCCTGGTCCTGCTGCTGCCCCTTCTCTGGTGTCAAGCTGTGTCCTATGTGCAGGGCTCTCGGGGCCCATTTCTGGCTCTTCTCTGTTGCTGCCGGTGAGAGCTCTTTTCCTGTGTCTGAGATGGCCCGTTTCATACCTGATGGCCCCCACAATGAACCCTGTTAACAGTCACTCACAACTGAATCATCATCCAGTCAGCACCTATCCAGAAAGCAGAGGTGGCTTCGTGGGAGTAACAAGGGCTATATGGCTAGTAGAGCCAGATTAACCAAAGCACTACGTGATGAGGCGGCTACCCCCTTACCCCCTTCTCCTCTAGCAGCTACCAAAACACAGTCGAGAAGAAGCAGGCCTTCAGGAGACTTAGCGTTCAGGGTGATGGCAACCCGGCGCCCTGGTGGGGTAGTGGTTACGCACTGAGCTGCCAATGGCCAGGTCCGCAGTTGGAATCCACCAGCCGCTCCCCAGGAGCAAGATGGGGCTTTCTACTCCTGAAAAGAGAGACAGTCTTGGACACAACAGGAGCAATTCTGTTGTGTCCTATAGGGTCACTAAGAGTTGGAATTTATTCAATGGCAGTGAGTTCTTTTGAGTGGTGGGAGCTAAGGTGGAGGGCTGTGAAAGGCTTGATGAGAAGGAGCCAATGGTCCTGCTTGGTAAGTGTAGTGGGCTTGTTCGGCAGGGTTTTAAAGAATGCATAGGAGTTCTCTAGGTGGCAAGTTGAGGTAGGACATTATAAGCAACAGGAATGGCGAAGAGGCAGGCAAGAGCCACACACACGAGGGCCCGGTGAGGGGCTTGTGTGGATGGAGGAGGGTGTGTGTGTGGGGGGTGTGTGTGTGTAGGAAACAAGGTGAGCTTGGCTGTCAGAACTGTACAAGAAGGGCCTTACTGACCAGTTTTAGGTTGTGGCCCAATGCTGAACATGCTCTGGAGGCTTTAAGTCCCAGGAGCCCCGCCCGAGCGCACAGACGCCCAGCAAGTCCCTTCCCCGATCCTTTTAGGGCATCTCGGGGGGCCAATCCAGCTCATCAGTTACACTTACATGTTAAAGGTAAGGGTGTCTGCCAGGCCCACGGTCATGAAAGCACGCCATCTTTAAGCCTCATTAAGGCGCGTTAAATGCTAATGAATTTAGCGAGGGGTGTCTTGGGGCCTCTGTTTCCTTGGCAACATGTGCGAGCAGGTGCTTTATAATGAGCGCCCCTATTTTAAAAGGGAGCCGGGAGGGCCGCTTTGATAGGCTGCGTGCTGGACGCTGATGGGCGAGTGATGAACAAAGCCGGCGGAGGCCGGTGGAGATGCTTTGTGCACTCAGAAACATCAGCTCGATGGGTGGTTTCTATAGAAACCACCCCCCCTGGGCAGGAGACGGAGCTCCAGAGGCTCACCTAAGAAACAGCCTCTCCAGCCTCGCCAGCCGCAGGGCCAGCGCGTGCCCGACTCAGGACCAGGGGCTCAGATGTCCGCCCTCCCATCAGGCCCTCCCATCCTTTGGCCCTAGATGCCCCCCCCCTGCTCCTAGCAACAAGAAGAATCAACACTAGGGGTTCTTTCCTCCCTTCAGGGAACTTGGAAGAAACTTTTTATTATTGAAAAATGTAAATATATACACTGAAGCAGAGCTACTCTTTTAACAAACCTCCAACGCCCGCCAGCAGCCTGCCTTGGCAATTCTGAGCGGCTGGCCGAGCAAGTTCAATGCATAAACCCCCGAGCCAAACTTGCTGCCACCGGTCCGATTCTGACTCCTCTCGACCCTGCAGGAGGGGGCAGAACTGACCCGGGGTCCCCGAGGTGGTAAATCTTTATGGCAGCAGAAAGCCTCATCTTTCTGCCGAAGAGCAGCTGGTGGATTTGAACGGTTGACGTGGTTGGGTGGCAGCCCAGCTCGTAAGCCAGTAGCAGTGAGAGCTCCTTGGTTTTGTGTAGAACCTCTCCATTTCCCCAAAGCCTCCTCCTTTCCTGCCCTCTCCCGCTGGGCTAGCGCCAAGAACGGCTCAGCTGTCACCACAGCTCTTTTGTCAGCACGTCCTTTCTTTGAAAGATAACTACAGACGGGTCAGTTCCGGCTCACCGTGACCCCGTAGGGCAGCGTAGAACTGCCCTGTGGGTTTCCCAGACTGCAGCCACGACCCATCCTGACCCGCACGCAGCACCGCAGGATGGGCCACTGCAGGGCCTCGTGACACCCTCGCAATGGGCCACCACGTGCCAGCCCATCTTGTGGAGGGCCTTCCTCTCTCATGCCGCCCTCCGCGTCCCCCAAGCATGATGTCCTCCTCCGGGGACTCTTCACGGAAGCAGGAAGCCCTGTCTTTCTCCCTCGGCGAGGCTGTGGTTTTGGACCGCTAACCTTGCAGTTGGCCGCCCGACTCGTAACCCACTATGCCACCAGAGCTCCTGGAAAGATAAAGACTTTTTTTAAAGGAATTGTAATGTGATAACGTCTAACAATTTAGCAATAATTCCTTAATAATTCCCAAGGGCCGAGGCGTGTTAAAATATGCTTGGTTGTCCACCGATGAAACATACAACGTTCCTCTAGTTCTTTAATGCTTCCTCCCAACCCCCCATCATGACCCCAATTCTACCTTACAAATCCGGCCAGACCGGAGCATGTACAAGGGTACAGATAAGAGCTGGAAACACAGGGAATCCAGGACAGATAAACCCCTCAGGACCTGTATTGAGAGTAGCAATACCAGGAGGGGAAGGGGTAGGTGCGGGGAGAAAGGGGAAACCGATCACAATGATCTACATATAACCCCCTCCCAGGGGGATGGACAACAGAAAAGTGGGTGAAGGGAGACATCGGTTCAGTATAAGACATGAAAAAATAATAATAATTTATAAATTATTAAGGGTTCGTGAGGGAGGGTGGGCAAGGGAAGGCAAAAAATGGGAAGCTGATACTAAGGGCTCAAGTAGAAAGAAAAGGTTTTGAAAACAATGATGGCAACAAATGTACAAATGTGCTTGGCACAATGGATGGATGCATGGATCGTGATAAGAGCTGTATGAGCCCCCAATAAAATGATTTTTTAAACTAAAAAAAATTCTAATATCTATAGCTCCTTGGTTGCCTTGTGCAGTTTGAAATAGTTGTCTTGGTTGAGTTGTGATGGTCCAGTTGAGAGGATTGAGATGGATGAGCTGAAACAAAATGTGTGTGGACTGTTGCCTGTAAAGCGGATGAACGACTCTGTAAACCTTCACACAGGAAAGCCTCCTATAAAACGCCATCCAAGCACCGCCACTCAGAGAACAGGCTTGCTGACAAGAGGAAAGACGTGAATGATTGCTATGGTGGAGAGAGGTTTTCTCATTTTCATTTGTCTGGCCTTGTTGGATTGGCCAGCCCCTCTGCTTCTCTGCTGTCCTTGTGACTCATTGGCTAGAGGATAAAACACCAACCCCACACCCACTGCTGCCCAGCTAACTGCAACTCATGGTGACCCCATGGGACAGAGCAGACCGGTGGGTTCCCAAGCTTACGTCACCTGCTGCTGCTGTTGTCAGTGCCATCAGGCCCGTTCCGACTCAGAGACCCCACCTGGGCACATCAGAACATGGCATTGCCCGGTCCTGTGCCACCTCTCAATTGTGCTGACATTTGAGCCCCTCAGTGCAGCCACTGTGTCCATCTGTCTTGCTGAAAGTCATCCTCTTTTTCCCTGCCCCTCTGCTTTACCAGTAGGAGCCCTGGTGGCATAGTTGTTACGCGTTGCGCTGCTAACCACAAGGCCAGAAATTCAAAACCACAGCCGCTCTGCGGGAGAAAGATGGGGCATAAGAAGTTACAGTCTCCCCACATGGAGGAAGCACACCAGCCTGTGCGATCACGAGGTGTCGAAGGGATCAGGGATCAGGCATCGTCAGAACAAAACATCTTACCATAGTGAATGATGCGGGGAGTGGAGGCCCAAAGCCCATTTGTAGGCCACTGGAGATCCCCTTGCAGAGGGGTCTCGAGGAGGAGAGGAGCCAGTCAGGGGGCGATGTAGCAACGATAAAAAATATAACTTTCCTCTAGTTCCTAAATGCTTCCTCCCCGCTCCAACTATCATGATCCAAATTCTACCTTGCAAGTCTGGCTAGACCAGAGGATGTATACTGGTACAGATAGGACCTGGAAACACAGGGAGTCCAGGAAGGATGATCCCTTCAGGACCAGTGGTGTGAGTGGCAATACTGGGAGCGGAGAGAGAGAGTGGATTGGAAAGGTGGAACTGATTACAAGGATCTACATGTGACCTCCTCCCTGGGGGACGGACAACAGAAAAGTGGGTGAAGGGAGACTCTGGACAGGGCAAGATATGGCAAAATAATAATTTATAAATTATCAAGGGCTCATGAGGGAGTGTGGACTGGGGAGCGGGGAGGGAGGGGAATAAAATGAGGACCTGATGCCAGGGGCTTGCGTGGAGAGCAAACGTTTTGAGAATGATGAAGGCAATGAATGCACAGATGTGCTTTACACAACTGATGTATGTATGGATTGTGATGAGTTGTATGAGCCCCTAATAAAACGATTAAAAAAAAAAAGAAGTTACAGTCTTAGAGACCCCCAGGCGCGGTTGTACCCTGTCCTGCAGGGTCTCTGCGAGTTGGCATTGACTCAGTGGCAGAGGGTTTGGTTTGGGTTGGTTCTACTCTAACAAGCATGATGTCCTTCTCCAGGGACTGGTCTCTCCTGACAACAGGTGCAAAGGACATGAAACCAAGGAGCAGGCTGTATTTTGGTTATATTCCTCCCGGGACGCAGCTGTTTGTTCGTTTAGCAGTTCATGGCACCAACGCCGTCATTCAGAAGCTTCGATTCTTCTTTGGTCTTCCTTCCCCGTGCCCAACTTTCTCAAGCATATGCGCTGAGGTGGAAAATGCCATGGCTCGGCCCGGCGCACCTTAGTCTGTTCAAAGTGATGTGCCTGCTTTGCACCACTTTAAAGAGGAAAATGCCATGGCTCGGCCCGGCGCACCTTAGTCTGTTCAAAGTGACGTGCCTGCTTTGCACCACTTTAAAGAGGACCTTGCGCCACAGATTCCCCCAGTGCAATGCGGCATTTGATCTCGCGACTGCTGCTTCCGTGAGCTTTGATTGTGGATCCAAGCAAGATAAAATCCTTGACAACTTCAACCTTTTCCCCACTTATCATGATGTTACCTGTTGGTCCAGTTGTGAGGATGTTGATCTTTTTTACATTGAGCTGTCATCGTACTGAAGGCTGCGAGCCTTGATCTTCATCAGCAAGTGCTTCAAGTCCTCCTCATTTCAGCGAGCAGAGTCGTGGCACCTGCACATTGCAGGTTGTTAATAAGCCTTCCTCCAGCCCTGATGACTCGTTCTTCTTCAGAGCCCAGCTTCTCTGATGATTTACCCCGCACACAGGTCGACTACGTATGTGAGAGGGTCCAACCCAGAGGCACACTTTTCCTGATGTTAGACCATGAAGTATGCCCTTGTTCCGTTCATACAAGTACCTCTTGGTCCACAGACAAGTTCTGCAGGAGCACAATGCAGTGTTCTGGAATTCCCCGTCTTCTCAAGGCAATCCATAGTTTGTGATGGTCCACACAGTCGAATGCCTTGGCACAGTCAATAAAACACAAGTCCACGTCTTTCTGGTAGTCTCTGCTCTTGGTGAAGAACCGTCTGTCATCAGCGATGATATCATTGCTCTTCTGCACATCCTCTTCTGCATCGGCCTGGATCTCCAATGAACTGTGCAACCATTGTCGGATGAGCTTCAGCAAATTTTTCCTTGCATGTGATATCAGGGATAGTGCTGTATAGTTTGAGCAGTCTGTTGAATAGAAATAAAGATCTCTTACAATCGGTTGGCCACGAAGCATGGCCTTCTTGAAATCTCCAATAGGCGACCGTGGTTGATACTTTTTCCACATCACCTATGTCCTTATTAGCTTTTCTCTCTTATTTTTCTATTCATTACTGAAAGAGAAGTGTTAAACTCTGAAACAGCAATTGTGGATTTCCCACTTTTCCCCTACAGGCATGACAATTTTTACTTCCTGTATTTAATATTCTTCTTTGTCTCTGGAGATACTCTTTGACTTCGATCCTTTGTTAATTTAAAATTTGGACTATAATACTTATTATTTTAATTGTTTGGATAGCAACACATTCTTGAAAAAAACACTTTATTGTTAATTGGGCGAAGGTTTAACTTCAGATCAGTTTCCCATCAAAAGCTCCATGCGGGTTTTGTTGCACCTCATTGGTTGCTGTCCCCACCGTGTAGCACCCATGTCCCTGTGCTTCTCCTCTCCGTTCTTCCGTTCGTCCCAAAGCCCCTGGACTTTGTGATTGCGAAAACCTTCCTTTGGATGGCAAATGGTGGGTTCCTTGAGTGTGCCTGCCTCCCGGTGTTCCTGCCCTTCTTGTACACCTATTGTTGGGCTGAAAACGGAACCACAGGGGAGAGTTTATTTCCAGACTGAAGGGTGGCTAAGGGTCATGGTGTTGGGGCTCGGACCAGTCTCTATCCAACCAGAAAATCTGGTCTTTTCCAGTTGTTCTTATTTGAATGATTGAAGGTGCTGGTCCACGTTCTCTCCGCTCCATCCAGGACCTCCTGGCAGAAAAGGAGCCCTGGGTGGATTACAGTCAGTCCAGGTGTGCTTAAACTCAGGTGGTGTTGTATCCTTCCACCACATGTGTCCGATCTATGTGCTGACCACATAGAAAGGGAGCCCCTGGGCCCTCGGGGGAGTCCTGGTGGTGCTGTGGGTTCAGCGCTGGGCGGCTCACCATGGGTCGGTGTTCAAACCCACCAGCCGCTCCGAGGGAAAAGATGAGGCCGGCTGCACCCAGAAAGATTTACAGCCGCGGAAACCTCACGCAGGGCTGCCATGAGCCCCGGTGGACTGATGGCTGTGGGCTTTGTTTTGTCTTCTTTTGTAGGTCCTGTACCGTGGGAACAAAACTATTTCTACTTTCTTCTTCAATACCCTCAGGAAGAGCTCTTGTACCTTCTCTTGTCTTTTTAATTAAAAAAAGACAAGACAGGAAAGCTCCATTTTAATTTTGCATCTCTGTAAACTGCCATTTCAAGTACAAAACTACATGAATTCCAAGGGAAGGCACATCTGCAAGTATTTTTAAGGAGACTGTTTGGGGCCGTAGGCGTGTTTTCCGTTGGCAAATGCTCCTTGTTCCCTTTTATGCTGCCTCAAAAGAGCCCTGGTGTTGCCGTGTGTTAAGCGTCTGGGCTGCTAACTGGGAAGTCGGCGGAAGAGGGGGCCGTCCGTGGCGGTCAGGGTTCACAGGGAGACCAGCCCCGCGGAGCAGCTCTCCTCTGTCCACTGGGCTCCCTGGGCGAGAAGGGACGGAGAGCTGGGTGGGTTACCGGTCAGTCGATGCGTTTGGTTCGTGCACAGTTTCTAAATTATTAGTGTGATTGGATTCAGGTGTACCATCTTATCACTTGTCTGCATATTACCTGTGCACTCTCTGTTTACTTTCCTCTCCCATCCCCGCTCCCCTTTCCCCCCAAGTCATTTAGGAGATTACTTGAATATGTTCTAGTATTCCATTTTAATTCAGCTACTGACTTTCTGCCACTATGTCCTTGCATCCTTTTTCAGTGCTTAACATCAGAATGAAGGTTCCTAATTTTTCAGTCTCCTTTGAGAGAATGTGTCTCCTGATGGATGATTTACAACATGCAAAATGAGGTCAAGCGTGGCAACCTGGGTTCACTTACCACCCCATTCCCACCCTCGCTGGTGCGCACTCCCTGCTCTCCTGTCCGTCTCCACACATACCGATCTTCTGCTTTCGGAGACCGCAAACTCTTCACAGGAGTAGAAAGCCCCTCATCAGGCTCCCCGGGGTGGCCAGTGGTCTTGAACTGCTGACCTCTCGGTTAGCAGCCCGACGCAGAACCACTACGCCGCCAGGGCTCCTGCTCTCCGGGACAGCGACAGGTAGTACTTGCATTCACATGCGCAGAATGGAGTCCACAGGAGAAGGTTGTCCTGGTCGCTTCCAATAGTCATATGCATTTTAAGGAATTTAAGAAAACAGACCAGACCATCAGTTTTACACTCGACCGTTCATACACATCTTGTTTCCACTCAGTTGTGGCAGTCCTTACTGCCTCGTCACTTAGCCCTCTTCCTCCCAGCGTAGGCGTTGAAAACGCTGCCTTCCTGGTGTGTACTCTTGCTGACTGCTCCTCCTTAGGAAAGCTCTTTTGCAGAGACTCTGGATGCTGTGAGGGTTCCCTGAAAGGTTTTGTTGTACTGTATTAGGTTATTAACTTGGGGTTCTGGTGGTGGAGCGAGCTGTACATCGGGCCAGCCACTGTGCAGGAGAACAATGAGGCTTTCTCCTCCTGTAGAGTTACCGTGTTCTGGCCTGCCCTAGAGGGTCCCCATGAGTCTGAATTCACTCGATGGCTGTGAGAGGCTACCCTCGCTCTTCTCTGGGGAGCATGCTCAGGTTTGGGTTCAGGGCTTTGGGGCAGAATGAATCACATGGAAGCCGGCTCCACACATGCACAGCCCAGGAACCACTGAGGGATTCACTCCAAAGTGACACCTAGACTCTTGATCTCCTTCTCGCAGGTAATTTTCACCTGGGGTTTCTCCTTCACTTCCCTGTGGGCTGCACCAAGAACCAGGGAAACGAAGTTATATGAAGAAGACCACACAATTATATGAAGAAGGATGCAGCATCAGGATTAGAGGCAGGCTGGTTAACAACCTGTGATATACAAATATCACAACCGTGCTTGCTGAAAGTGAGGAGGACTTGCTGGTGAAGGTCAAGGACCACAGCCTTCAGTGTGGATCATGACTCAATGTGAAGAAGACAACATCCTCACCACTGGACCCATCGGGCACATCACAATACATGTTGAAAAGGCTGAAGTTATCAAGGATCCACAGTCAAAACTCATGGAAGCAGCAGTCAAGAGATCAAATTCTGCATCGCATTGGGTAAACCGACCACACAAGACATCCTGAAAGTGTTGCAGAGCAAGGCTGTCACTTTGAACAGACTAGTCTGGCGTGTCTAACCCAGGCCATGGCATTTCCAATGGCCTCATATGCATGTTGGGCATGCATAGGACTCAGACACTGAGTGGGGAAGACCAGCGCAGAACCGATGCCTGTGCATGACGGTGCTGAAACCTGGACCGCCGCAGGAGCACGGACAAATTTATCTCAGAAGAAGTTCAGTCCGAATGCTCCTTAGAGGCAAGGATGGCTGGACGTGGGCATGCTATCAGGAGAGACCAGACCCTGGACAAGGCCATCATGCTGGGTAATGTCACGGGCCTGTGAAAAAGGAAGGTGAGGCCCCTGTGGAGGTGGAAGGGTGGTTCCCACAATGGGCTCGGACCTACCCATGGTGAGGCTGGCACGTGACCAGCAGTGCTTCACCCTGTCGCGCGTGGGCCGCCTGTGAGTTGGAAGCCCCCCCAGCAGCCCCTCACAGCAACCCCAGCAAACCACCTCCCTCGGGTTGAAACCCTCCCTCTGCTCCTTGGCGTCAAAAGCACCATTGCTTTCCTCATGTCTGGGCGCTCACCGGCGCTGGACAGAGCCACGGTGGCACCGTGCCTACGCACTTAGCTGCCAACCAGCTGCTCCGCAGGAGGAAAGATGGGACACTCGGCCAGTCAAGACGGCTGCCTTGGGACCCTACGGAGCAGTTTTTCTCTGTCCTGTCGTGTTGCTGTGGACGAAAGTCTGTCCTGCAGTGTTGCTGTGGACGAAAGTCTGTCCTGCAGTGTTGCTGTGGACGAAAGTCTGTCCTATAGTGTTCCTGTGGACAAAAGTCTGACCTATAGTGTTGCTGTGCACAAAAGTCTGACCTATAGTGTTGCTGTGGACGAAAGTGGGTTTGGTTTGGTAAAATCACCCGCAACAGCGAACATAACACTCACCAGCAAAAACAATGAAGAAGTAAAACTCTCTCTGTTTGCAGATGATATGCTTCTATAATAGAAAACCCCCCAACACTCAACAAGAACATTGTTGAAACTAACTGAAAATTTTAGTACACAAGGCAGGGTATGAGATCAACAGACAGAAATTAATGGGATTTCTTTATACTAACAGAGAGAGCCCTGAAAAGGAAAACAAGAAAGCAATGCTATTGACAATAGCCACTCAAGAGATAAAATATTTAGGAATCAACCTAACCAAAGAGACGGAAGACTTATACAAAGAAAATTACAAAACATCATTACAAGAACAGAGCAGACCTACAAACATGGAAGCACACACAGACTGCTGACGGACAGGGAGACTTCACGGTATGACCGTGTGAATACCACCCAAAGCACCTCTAAATGCAATGCAGCCCCAATCCAGATCCCAGCATGATTCTTCAGGAGATGGAAAAAAGCTAACCACCAACTTTATTTGGAAAGGAAAGAGACCCAGGCTAAGCAAAGCACTACTGGATAAGAAGAGCCAGGCGGGGCACCCACCACGTCCCACTTTTAACGCTTACTTCACAGCCGTGGTCGTCAAAACCGCCCCTCCTGCCTGGAGAGCATCGTGCCCAGTGAAATGAGTCGAGCACAGAAGGACCGATATTGTACGAGATGGCGGTTAGGAAGGAAAAGTCAAGACAAAGGTTTTCAGACCCAAAGAACCACACTCTGATGGTTTCCAGGGGATGCTGGGGGTCGGGGGTGAAGGGGAGAGGAAGGGAGACCTAAGGCTAGAAGGGAGTCAGGCGTTCACCGGGGTGAAGGGGAAGATAGTATTCCAGAAGATGGAGACGAGAAATCAAGGCGTGGGGGTGGGGCGCGGCAGGGCAAGCCATTGGAAAGTTTGATAAGTAGTTTACATTGCTGAATGCAAAATCGATGACGTGAAATGTAACCCCCCCACCACCTAATTGACAATAGAATAGTTTAACATTAAAACATAAAGGGAAAGCCAACGTTTGCCAATCCAACAATTTCTACATGTATAATTAAATCGATTACACTTTTAGTGCACAGCGCTGCACCATCATTATTGCTCTCCTTTGAAATTACTTCGCCACATAGACTCAGTGCCTCTTAATTCTTGCATTGCCTTTTCAGAGGTGATCTGGGATGATAGCGTGCGTCCTTAGGGACCCCAATCTATTTAGAGTTGGTACTGAATTACCCCAGGTGACGCCGTTGATTGCCACGCGCTCACCTGGTCCGTACTGTTGATGTTGGCATGGATGTGATGCCCTTGAACGTTGGAGACCCGTCAACACGGCTGCGGCGATACTCAAGCGCTTTACTCATATATTTACACAAACTCGAAATATTACAGATGTAGTTTTTTCCTTCAGTCCTCGTCTCAGCTTGCGTTTTGTCCCTTCCTTCAGATCTGAGTTCCAGTCTCTTGTCCTGTCTGAAGAACTTGCTGTAGCGTCGGTGGGAGTGAGTTTTTTCTTTTGGGTTTATGTATTTTGGCTGCACGACATCACACCGGTGTGCTGTGCACCTGTTTCCCCAGCGGATGGGTTAACCGAGCACCGAGAAGAGCTGACGTTTGCACTTTGTTAACTTTGATAAAGTCCAGTTTTCCAGCCTCCCTTCACGGCTCATGCTTCTGGCGTCTCTCTAAGGCAGCTCCGCCTCACCCATGGTCCCGAAGATGTGCTCCTCCCACCTCCCGTAAGTTGTGTAGTTTCCCCACATTCTTTCCTTCCCCGCCTCTATAACGTAGGCTCCCAACGGCTCTGGCCACCGCGCCCCTTTTCAGAAAAAAGGAAAACGCGAACTCAGCGGCCGCCACCCCCTCCCAGTGAAAACCGTGCGTACTATCGCCCACAATCCCGCACAGAGTGCGCCTGGTTTTGCCGCCCGCTGGGAATCATCCCAGTGCCCCAGGGGTGAGATCACCCTTTGGGAAACACTGCTCTCTAGACCATCTCGTTGTCTATTCACATGCGTACATACGATCAACCAAACACCTGGTTTCAGTGTATTCATATATGCATGTATATCCACGCACATACACATATATGACAAACCAACAACTTAAGTGCACACACACATGCTGCATATATTGATACCATCTCCTTTCTGTGTCTGCAAACAGTGGCATACAACCCGCCATTTCCCCACCCCCTCCCTCTTTCACCACATAATAAAGAAAAAGGCATTGCCATAAAACGTAATAAAAAAGCCCCTATTAAAGAAAAGCATCAAAAATGGGAAGCGAGTCTTGTCCACAGGGCCGCCCCCCTCCGTGCGCCCTTCTAAAGCAGTGCAGCAGCCCCTCGAACCCTCCCCGAGGGAGCCCGTGGGCTTCAGTGAACCCCGCTCCAACAGGCTTGGTGCCCTCCAGGGGCTCGCGGGGCGCGCTCTCAAATAGTCTTGAGTCTGGAGAACAAACAGTCTGGAGGGGCACGATCGGGGCTGTGGGTGGTGGTGCTGGGGGCAGTTCGTTTTCCCGACGATTTTCTCGTAGGACGACCTCGCCACCTTCAAAGAATGAGCCAGCTTGTTGTCGGCCACGGGCAAGAAACTTCTCACCACAACTCCCGGCTGTTTCCTCAGGAATACAGCTTCCAGTGGCCCGAGAACATCTTCATAAACAAGCCCCCTGATCATCCTGCATCCTTTGAGAAATCAAATCCCCGTACCCCTGAATAACACCATCATCCTCTGAGCAGTACCCCCCACCCCCTGCCCCCCGCCCCAGCCACGGTCCTGATGGGGAGCCCTATTGGAAGACAAACACATGATGGAGAGAACTTGCCAGCAGCAATCCACTGACCGCAGAGCCAGGGTTAAACACCATCTGGGCGGAATGAACCCATGCCCTCCTTAAGGTCAGCATTTCAAAACCACCAGGCCTGCCTTGGGGGACCTAGGGGGTTTCCTCCGCCCACAAACAGTTCCAGTCTTGGAACCTCACAGAGGCAGTCCTGCCTTGTCCCACAGGGTCGCTAGGAGCTGGCACCGACTTGACGGCAGTGCGTTGAACTCTCGGGGCACTGCTTCTGGGCTTACTCACCCTCGTGGACCCTGGAGCGCACGCCCTGCAGGATGGAGAGATTCCGCACGTTCTGCCTTTTTTTTTTTGGTAACAGTTGGGTAGTCATCCGAGGGTAGATGAACCAAAGTCTAGTGATCGATTCCCAGCTGTTTATCTTTATGGACAGTGAAGCTGTCAGTACAGGGCTAGTGGTTACTTGGTGGGCTGCAAACCTCAAAGTCTGCAGTTCGTAATCACTCAGGGGAAAGGCCGGGCTTCCTACTACCGTCCGGCGTGACTGTCTCGGAAACCCACAGGGGCACTTCCACCCGGCCCCTCGGGGTCGCCAGGAGTTGGCGTCGACTTAAAGGCAGTGGGGGTTTTGTTTGTTTGCCTCCAATACCTCCTATATCTTCTTGACATTTAGCTTTATTTCTGGAGTTGGGCTTGCTGGGTTGTACCTCTCGCTGGGTTGAATGGGTATGCTGTTTTGCAAGATGTTATTCACACCCTTTCCAGCGAGGAGGCACAGGCCGCCCCCTGGGGCACGTGTAGTGCCCTCTCTTGGCATCTGGACTGTGTCCCTCCCCGGCACTGTGTCGGAGAGGACCTGGCGAGAAGCGGATGGTGTTTGCGACGGGCGTGGTCTTGGTGCTGGGAGTCCAGATGGTGGATTTGGAGAAGTTACGCCAGGCTGTGATGGGCATTGCCCCTCCCATCCCCTTTTGCCTGCCCCCTCGCCCCTAGGCCCGCTTCCTGTCCCCTCTACTGCCTTAGGGATGAGGGGCAGGTTGTGTGAGCTCTGGTGCCCAGCACAGATGGCAAGGGCAAGGGTGGCCGGTCTGCCCTTTCCTTTCCTTGTCCCTAGCACCTGCCCCCGTATGGAGGAGGGGACAAACTTTCTGCTCAGCCCACCCCTGCCCATGGCCTGTGTGCTGTGGCCCACCTGTGACCCAGGAAGATGGAGCAGGCCGTGGACCTGCAGGGTGTGGGCCCAGGGAAGCAGCCAGGGGGCGGAATTCAGCCATGCCCCACGGGCCCCACGGGCTACACCCCCCACCCACCCCTGCCCTGGCCCCGAGCCTCAGTCTCCCTCACCCGGCGAATGGGTCTGAGAACACCTATCTCAAACGGAGTCTCAAGGCCCTACCTGAGGTCCTCAGGCACATCCAACAGAAGGTGCCAGGGAATGCCAGGCTCGCTTCGCCCCAGACCGGGAGAGGGTGCCAACTCCAGGGGTGCATTTTTTCCCCCTCTCCATTTGCCAAGACTCCGGCCCTTTCCCAGCGGGCAGGCGGAGGAACTGGGCACCTGTTTGTGCTGCCACCACATGGTGGCGCCCCAGCCACTGGTAAACTGACCAGCAGTGGCCAGCCCTTCCTGCTCTGGCCTGTTATTTTCACTGCTGTAATTCAGGGCGCACCCATACTTGTTGTCCCGGTCCTGAAGCCGCTCTCCCAGATCAGTGATTACGGAACAGGCATGGAATGCGCTCAAACACCCCAGAGAAGGACGCCTGCTCAGTCCTTGACACCGTTAGTTTACAAGACAGTGGAACGTGGGTGACGAGGCTAAGGAATGGAAAAGGGGTCTCCAAGCTGAAGCCCGCCTCCGGGCACTTAGGTCCTCCTGTCTCCAAGGACCCATGCTCCCTCCGTGACACGTATCCTTCTGGGGACAGCAGGCTGGGGCCCTGGACTTCTGGGTGTCATGTGCTGGCCCCCTCTGGGCAGGGCGTGGGTCTCCCTAAGTGCCATCCTTCCTGGGACTGCAGGAGTCACCTCTAAATCGAGCTCATCGTGCTGCAGGGGGCCAGGGCGGGGCCCGAGGGGGGTGGGTGGTCAGGCAGGGCTGGGGTTGAGGGTGCGTGTCTGGGACAGGCGCCCAAGAGGCCAGGTGTCTGCTGGGGGCAGGGGCTGGGCGCCAGGCGCCCTCAGGCCTGGGCCGCTCTTGCAGGTGGTGAGACGCTTCACGGCGACGGTGCAGCAGACCCTGGACATCCTCTTCCTCAGGGGTGGCACTGAGTTTCTGAGCAGCACCGACGCGTCCAGCCGGGACTCAGCTGACCGCACCATCATCGCCTGGGACTTCCGCACCTCGGCCAAGATCTCCAACCAGATTTTCCACGTGAGCAGCTCCCGGGGTTCCTGGCCATCCCTGGGAGGGAGGGGCCCACTCAGTCACTTCTTGTGGGGAGGGCTCTGCTCTAGCAGGGGTGGGACTGTGGGCAGGTGGGGGGAGGGGAGGGCAGGAGTCTGTGAACTCAATCTCATCCCTGATCTCAGGCAAGTGCACAGGAAGACAGGTAAGCACAGGCTACCTTGTGCTTGCTTACTGGTCTGTAGGGAACAGTTTCACAAAGATGGGGTGCAAAACCACATGGAAATATTCACTACTGAGTAGTAAGTAAGCACAAGTCAACCATGCTTACCTAGCCTATTGGGTAATCCCATACTGCCTTCATCACCACCCTCACCTACCTGGCAACCAGTCAGCTTGGGCACCAGCTCCCAGCTCTGGCAGGTACTGTGATGTGTGAGGCTGGCGAAGGGCGCTGATTCTGAGCACCTCCATCCCAGTCCCAGCTCACAGTCGCTGCTGGGGCCCAGGCCTTGATGCCTCTTCTCCTCTTTGGAAAATTCAGGGTGATCATGTGAATCACCTCAAAGCTTGTTGGGGGCGTTACCAGAGACAATGTTTATAAAGCACTTAGCACAGTGCCAGGCTCAGAGAGTGTTCACTTAGTGGCCCTCGCTGCCTACCACCACTACCACCACCACCACCATTATTACTAACATCACCACCACCACCACCATTATCACTATTCCATCA
>NW_022103915.1:5632685-5637720 GCF_000313985.2 Echinops telfairi
ATTATTACCACCACCACCACCATTATTACTAACATCATCACCACCACCACCACGGTCATTACCACCACCTCTACCTTTGCTTCCACCACCACCATTACCACTACCACTATCACTCACCAATCCATTATCATAACTGTCCCCACCACGAATACCAGCACTGCCTTCACCACCACCATTATTGCCACCACCACTAGCACCAACCATCAACTCCCGTTTGCCACCATGGGTTTCAATGAAAAGAGTCGATCAGGTTGATATATGGACCTGCCTCTTTTCCTCCCTGCCTTTCACTCCAAGGGGCCCTGAGAAAACACCCAGCGAGGCCTCCACTCAGGTCCTCGTGCTGCCCGCTGTGAAGACAGTCCAGGGAGACAGGCCAGGGCCGGGAGGGCCAGGCCGCGGGGTCAGTGCTCCTCACCGTGCCCAGGCCTTCTCATTACTGGGTGAGGCGGCAGCTGCCCATAATGGCACCCTGCCTCTGCCGGGCATGGGTGCCCCTACTTTGCCCTTGGAGCGGGGCCCGTGTTCAGCGTGTGGCGCCACGGCAACACAAGGACCCTGAGGGTGAGGACAAGCCTGTCATGCAGGAGTCTGCATGACTGTGTCCTACCAGGGAGGCCGCCACCCTGCCTCCTCCTGTGTGCCCGACCGCGATGAAAAGTCACTGCAAACTTGGTGGCCCGAAGCAACACTGTTTATCCTCTCAGAGCTCTGGAGGCCAGACGTGCACATCCGGCCCAGTGGGCCAATGTCAGGCTGTTGGCAGAGGTCACCCACATTCTCGAGACTAGGGGAGAACTGTTCTGGTCTGCTGCAGCTGCTACGGGGCCGCGTTCCTTGGCTCCTGGCTGCGTTACTTTAATCATTCAGCCCGGTCTCCAACCCCACCCCTCCCTTCTGTGTGCCCACCTGGCTCTCGTAGAATACATGCATACAGGAGCCCTGGGGATATCGAGGCTGTGCATGTACTGGGCTGCTCACCATCAGGCTAGTAACCCAGAGCAACCAGCTGCCCCTCCAGGGAGAGATAAAGGGTCACAGTCGTGGAATCCCAGTTCTGCCCTGGCCTCTAGGGTCGCTGTGCGTGGCATCTCTTCCGTGGCAGAGTCTGTTGTTTGGGCTTTCTTAGACAGACGCACACACGCATGTGACTGCCTCTCTTGCCCGCTGATAAAACAGCATCCTCCTGCCAGGCCGAGGTCCTTAACTTATGACCTCTCGAAGACTCTTCATTCCTGCCACACCAGGTGGCGTTTGCAGAGCCCAGGGTCAGGGCTTGGGTATCTGCTGGGGGCCCCCAGGCCAGCTGACCACCAGCGCCCAGAGCCAAGAAGGGCAGGTGATGTGTGCCTGCTGCGAAGGGCAAAGGGCAGGCTCTGCCTGGGCCCCTGGCAGCCACCTCCCTACTCACGCCAGACTCTCGCCCAGCAGCCTGTGGGGACCTCTGCCCTCCAACATGGCCACATCATTCGTGCAGTTTGTGTGTGTGTGTGTGGTCATTTGTTACAACAGCCACAGGAAAGGCTTCTGGAGTAAAGCTGGGCGGAGGGCGGGGCAGGGGTCTGCCGGTGGCAGAGGTTTGAACCTTGAGCCTGTTTGTGGCTTCCTCCCCCTCAGGAGAGGTACACCTGCCCCAGCCTCGCCTTGCACCCGCGGGAGCCAGTGTTTCTGGCCCAGACCAATGGCAACTACCTGGCCCTCTTCTCCGCCGTGTGGCCTTACCGCATGAGCAGGCGTCGGCGCTATGAGGGACACAAGGTATGGCCATCCCGGACCCCCGTCCTCTGACAACCCCCAAAGGGCTTCTGGGTGGGCAGCTCTGGGTTCTGTCCCTGGGTGGCCCTGTGGCCTGACATCCACCGGGGACCCTGGTCCACCCCAGCCCGCATGGACAAAGCAGAGGTGGGGAGGGAGGCGAGGGCAGGGCATCTGCCCTATTCAGAGCTCAGCGGGTGTGTGTGTGTGAAGCCCAGCTCCCGGGTGGCCCCTCCCTCTCAGAGCCTCAGCTTGCCCTCCAGAATGGGCACACATCTCAGCCAGCTCACAGGTCTACCTGGGGCAGCTGTGCGTTGCTGGGTGCTGCCCGCTCACTTCCACTCCCATGTTGCCCCCACAGGTGGAAGGCTATTCAGTGGGCTGTGAGTGCTCCCCAGATGGGGACCTGCTGGTGACAGGCAGTGCCGACGGTCAGATCCTGCTGTACAACTTCCGCACAGCCAGCCGGGCATGTGCTCGGCAGGGACACACACAGGCCTGTGTCGGCGTCACCTTCCACCCCGTGCTGCCCTGTGCCCTGGCCACCTGCTCCTGGGACGGCGCTGTGAAAGTCTGGCACTGAGCCGCTGTGGTAGATGCTCAGGACGCTGCCTGCCCAACCCCCTCCGACGCCAGACCTACCTCCAGGACTCTACAGGCCCCGGTTTCCCCATCTGTACAGTGGGGACCCAAGTCCATTTGTCTCGGCGCGGGGACGAGTCACTGAGAGCACGTCAATAAATGCAGCCTGTGTGGCTGGACTTTGGCTGAGCTCCTGTCTGTGGGTGCCCTGCTTCTGTCCCCTTCCAGCCCATGGGGCCACGGGGGGATCCTGGGGCCAGGAGATGGGACAGCTTTGGGGCTGGGGCTCTGGGCCTCTGCTCTGTTCTCAGGAACCCAGGGAGAACCCCTGCTGTCTCTGAGCCTCATGTTTCACAGCTGCGTGTGCTGCGAGCGTCTGCCAGGCAAGCTCTGTCTAGAAGCTTCTCCAGGCCTTGAGGGCGGGGGCAGGGCACCGGGTCTTGATAAGGAGCTCACTTGGGCCTGGTCCCCCCTGTTGGCTGAGGCCTGGCCATCAAGTGCATTGATTGAGGGACTTGGTGGCTAGGCCTTAGGCTGCTAACTGCCTTAGGCCAGCAGTTCAAAACCACCAGCCACAGCGAGGGAAAAGAGGAGGCTTTCTACTCCTGTGAAAAGTTACAGTCTTGTCAGCCCACGGGGGTGGGGACGGGATACTACCCTGTCTGATAGGATCGCTCTGAGTTGGAATCAACTCAGTGGCAGCGAGTTTAATTCTTTCTGTGAGGGTTGGGGTAGAGGAGGAAGGGTGGAGGGAAATACCGCACCAGTACGAGGTTTATTTTCACCCCACCCCGCGCCCCTCCCTGCTGCGGTCGCTATGGATCGGAACCGACGGTGACTTTGGTAGGCAGTGGATCGAACCGAACCGCACTAGCAGTGAGTCTGGTGCGTTTTGCGCTGCCCCAGGGGTCGTTTTCTTAGTCCCCCTCCCCTGCCTCCGGTCTCCCCCACCTTCCCGCCAGCCCCGGTCTGAGAGGCCAGGTGCACTGCGGACAGCGGACGCCCTGGAGTGGAGAGGTTTCTGGTGGCAGGTCACTTGGTGGTGTGTGCTGCCTGTGCCCGCACCAGGTTAGCCCGCCCTTACTCAGGAAGGCAGTGGAGGCTGACCCGGCAGGCGGAGCCTGAGTGCTGGGCGGTGGACGGGCTCCCTGTCCCTGTGCGGAGCACACGCCATGGGAGTTGACGCCTGGAAATGGCTTCAGGCCCCACCCTATCACCTGCTAACGGGGTCTCTCTGAACCTCAGCCCCCTCGCCTGTCACGTGGGCCGGCTCTGCTGAACACACACACACACACACACACACACACACACACACACACACACTGGCAGGGAAGTCCAGGGAACGACCTTGGGACCATGCCATTCGCTGCGCTTGGCACTGACGCCACCCAGACCTTCTACCGCCTGTCCCAACATTGGGGGTGATGTGGACGTGTTCTGTTGCTGTGTCAGGGGGCCCAGAGCTCCCCAAGGGCCTGACTATGCCCCCTCCTCCCACCATGGCACAACTGCCCAATCAGCCCCCTGCCCCCACCTTCAGGCAACTCTTCGGAGGAGGGGCCACAGGCATGGGCCCCCCTCCTGACTTCCTCTGCCAAATGCGTCTCTGTAAACCAGGGGTTCTCAACCTTCCTAACGGCCGTGCCCCTTTCATGCAGTTCCTCAGGTGGTGGTGACCCCCAACCATAAAGTTATTTTTGTTGCTGCTTCATAACTGTCATTTTGCTACTGTTATGAATCGGATGACCCCTGTAAAGGGTTGTTCGACCCCCAAAGGGGTCGCGACCCATAGGCTAAGAGCCACTGCTGTAAACAGCATCCTGAGAGATGACCCAGGGCCCTGCAGGCCACCGGCCAGCCATCAGGGTGAGACAGAGAGCCCCCTCGGAGCCTGTGGCTCTCCATCACACCTGTGACCTCACCCGAGGTCCCCAAACGCCAGGCCGGACGTCCTCGTGGTGGGAGCCGTTGGCCCCTGAGACATCAGGCTGTGTGCTGAGCTCCTAGGGGGGCCTATGGACCCCCGCCCCTGCCCTCCCCCCCAAGACCTGGGGACTTGCACTTGGCTGCCTCTTAACCTGCCTCCCTAGGCCCCACCTTCATCTGGGAATGGGTAACCACAGTCCTGGCTCCCGAGGGGAAGCTGCGCGGCCCGTACACCCAGGTGGGGACGCACAGGGCCTCCTGGGGAGACAGGAGCAGTGTTGGGCCAAGGGACTGCTCACGGCCTGCTCTGCCTGCCTGGGGTCAAGGAAGGAGCCAGAAAGACCACACCAACACCCGCCCAGCTGAGGTGACGGAGGTGTCAGGGTCTAAGTGTACAGCATCC
Organism: Echinops telfairi; assembly: GCF_000313985.2. Classification (NCBI taxonomy): domain Eukaryota; kingdom Metazoa; phylum Chordata; class Mammalia; order Afrosoricida; family Tenrecidae; genus Echinops; species Echinops telfairi. The sequence goes on from NW_022103915.1 coordinate 5,637,352, forward strand.
GAGGGCAGCTCACGGGTGGCCCCAGGAGTCATGTGAGAGCACCCCCTCCCCAGGCCCCAGTTCTCCCATACCTCTGGTCCTTGAGGGCAGAAAGAGATGCCCCTCTAGGGGCCCTCTATGTCTCCTTGCAAACCCACAGAGGCAGGTCTACCCTCCGCGTGGCTCCCTATGCAGTGAGCATGCTCCCTCAATTCTGAGAGGGGGGATCTGGGCCCCGAGGACACACCACACACACACACAGACAAACCGCCCCCCCAGGACACACCACACATTCACACACACCACACACACACACCAAGGACACCTCCCCACGGACAACACACCTGCCACACACACCCACACCATACATGGACAACATATCCTGAGGAC